>NW_028324216.1:600000-966802 GCF_054372755.1 Phalangium opilio | reverse complement strand
CAATAAACAATGATATACAATACAGGAATCGATATAATATTTACAGTTAAACAGTTAAACACTTAAACAATTGACTAAGTACATCGACGAATTGCAGAACAGGCTAAGGTGGGCTTTGTTGGCGCAAATTGGCCCATTGTCGGAGAATGCTTTTTGTCGTCCCTACCAATTCTAAGTGTAGCCCCTCGCCAAGCGCCAGGGTATCCTCAATCGCGGGCAACCCAAAGGTCCTAAACGGCGCCCTCGCCAACTCCAGGGCTGGACATTCCAAGATGACATGCGCTATGTCCTCTTTGACCGCGCCACAAAGAGGGCAACTAGTATCTCCGGTCCCAAAAATGTGGGACAAGCGTTCGCTGGTTGGCAAGGCCCCCGTCCTAGCAAGGAAGAAATAGCCACTCGCGAGAGAATTGTCGTAGAACGACTCTAGGCTCGGGCTTTCCTTCAGGCTGTAAAGGGTTAAGCTCGGATGACGAGCAAGCTCCATCCGCCATCTTGCCTGGGAAGTAGCTACCACCGCTCTATCTATTTCTAGGTACCATTCATGCAGCGATGCAATAGAGCTGCGCGACAAGCCGGCGCCATATCTTTCGTGTAGGTATTCTAACCTCTTTAGCCATGTAGTTTTACGGCGCATCGTGCGAACATAGCGATACACCCAATGCGCGACGCGAGTCTCCGCCATAAACCACAACCTCCCGAGATACCGCAGCTTACTCTTGGCCTCCCTCTCCTCAAACTCGGACCACGCCATTTCACCCTTGACGGCTGCATAGGCCGTCATGAAATTTCCCCCCAACGCAGCTTTCCCAACCGAAAACTGGGCCCTATCTAATCGTCGACATGTATCCGCGCTTATACACAGGACGTCATTGGAGTAGGTTAGGGCCGGGACCGCTACCGCCTTCCATAGAGTTCTCATGACGCTATATTTGTTGTAGGAATGCAACGCTTTGTGCTTAATAGCGCCAGCCAAACGGTTTGCCTTCGCCGCCAAACTAATCTCCTGGCTCTCCATGGAGTGGCGTCCACTGTTAAATTTCACACCTAGGTATGTCACCTCTAGCACTTCCGCCAAAACCCCACCCTGTAAATAAATGGGGTCCGTCCCGCCAGGTGTTGGTGAAGTGTTCGCGAAGACGACACATTTGTCTGTGCTAAAGGTCAATCCATACTCGATCGCGTACGACCCACAGATATCCAGAATGGCTTGTAGATAGACCCTTGACTCAGCCACAGCAAAAATATCGTCAGCGAAGAAACCACCCGGGATCCTTTTTTCCTCATAGGCACTGCCAGGGTAACGAAGAGGGAACCCATAATTGCATTTACTGAGGGCCCTATCTAAGGGTTCCAGGTATAGCGCAAATAAAAGTGGAGACAAGGGACACCCCTGCTTCAAACCCACCCCGCTAGGCATAAAGTCCGTGACATCCCCTCCAAACCAGAAGCGATATTTTACGCCGTCGTAAAGTCTAGCCAAGAGATTTACGAAGCTAACAGGAATGCCCAAGTACCTTAGGGTCGCCCACAATCGCGGACGGCAGACACTGTCGTAGGCCTTACGTAAGTCCAGAAACGCGAAAAACACTGGGCGTTGCTCAATTCGCGCAATGTCCATCAACTGCGAAACAACAAATAAACTATCCGACCCTCTCCTATCCCTCCTGAACCCGTTCTGCAGCTCCCCCATAATACTGTTTTCCTCGACAAATCGTTCGAGCCGAGTCTTTAAAATCGCCATGAAGACCTTCGATACACATTGGGAAAGGGCTATTGGACGGAACGATGCGATATTCTCAATGTCTTTTCCCCCACCTTTGAATAATAACTTAATTTCTGTGAGCCCCCACGAGTCGGGAATAGTAGACTGTTGCATGATATCATTAAACAATTCACACAAAACGCGTCGCGAGTAATCGTCCAGATGTTTTAGAAGGTCATAGGATATTGAGTCCTCGCCTGCAGATTTCCCCGTGGGTAGGGCTTTTAAAACTGCGTCAATTTCCTGAACCTGAATGTCCTCAACAAGAGAGAGATTGGGATCGATACTTCGCTGTTCAATTGGGATGGTAAGGGATGCGTGGCACTGAAGGAAAGCGGCTTCCTCCGCGCGGAAGAATTCTAAAACCCTCGTTCGTATTGCGGCCGGGCCTGATAATACCGTGCAACCATCGTCCGCCTTCACCGCCGCGACGGTCTGAGTCTGAGGTGGTGGGTTAAATAACCGCCAGAATTTTTTACTCGCCAAACGTTTATCCGACAGGATATCGCGTTCCGTAGCTCGGTTAACTTCTCCAATCTTACGCGCAACAAGCTGTGCCACGCTCCGTTTCAGTTCGCGATAGGAATTCCAGAGCTGCGATATATATTCCGGCGAAACTGTATTGTCAAGACGACGACCCTCACGCGCTGCTTTACGGTACCGACGGTTCGCCTCCTTGCGTTTATTAATGGCCATCTTCACTTCAGGGTCGAACCAATGCTTCAGCGGTTTTCGCGTGCCAGTCCCCGACGTACGGCCCAGCGTATCAGATGCTGCGGAAATCACGGTAGCCTGAAAATCGTCCAGCGTCAAGGACGGCCTACCACGCAGCGCTTCATGAGTCGCCATTTTGAAGTTCTCCATTTTTACCGGGTCACTGGTCCTCCAACGCGGGCGGCACGAAACCGGACCCACCTTCGTGTGACGTCTTACCGAGACATCTAAGGTCAGAGTTATGGCGTTATGGTCGCTACCGAGGCTAATAAGACCGTCTTCATCAATATCCATGCGCGATAAAAGGGAGAGGAACTGATCATTCCCAAGAGCATAATCAATGGTAGTCGACAGCCCCCGAGCCGACCAAGTGGTCTTGCCGACACATACTTCGCTGAGGGTATTTATGATCGTTAGGTCGTGATCCATAACCCAAGTAATTAGTTTACGACCAGTCAAATTTTCGCGACCATCCAAGTCTGGAATGTGGGCGTTAAAATCACCCAAGATGCAAAGCGGTTTGCGACCATGGGCATTTAGATGGGCTAGATCTCTGGCAAGACATTGAAAAATACTTTCGTTCCAACTTGCCATGGCCCCTGTAGAAATGTTTACACTGCCTTGCATTAATGTATTGCATGCGAAGACAGCATTTAGGCGGAATTCATCCCATGTTAAACGTACGGCCCCTGTAGAAATGTTTACACTGCTGCACTTCATCCAAAGTTTTAAGCAAAAGCAAACACCAAACCTAATTTAAATTAATTTATTAAAATCGTGCGTAGGATTAGGCTTAAGTGCTCAACATATTAATTAAAATTATATTAATACTTTAATATTTATCTTGTTTATCTACACACTTATGAAATATAAAGCAAAAACAACAACAAAGTTTAAGCCTTCGTTTCTAAAAATATTGTTAGGTTTATTAATAATGACTTAAGTCTTTTCTCGCGCTAAGCCTTGGTTAAATAACAATAACACAAAATCGGGCTTGAAAGGGAGTGACCTGGTAACCTTGAACTTTGTGTCCCTTTTTTAGCCCTAAACTTGCGGGGGATGTAAAAGGGGGGGTTGTCATTTAGGACCCTCCCTCCGTGACCCTATGACCTTTGTAATCTCCGAAATGTTTTAAGCCTTTGCCTATTTCTGTCACGTTAACTTAGGATGTACCAAGGCTTACCCTTATCAGGTTGAATTTGATCGTAGAGTGGTTTTAATTTATTCTAGTTAAAGTGTCGTTGCTGTGTTTAGTTAGGGTAGAGTGAAACCAGGTTAAGGTGGGAATGAGTTTTTATACGGGGGTATGG
Source organism: Phalangium opilio (assembly GCF_054372755.1). NCBI lineage: Eukaryota > Metazoa > Arthropoda > Arachnida > Opiliones > Phalangiidae > Phalangium > Phalangium opilio. Next base: position 963,013 of record NW_028324216.1, on the reverse strand, counting down.
GTTTTATAGTGGTGTGAGGTTAGTTTGACGTTATAATGGTACACCAATGGAGTTAGGCGTTGAATGTAGTATTGATTTTTCACCGCTGACCTAGAATCGCTAGTCAGGCTTGATTGTCTGTGAGTTAAAGGCGTTTATATTGGTAAGTTTTAAGGTTTATGTCTTGCCAACACTAATTGACTGTATATATTATACATTCGTTTAAAAATTTGCAAGATTTCTTGAAGAAATAAAAACAGTTAAAATATTTGATTAAATATACTAATACGATATTTAATGAATTTTAAATTTGATTTCTTTGAAGAAAAAAAATGGAATTTTATATTAAATTTTAGATTTAATGGAAGATTAAATATTCAAATTAGGTTGATAGGCTTAGATATTTGTTTTGAATTAAAAAAGTTTTTTTTAATTTATATTAAAGGTTAGATTTAATGGCAAATTAAATATTTAAAATTATGTTTAATAAGAAGGTTGAAATTCGAAAATAGGTTTAGATATTTGTTTTGAATTAAAAGAATTTTATATTTTATATTAAAGGTTAGATTTAATGGAAAATTAAATATTTAAAATTATGTTTAATAAGAAGGTTGAAATTCCAAAACAGGCTTAGCTGTTTGTTTTCAGTTAAAAATTTGTTTATTTGGTATTTAAAGTTAAGTTAAAATGGAAATTCGTTTGCGATATTTTTACGTTTGATTTTAGGCTTAGATGATTCGAATTTAATGTGTTTTGTATTGGGAATTAGGCTTAACTGATTTGAAATTAAATGGGGAAAATGATTTTATCTCCTAGCTGTTGTGTAGAACGGTGAGGAGAAATTTACGTCTAAATTGAGAAGTTCTACGTGTCGCATCCTATTAATGTTCAAAGCGTAGCTCGTTAGTAGGCCTAATTAGAAACTAGCCCTTGTGTACGGTGATTTAATTTTAAAGGGAAGGTGAAAGGTAAATAAAGGACCATTCTGCGTGTAGTGAAACATCCAGAAAACACCTCGGAATGATTTTAAAATTCAAATGAGATTTCATTCGAGAGAAACCGCGAGCGTGCGCTTTTAAAGTTCAAAGGTCAATATTTTACACACCTGCGCGTGAATCTCTGAACTGTATATCATCTTAGCATTAGGCTTAACGAAATATGAATGACGTAACGGAGACCGAGGTCAACACGTTTAAAAGGGTTCCCAAAAACAACTCCGAAGCCATAAATTATTATAAGAAACCCAATAAAGGGTATGCTGCAGTACAATAACAGACTAACGATTATAACGTAGTATCTTTTACTAGTTATATTAGTTGGAGATACGCTAATTTTGAAATCAAGGCGATATCCGTCTTAATTGCTTTTAAGGTCTTAAAAGGTTTCGTAACCTTTGCAAGCGTACAAAGGAAAGCGCTTTTAATTGTTTAGAAGACTGGAGGTCATTTGAAATCATTAAGTGAACGATTCACCATCCTTAAGTTATCCACTTTAGTTACCTGTACAGGGTGTTCTTCCAAAAAGGACTCAGGTTAATTGTTGGAACGAAGCACATACAGTGTGTGGGAAAACGTGGTTCTATGGGAAATCATTAATCAATTTTGAGAATCGAAAATGTAACTTCTATACTTCTATGACCATTGACCAGTAGATTTTGAATGCCCCAAGTTATGATTGGACATTGGAAGAGTGTTTTACGGATGACCCCCTTAAATTTATTTAATTAATTAAATTAATTAATGGCTTTGGACGCTACTAATTTGGGAGAACCTGAAAATAAAATTAAGTTTTTAAAATTTTCAAATAAAATATGTTTGAACCTTATGGTTCTTGGCGTTAGTTTAGTTTTTATTTATTTTTGGGTTTCTTTTTTTACCTTTTTCTGAAGAAGATAAATGGTCTGTCGATAAAAATGACCGTTGGTTAGTTGGGCCGGATCCCCCGCTAGGTTTTGAGGTCACCAACGGGATTATTGAGTCCAAAAATAGACCGCAAAGATAAATGAGTTTCCCGAACTGAGAATGATGACGTTCCTATGGCTACCAACTTGCAACTTTTTGCTAAAACTAGATCCTTTTTCTACCCCGAATTTTTCTTGTTTTCTTAATTTTTTTGGGGGGGACATAAGCCTTAAGGTTTATCAGAAAATATGATTTTATTGAAGAAATATTGTGAATTTAAACTGATTTTAACTTATTTCTTAATTTTTATTTTTATTTTCATTTGTGAAGTAAAATTAAATTAGAAGTTTTTGGCTTTAAAAATCTTTTGGAAAATTCTTGATTCTTGGAAATTTTGAGGGTTGGTATTTAAAACACTCCAATCCAATGTTCAATCATAACTTGTGTTAGGGTGTGCTTGCATCCCTTATGGGGACATTCAAAATGTACTGCTCATAGAAGTTACATTTGCGATTCTCAAAATTGATCGATTTCCTATAGAATCATCCATCCCACTCAATGCATGTTCTTCGGTACCTGTATTGTTATATGAGTGATTATGTGGAGAAGTGACACTACGTTTTATTGTTATTAAGATTATAACGCTGTTAAAGGTAAGCCGCTGTCATTACTAAATCCCATTTGTGTTTTGAGACATAGGTTGGCTCTAAAGTCAATCGATTATTGATTTGAAACACCTTCGTTTTACAATAGGAAATATGTTACTTTGTGGGTTTATATTTTTAAGTTAAATTATAGTATTTAATTAGTATAATTTCTTTAATTAAACTAAGATAATTAACTGACATAAATTTAAAATCTCGGTAGATTGCGTTGGTTAATTTAGTTTGAAACCGAATCCATAGAAATATATTGATTGATTCGAGGGAGTTACATCATAAGAGTGTAATATCAATGGCAAATAGAATTCACAGAAAGTAAGCTGGTACTGTGAAGGTTAATGAAAGCCTTAGGTAGTAGCAACACCTGGTGGCTGATAGATGAAATTCTAAACTTCACGAAGATAGTTCTAAGTATTTGTTGAAAGGTTAATGAGAACATATCAATAATTAATAAACAATTAAAAGAAAAACAATTAATATTTTAAGAGAAAAAACTTTATTTTATGTTACATTATTATTTATATTACATAGTTTCGCGGCGTTTTTAACTTTTATTTCTTAACAACATTTGGGCAGTTCATTTATTTATTTATTTATTTATTTCGTTTTTTTCTATAATTTTAAAATTTATTTCCCAAAAACTTAGAAAATATATTTTTTAAACTTGATTCGAAAATAAATCATACACAAAAACAATCAGCACCTAATTGCCCTGTCAACGTATCGCGCGCCATTTTAAAATCATTCCTAATTAATCGACATTAATCCTAACGCGCAATTAAAGTATAACGAAGAAAAAATAACATTAAAAAAATTAAATAAATTTAATGCAATAATAATAATAATTAATAATACCGATAGTCATGGGGTTTTAAGCCAAACAATTTATTTAAACAATATATATTGAGTTTGGAGTTAATTAACCCAAATATAATTAATATTGGATTAATTAAGCTCATCCTTAATTAAAAATATCACGTTTGGTTGTTTATTTTATTTAATTACTGTATATACTTTTAAAATATAATAATTATAATTATATACTTTTTAAAATGTAATAATTATAAGTTTAATGTTAATTAATAGTAGCTCAACAACTCCGGCCTTCCACTGTACTAATTAGTCACTTGTCAGTCGTTACTAATTAGTTAATTGGGGAAAAATAATTAAAGAAATAATCAAAATTGTTTTTTAACGTCAACTTCGAAATATTTCTGTCGTCTGCTAGATTGTCTGATTATTTTCGCCTCTATTTTGTGTAGAAAAAGCAGACGATATTTGTTTCTTATAACAAACAAATTCACTAACTTTAATTAGATGCAATTATAAATAAAACTTGAAATTAAATATACTTAATGTTAATTAAAGGGGGTATTCTTGTAAGCGTACGTCTCTCATGAAATAATTAAAAATGATATTAATTTGAGCTTTTAATAATAATAATTCATATTAATTAAGGTAATTAAACCGTATAATGTTAATTAAAACGAGTAATTTATGGTTAATTAATTAATTAAGTTTAAATATTTCAAAACTTACGATTATGATTTTTTTTTCTATATTTTTAAATATTTCCAAAAGTACATAATTTGAAGTAAACAAATGACGTTTGGGGTGACGTCATATCATAATACTTCAAATTTATATATTTCTGTTAATATTATTAATTAACTTTTATCGTATCAAAACGCTAATTACCCATTTAATAATTTAGAATCTATAACCCTAAACGATTTTCAACAACTCCAGTTAATATTTAATTTATTTTAATTATCCTTAATTATGAAGGCTTTTAATTGGTCCACCTATTTAATTTTTTTTATTCATTTCCTATTAATTTTCTTTTAAATTTTAGCCGTATAAAAAGCTGTTCATTTAATAATTTGTATTTTACGTAAAAACACATACGTATCAACTCTAAATTATTAATTCTGTTTTTTGTTTTTTCACAATTAACACATTTTAATTAATTATACATTAAATTTTGTATAATTAATTGTCCTCATGATTTCTTTCAGCACTTGTATTTCATAGTTTGTTTTCCTTTTAAAGTCTATTTTGTCGTTTTAATTTGTTTATTTATTTAATTGGGCACTGTTTAAAATGTTTATAAGTTTTTTTTATAATTTTTTTTACCCTAGTTGTTAATTGTGAGTTCGTTGAGAAGGGTTGCAACGTTAACCGCGCTGTCCGCTTGGAGAAACGTTTCATGGGTTCCTTCAACGCATTCGACTCGCACTTTACCACTGCACATCTGTAAGTTTAATTAATAGTTCATTAGTAATTGTTTAATTATTTCTCGATTGCGATGTCAGATTTAAGGTGGGTTTAAAATTCAAATTAGTTTTGACGTTTCATAGATAATTTGAAATTTGCGTAATGCCCTGCCTTCTTGTTAAATAAATTAGTGAACGCCTAGCCTAGTTGGGGTCAAAGTTCATACATAAGAAGGTATTCATGAGACTTACTTCGGTCAAACCGTAATCTTGGGACAAATGTCCAGTTAGTACTCTGTTTTCTTTGGCCTTGATGAGTGTAATATCTCCGTTATATTTGGCCGAAGCCCTGTATTTGTCGCAAACCAGTAGTTTTCGACTGAACGAGAATACAGCGTTTTCCAAGTCTGTCGTGTCGTATTCCGCTCCGGCGACCTCGGCTACTCGCTTGACCGCCGCTTGTTTTTGGGCTTCCCACGTTGGTAAACTTATTAATTCGTTTCTTATCTGCGTGGAAATAATAAACGTGAAATTACAAAAATGAACGAACCACCACTGACCGCCGGACACAGGGGTCAAGAAAATTTACCTTAACTTAAAGATATTTTTATTTTATTTGAAAGAGCATATAAAACCATGAATATTTCAAATTGGAACCATGTATCTACCTACAATATTAACGAAGATACGAGCAATTCAGTTTTATAATTGTACCCACGCGTTAGGCCTTTAAAGCATATCTGACGTAATATGTTGTGGGGACTGTGATTGGCCACCTTAGATCGGTCTATCTTCTTTAATATTATAGATGGATATATGGTTCCAATTTGTAATTTTCACAATTTTATATGTTCTTTCGATTAAAGATAACTTACCCCAACTGGATCAATGTCCATGAACCACATCATGATGGTAATGAGAGCCATGACTTGTACTTCAGATTCCTGATACTTGTCTCTGAATCTCATTTTGAATTTTTCGGTATGAGCTGCCAAGAATTTTGGTGAACCTTCCATTAAGGTTAGAGAGGAAACAGCACCGTCTATCGTTCCTTTTTCTTTCATGGCTTGAGCTTGTAATTGCAAGGACATTTCGAAAGCGACAACGGCTCCGAATGAATAACCGCATAAGTTGTAGGGACCTTCAGGTTGAATGGCTTGGATTTGCTGTTCAAATTGATTTTGATTAATTTAGTTTTAAATCTATAAAGAAGTACTTTTATTTGATGGCAAGTGTTAAGTACCTTTAAGAAGAAGGTAGCCGTATCTTCAATCCTGTTTAAGGGGACATTATTGGTACATTGCAATCCGTAGGTCCTTCTCGTTAAATGCGTCTTAACGGTGTCAAACGCCACAACGAATCCCTCAATGGGATGTACCATAAATAGTGGTCTGTCTTGTCCAACTTCGCTGTCATTTAGAGTGACTATCGTTTCAGTTGGCATGAAACTGGGTATGAGGACGGGTAATTTAAAGGGGTTTTCTGTTAAAGACTTCTGTCTCTTGAATCCTGGTCTGTTTTTGTTTTGTATTTGAATGTCGTTCATAATGGCAGCCGCCGCTCCATTGGCACCACCGCCGTTTCCTCCGCTGATTGTTACGGTGCCTCCATTCTCGATCTCACCTAATTGGCGAATACTGACGTGTCGTATCTCTTGCATGGACAACTGCAAATCAAAGTCCCGTTCAAGGGTCTGTTTAACTTCTACACCCATTAAGGAATCCATTCCTAATTCGCCAAGGGTTGTGTCAGGGTTAAGGGATGAGGCGTCTTGTAAACCTGTTGAGGATTGAAATTCAGATTAAGACTTTTAAAAAGGACATGATGGAATTTTAATCGCGACTTACCTAATATTCTGGCGATCATGTCCAAAATTCCTTTACTGTTTTTCCCCTTGTTTGATTTTCTTTCCGCTGGTACGATGCTAGATACGACTGTGTTCTTTTGTTGCAAAAATAGTTCCAATGTATTTAGGCACGAATGTATTCTCTGTGGTAAGGTTCCTCCAATGACAATGTCATTTCCACCCATGGTTTCTTGGACTACGCCAACGTCTCCAACTGCTCCCCATTGAATGGCCAAACCAGGTAGACCATCCTGTTGTCTTCTTTCGCATATCCTTTCCATGACGGAGTTGGCGTAACCGTAATTACTCTGTCCGGCGTTACCGCGTCCGCAACTGACTGAAGAGAAGACCACGAAGTAGTTCAACTCCGGGCACAATGACCGTGAAAGTTTGTCCAGGTTCGTGCTGGCTTGGACCTTTGGCGCACAGACCTTTTGGAAGTCTTCTGGCGTTAGGTTTTCTAATAATCCGTCCTTAAGTACCATGGCTAAGTTGAAGATACCACCGACTGGTCCCAAGGAGCTGGCAATGTTTATTAGGTTGGTTGCTGATTGGATTGAGACGCTGTCTTCATTGGAGACTTCGACTTTAACGCCGCGTTTCCTCCAACGTTCCAGACACATTTTTTGGTATCCGGTAGTTGGTCCACTTCGGGAAGTTAGAACCATTTGACGAGCACCTCTTTCTATCAACCATAAGGCCAGTTCAATTCCGAATCCTCCCAAACCTCCAATTATGACGTATGTCTTCTTCGGATTACATACTACTCGCGTCATGGCGGGTACTTTCAAAGGTTGAGGTACTGTCTTAGGTGATTCTGATTCCTCACTGCGAACCTTTAGGACAACCTTTCCGATGTGTTTACCACTGGCCATGTATCTGAAAGCTTCCTCAACTTGGTGTTTTTCAAAGACGGATGTGTCCAATGGTCTCACTGTTCCATTGGCGATTCCTTCATTGACTAAGTCAACTACTTGACGTTTGTAGGCGGGACTAACGTGGTCCCCGAATAGGGCGTCCAATAAGATGCCGTGGAATGTGATATTACGTAAAAATGCGGACATTCCTAATGGATTATTGCTAGACAAGTCGAATTTTCCTATTTCCAAAAAGCGACCGTGGTATGCTAAACAACGAACACTCGCTTGAAGTTTTTCTTCAGCTAAGGAGTTGAGGACCACATCGACTCCTGGAAAGATTATTTAAAGGGAAATTTAGTACCCTGAAGTTGGCAATCATCGGATTTATTACTGTACCTCGTCCATCTGTGGCCATTAATATATCATTTTCGAATGACATATCTCGGGAATTACTGAAATTATTGTCAGTCAACTGTGGGAACTTTTTCTTCAAGTATTCTCTCTTCTGTTCCGAACCGACGGTGGTGTATACTTCGCAACCGTAAGACAAGGCAATGCTGATGGCAGCTTGTCCAACACCTCCACTTCCGGAATGGATTAGAACAGCTTCTCCCGGTTGAAGATTTCCTCTGACCACCAACGCGTAGTAGGCCGTCGAATAGGCCACGGGAACGGTACACGCTTGTTCCAGCGTCCAGTTGTCCGGGACTTTCCATAAGAAGTTAGGATCAACTATGACTGAAGTGGCCATACCCATGGCAGGAACCAAACCCATGACGCGATTGCCTTTCCCGTCGCGTCCAGCGAATTCCAAACCTAGAAGGCACTCGGCTGTGGCTAGGTCGCCTGTGTTAAAACACCCATTTATTAGTGTCTTGTTTGTTAATTAACAATATAGTTCTTAATTACTTACCGGGGATTGCATCAGGTGGTAATTTTCCAATTGCTAACATGATATCTCTGAAGTTTAATGGACAGTAATAAACGTGGCACATTTCGCCGTCCTTCTTCAAGGTAGATGGCGTTTCATTCCAGAAGTTAAGTGATGATTCAATCCAACGCAAACTAGACAAATCTCCTCTGGTTAGGACATTCAAGTAGGCATGGTATGTGTCCACCGTTTGTTGTAATTGACCTGGAATTAAAATCCAGCAACGTTAAACTCCAACAACTTAAAGAGCTCAGTAATCAAGTAATTACCTTGAGGAATAGTGACGTGTCTGTAGGAACCTAGTTGACCATTTCTGATAACATTCACAACTAAATCCTTTCGGAGGATATCAGAATACCTTTCATCTTGGAGGTCGAAATTTTCGTTGGTTCCCACATTAAACAGGCACCGTAGAATGGCCCCACCTGGTTCTTGTCTCAAACATTTTATAGCACCCATTACTCCACTTAATGGGTCATTTTGAGAGACCAACCATATGGTTTGTCCTGGTTCAGGTTTTTCTTGTAGTTCTTTGACCTTGTCTTTAAGTTCGGTGACCCATTCAAAGTCATCCTTATCCTTAATCGTGATTGCAGTTGGGATTTGTCCCTCTCTTTGTTTGCTAAGTTTCTTAATCAAGTACGAGGTTGCAGTCATTGAATCTGACTTCTTGCTGACAATTGCAAGTCCTAAGTCCCCGCATGCTTTTTCTATTTTTTCTTCTTGTCTTTCTACGAACGATTGTTCGGTTACAACAGCCAGGAATGTTTCAGCCGGTGTCACGTGGGTTCGTTCCACCAATAAGATGAACCCATCGTCCTTAACAATCTTTGTCAAGTCAGTCAGTACCGATTTGGGCGTTTTACCGTAATAGAATGTATCTTTAGCGATGACAAGGTCCACTTCTCCTGGGCCTTTACCTTCGGAGTTCAAATCCCACTTCAGAACATTAACATCTTCGGGTACTTTGTCCTCGGGTGATGGCTCTTCCGTATTGGCAACAATGTAATTGGTCTGTAGAAGTAAATGCGAGCCTTGTAGGAGTTGAAGTACTTGTTCACTCAAACGCATCTTGGGGCTAAGTTCAACGACACTGAGTTTGCGTCCGGTTAAGTTCTCGGCTACGATGTCCAGCGCTGGTCGTAAAACACGTTCATTTAGAATGGCGGTGAAGAGGATATCTTTCCCTATGTTTTTATCGTTTTCCGCTATGACGTTTTTGACGTTGTCTCTTAGTCCATTGTCAACTGTTGTGGATTTTAAAACGGTCTTCAATATGGATAACAGGACGTGGTTTTCCGCCGGTGACTCCAAGTAGTTTTTGATAACATCATCGGGGGCTTCCTTAAAACCGTTCATTACTTCGCTGATTTGCGCCTTGCTTTTACCACTCGCTTCTAGAATACGGCGAGCAACCGCGGAGCAAACTTCAATGTATTCCTCTAACTTGTCCCGTTGAGATTCGGTAATTAGGTTGGTTTCGTTGTGAGGAATGAAATTGTAACTTTCAAGTATTGGTGCCGATTGCATTAAACGACGTCTGGGGAAAATACTGGTCTTCATGCGTTGGACCTCAATACCTCCTGATGTACAGTACTTCAAGTTTAAGTAGTTCTTGCATGGAATTTCTGGAAAATAACAAGTGGTTACAACCATCATGATATTTGAGGCAAAGTTTATAGTACTTACCGTTGTTTTCTTCCTCGACACATTTTAAATGCAACTTAGGATCGACTCTAACGTAGGTGACCGTCGTGGGTAAATACAAGGCCCTCTTATCCTTGGACAAGCATGAAAATTGCAACATATTGTCCATGAAAACAACCCAATTATTGCTCCACTTAATCTTGGACAGTTGAGCTTTGTGGTCTGATTCGAGTACATTTTGGAAAGTTGGTCCATAATCGTAACCTCTTAGTCGTAACTCCTTGTAAACATCTTTGCCGCTTAGTTTAATTTCGGACGGTACAATCGGGTACCGTTCAAGCTTGTTTTGATGTACAAGCACCTCTCCTTCCGGTATATAAACCCGCCCGGAAGTGACAACAGCATTACCCTCTGATATTTCAAACTCTCCGCTGATTTCCATGATTTTAACCATGAATTTCACTGTTCCCGTCTTGGGTAAAACAGTAGCTCTCTTGAATTGTACATTCTCAAAACACACTGGCAGTTCCTCGAAGTTCTTGTTCCTGAGTTTGGCTATAGCCTTCCAGGTCAGGACCAAGTACCCAGTAGCTGGGAAGAGCACCGTACCATCGATGCAATGTCCAACTAAGTAATAATCTTGGGAACTGGGGTCAGAGACGTCAATTTCGACGACGCATTCGGATGCGCGACCTGACCCGAAGTACTTTTCCCAAGTTGCGACTGTCCACGTTTGAGAATGGTCCCATTCGACCAAAGGTGAGAGCATTGGTGTACCACGTGGTACTGGGAAGGTTACGGATGGATAGAATTTCTTGATATTTGGGTTCAAACCAAGTTGGTACAATCTGTTAAAGTTAGCTTTTAAATATAATCTGATTATACTTAAAACCTTAAGCCTTTTACTTACTTTCCAATTCCGGAAAGAAAGAATTCCATATTATCGGGATGGTTTTTCTTCAATAATCCAACAGTGGCGCAAGCAGAACCCAAATTTCTCTTAAGGACGGATTGTAGTAGACAATGAGGAGCTAATTCGATCAGGAGGGCATTTTTGGGGGCTTGCATAACGGCTTCGTAAAACAGAACAGGCGACAATAAGTTGTTAACGTGGTAATCTGCTGAACACAGTTTGGCAAAGGGTTTGTCCATATCATCCTTATGAACTGACGAACTGATCCATCGGGAACTACGCGGTTTGGGGTTAGGTATTATCTTCTCTAACGCTGGCTTCAAAATTGGTCCCGTATTTGCCATATATGGGCTATGGAAGGCAATTCCGCAACTGTCAACTTCGCGAGCGAAGATATTCTCGGCTTTTAATTCTTCGACGAATTTCGCCACCAAATCGGCTGGACCCGAAACTGTAATTGTGTCTTCGGCATTGTGGCATGATGGGACGATGTTTTCGGGACATCGTTTCTTAGCTTCTTCCCACGTCATACCAACAGCGGCCATACCACCAAGCACCATCGATGCTTCGTCAACGCATGTACCTGAATTGGGAAATAATTGTAAAATTAAGTACCAAGTATCCAATTACGATTTTAACCAGCAACGAACTATTTTTGCGTTGGACACCTACCTCTCCAATAAGCCGCTAAGACGGTTTGTTCTTTCGTAAAACATCCATCGGCATAAGCGCAACCCAACTCTCCACCGGAGTGTCCAACAATTCCTTCTGGGTGTATACCCAAGTAACTTAAGGTATCCACTAACGCAACTTGAACAGCGGCGATGGCAGTGAAGGATGCCGCTGTAGTTTTGACTACTTCTTTATCGGGGTTGGTTAACAAGTCTATCAAGTCAACACCAACGGTCTTCAAGGGAATCGTCAGCTCATGAATGGTCTTGGCAAAGACATCCAATTTCATTAGATCCCTAGCCATACCAGGCCATTGGCTACCCATTCCTGAGAAGACGAACCAGATTGGTCGTTTCTCCAAGGTGTTTCTTTCCACAGATTTGACTAAAGGCTTGCTATCAACGCCACTTTCGGTTGAATCAATAGCGTAACCTCTGAATGGCATACTTGAAGTTGGCGCCTTAGCGATATCGTCCAGCATGGCTGCGGCTTCCGGTGTAATCTTTCCGGCTTCTATTTCGGCTTGGATTTTTTTAACAGCAGATTCGGTTCTACCGCAAGTTAGGTGTAATCGCGGTAGTTGATATTCGTTTAAGTCTTGTATGGCTGGAGTTATGGGCTTCTTCGGACTGGGATTCGATCGTAAGATGACGTGAACGTTAGCACCTCCAAATCCGAAACAGTTGACGCCTACTAATCCACCATTCCAGACTGTTGGTTCATCAACGACTCTTAATCGACCATCTAGCAATGCTGGTATGTTAGGACTTGGTTCGAAGTAGTGTAAATTCGGTGGAATGACACCTTCTTCCATAGCAATTAATACTTTGGCAATTGAGCATAAACCTTTAATCGAAAAGATAAATTAGTTACTAAGTACTTAAGGTATTTGACTTAACACTTACCAGATGCTGGTTCTGAATGTCCCATATTAGACTTAACGGATCCAACCATCAAAGGACCTTCTCTACCCTTTTTACAAAATACTTCAGCGATGGCTCCGGCTTCTTGCGGGTCTCCAACTTTGGTACCCGTTCCATGGGCCTCAACGTAAGCTACGGTTGATGGGTCAATACCGGCTTCACTGTAAATCGTCTCCAAGAGATATTTTTGAACTTCTCCAGATGGGAACGTCACTCCTAAGAAATAATTGTATTTTATGATAATACTGAAAACATTCCGGATACTGGAACTTTCTAAATCATACCTTCTGGTTTGGAACCATCGGTATTTGTCTTGGCATGAACCACTGTGGCGTATATCCTTCTAGCTGAGCTGGATTTTTGAAGAAAGATGACAGAGGCAGCTTCGCTTCTAACGTATCCATCTCCAGCTGCGTCGAACGTCTTGCATTTGCCATCAGGGGCCAACATTCCCAGTTTATGGAAAGCCAATGAGGATGTGGGCATCAGGCATAAACTAACACCGCCAACAACGGCCGCGTCGCATTGATTGCTTCTCAATGCCTCGACGGCTTGTTCCAGAGCTAACAAACTTGAGGAACACGCGGTATCGATGGAGAAACTTGGTCCTTTGAAGTCAAACGCGAATGATATTCGATTGGAGAACATGGCCCTGCAACATCCGGTTAGGCCGTAACCATTAATGGCTTCTGGGTTGACGGAGAATGCCGCGTCGCTTTCCGATGCGCTGCAACCAACGTAAACACCCGTTCTGGTACCTCTTAAAGCGTGTGGATCGAAACCTGTAAAGTTAAATGGATTTAAGCTTACTTCATTGCGTTCAAATCCTTTCAGAAGGGATTGGCTTCGTTTAATTTGGTCGAAAAGGGGTTTCGAAGCTTTAATAACCACTGTATTAGCTGAAAATGCTTCTGTTTGATCCTTATTGGGGTCAAAGACTATTTCGGTCTCCAGACCTATAACTTCCGATTTAACCCCGCCATCTTATTTAACGAAACATATCTTACCAGCGTCAATGATCGCTTCGTAGGTCAACTCCAATAACATTCTTAATTGAGGATCCATGGCGTGACTCTGTTTTGGATGAACTCCGAAAAACGCGGCGTCGAATTTCGATAGCTCTCTAAGTTTTCCGTTTCGAGTTGGTAATCCGAATAGACCCGGTTGCCATCTTCGGTCGTCTTCGGTGACCAAATCCTTCTTGGAGAAGAGATTCTCCTTGAATTCGGCTATGGAATCGGATTCCGGGAATCGACCGGAAATGCCACTGATGACGATCTCTTCCGTCATGTCCCAGGTAGGCATTCTGGCCGGAAGTAAAGGGAATGTTGGTTGGCGTTGAAGGATTCCTAGTTTTTGACCTTCTGCTCCTTCGTGAAGGTCGGACGACGGAGGTGGAACCCCCTCGTTAGCCGGCATTGCGACTATAATTAAAAATAAATAAATTTCACATTAATTTAAATTTTTTCAAAGATTTTAATAAATGATTAGTAATCAAATATTTTCTACTTATACGATAATTTCACATCTATACTTATGCTTAAATATTTGAAACAAAAGTTTACGTTCTTAAGCTAATCATAATTAAAGATAATTTAATAATTATATTTATATATAATTTTTCTTTCATTACAGAACTAATTCAACAGAGGAACAATGTTTCCACATTATCGACCCAATCATCTGTCCAATCCATCCAAAAACTCTAATTCCCATTTCACAGTTACAATTGCTGACGGTTACGACTTAATTCATTTCAAAGTAAACAAAAGCATCACCACCACAACAACAACATAATTAGGCTTTTGGTAAGTACACGGTTCTTTATTTTACTCCAAACAAATTAAGGTTGCGGTTAAATTTTCCTCGGAATCGAACGAACCATTTTGCTGTATCGATTACGATCGATTAGAAAAGTGGGGAAAGACCAAAAAGAAAATCACTCGATAGACTTATCAAAAGTGCGTGTGCCAACATTGACCCAGTATTATAATTGATGACCTTTCAATTCTCGTAACAAAACCATCCTTCAACCCCAAACTACAAGAAGAAAACAAACACGAAACGTTTTTTAAAGGTATAACGAATCATTTGTAAGGTTACGATGTGGTTTCACTAAAGGGGAGGGGCTTAGCGAAGAAGATGTTGTGACGTTACTTATTGTAGCGTGAAATCAAATCGAAACGTTTATTAAAGGTAGGTCACACTAATTTTATTTATTTTTTACATTATTCTATGTGGTTTCATAAAAGGGGAGGGGCTTAGCAGAGAAAGTATTGCATGACGTCACGAGATTTGACTTAACTAGTTTCTCGTGATTTTTAAATTTCACAAAATGTTTAAAAACCTTATTTTTTCTAATAATCTTTTGATCTACTGGAGTAGGCCATTTTATGACGTAGTTGGTATAATTGCATTGTACCTTTATCATGATCCAGCCAATGAAAGAAAGGCGATGATAAATATATCAATTTATTTTCTTTTAAAAAAGAATAAGTTTAAACTAAAGTAGATCTAAGAATCGAATTTTAGGCTTAAGAAAAAGAGCGGGCATTTATTTCGTTAAGTGTGTTTCTGACGCCTGTATAGATTTTCGATTTTATTAGATTCGATAATTTGAGAAGCAGAGGGGAATCCCTATCGTAAATTTTCCACCTTAAGCCTTTGCTCTGTGATTAATTTCGCAAAATTTTAGGCTTAGGTGGTAATCTCGGTTAGAATTCCCAAGTTCCTAAGGGGGGTTTTCTAATACCGTTAAGCCTTGTTTCAACTTCTCGATTGATGGCTACCTCTACTCTCTAGTATCGTCTTTATTAGACCATCCACCTGCCCAGTATGACGTCACGGTCATTTCGTCGTCTTACACGTTAATTCCCCTTAATTAAATGAGACGCGATTTAACACTTTAATCTCAAACGGGCAGCAGTGACATTTTGACAAGATGAAACAACCAAAGGTATTTCCAAGATATTCGAAATAGGCCAAGGAGTTGAATGTTTGAAACGTTCCCATGGAAACCAAGCTAAGCTATGTTTTAGAACGTCTCGCGCGAAGTCACGTAAAAATTGTTTCTTGTAGTCTTTGTTAGGCCTAATTTTTCAATTTAGGCTTAACAATGTTTATTTGTTAAATTAATGAAGGCAAAGAATCGTGGAGAATTTACCCATCATTCCTTTCGACAGTTTTAAGTTTGTCATTTCTTAAAACTTACAGATCGAGATTGTACAGTTTTGAAAATTTAATAATTAGGCTTAACAAAATTGGCGGGAAATATTTATTTCTGTAAATCAAAACAAAGAAAACCTTAAAGATAGTTATCTTAGTTTACCATCCCTTTAAAGGGAAGATAACCCCACATCGATTTACCCTTTACCAAAACGACAAAATGCTTTTAAAACTTTTCGCCCATGCTATAACTTTTAGTTTCTGAAATATTTTAAAAAAATTCCAAAGAAACTTTGTCACTATCTATGACTATCCTGCATACATGACGCGACGTACGTGTTTTGAATATCGAAGTCGCATTTCCTGTTAGCGACATTCACAGTCGTATAATAATACCGAGGGACAAATCACAAAGTCAAGGATTAGGGTATGAATCTCACAGAAGACAGTGTGTAAACCCGATCATACTTGGTGATTGGCCCCTTGTCACAATACCGATGACGTCATCCCGATGAAAAATTTGAATAACAAAATATATCAATAGTATAATCCTACTACAGTTGCATGGTAGAGCCCAAAAAAATATAAAGATTCCCTATGAATCGATCCTAGATTTCTTATAAGACCCTGTTGAGACCGAAATATATCTAGATATTCTGTACTTAGACCCCTGTAGGAGATTTAACCTCAATAGATGATATCAGAATTGTTTTATTTTTACCATGAATATTATACCAAGAAGTGATATGTAGTTTATTAGTAAGGTTTCCCACAGTTCAGTTCAAACAGTTCAGTTTTCGGTTCAGTTCAGTTATTTTCGGTTTCAGTTTAGGCCCTAAACTGATTTGATTGCTTCAGTTCAGTTTCAGTTTGCAAATCTCCAAACTGATCAGTTTTCAGTTCGGTTCGGTTTATTTCTTAAACTGAACTGATGAAAACTGAACTGAAGAGATAGTTAAGTACTCTTTCGATCTATCGCGAGAAACGATATCAATACGTTCCCACAAACATTAGTAGAACAATAGAAAACTGGCATCGTTTAGTATTGCATGCTGGATGATATTTTGGGGGATGTGTCGCGTAAATTAAGATACCTTATTAGTGTCGCGTATATTTCATCATTTATGTCTCTCTGCATAGAAATAAGCTATTAATTTAAGTCCCGTGATTAGCTGGGACCCTCTGCAGAGAGACACAGGCTAAAAGAATACCAAAAATTAGTAACTAAAAAGGGTATCATAATTAGTTAATTAGTCAAAATTAAATTGTTCAATGTTAATAATTTGTAGTTAGTGAAATAAACATGACTTTTAAGGGGTGGAACTTCACGATTCCAAAATACTTAGTAGTAGTAGAAAATGTTAGCGGTTAATAGTTACAATCTGGGTATTTTCGGCCTCTGACACCGAATTTTTCTTCTTGATAACCTCTGAAGGGGTTTTCGGTTCAGTTCAGTTATAACTGAAAACTGAACTGATCAGTTCGGTTTCCTGGCTGAACCGAACTGATAATTTCAGTTCAGTTTCAGTTCTTGAAAATCTTAACTGAAAAGTTTCAGTTCAGTTTCAGTTTTAGTCCAAAACCGATTTGAACCGAACTGTGGGAAACCTTATTTATTAGGGAGAAGGTATGAATTTGCCCCACATTTATAATTCAGCTTTATCTACAGTCCAATCGTTACGTAGGTCCGGAGTTAATCCCCGCCTCTAAATTATACAACCAGCATCTCATTGGTTCTTGAAAACTCACGTCAGCGCGACCAACGCGAATGATAAAAAAAATTACAGTCATATTTTCCGACTGAGGAGTGGCTGGCGAAATAGCCCGGGGCCTCCTTTTACGTCCCCCCTTGTATTTTGAAAGGGGGACTGTATGGGACTATGGCCTAGCGCGAATACTTAGGCATCTTCTCCCTAATAAACTAGATATCACTTCTTGAGTTATGCCACTAGACTTATCAGAAACACCCATAAATCTACTACATTCTATATTCATGGAATAAATCCATGACTTCATGACGGCATATCAGTAAAGCCGGTCGTTAGTGAAGAGAGAGAAAGCGAAAAAATATATTCAATCGGAATCTTATTTCTTATTCCGGAAATAATGAGTTTCTCTTCCGCCCTCTTTTTCGCAACAACTGTTCGACTTATTTGAATTAATGAATAGAACTTAGTCCCGGGAGAGAATCAAGGTAAGTGGGTGCTTAGTAATCCACCCCCTGTAGCCTTTAATTTTATTCAAATTCAATTTCCAAAAAATAAGTAAAAAGAGAGATAGATATGATACAAAATATTTTTTGATTAAAAGAAATATTTGGAATTTCCAGAAAATAGGCTTAAGATGGGAGGAAAACTTGTCTAATTTTTTGAAAGAAATTCTAGATTTAAAGGTCGAGGTTCAAGTAACGAAAACGGAGCTTTAATAATCCTTTATCGGATTTTGTCTAACTAGTGTCATATTTTTAATTTTATATTTTTTTGTTGGATCTCAACCTTTAACCTCACTATTTGTTGAAGCTCCTGTCTTATCTGAGCAAAATGAGTTTGAAGCTTGAAGCTTATCTTAATTGCTGCCTGAATTTTTGGGTGTTTTGTTGGTGGGCAAACTTCTCAAGCTTGATCTAAGCACGAAACGTGCTCGAGGGTTCGTTCATCTTTTGGCAGAATACAAAAGAAATCCTTATCTTCAAAAGTTCTGTTGGGTTTGGGCTTCGTTTCTTCTTTCTCAATTAAGTTACTGAAGCGTTTGTAATTAAAATAAAAAAATTGTGGGTTATTATATGTGTATTGTGAACTCGTGGGTGTCAGACTCGTTTGAAGTATGTCTTTATTACTTAGATTGAGTTTTGTTGAGTGTAGTTTTTAGCAGTTTCGAGTAGGGCTTTTCAAGAGCTTCAAAATGAAACAAACCGCGTCCAAATCGGTTCGTAATTAAGGAAGTTGGAAATTTTCAAACTTGTGTTGATGACGTCATGAAAAAACATGGAAAGTTTGACTTAAATTTTTTATTTATGCTATTGTTCGGGTAGGGAATTTCAAGAGCTACTAAATGAGACTAACCGCGTCCAAATCGGTTCATAATTAAGGAAGTTGGAAATTTTCAAATTCATGTTGAATCGTGACGTCACCAGAAAACATGGAGGAAGTTTGAAAATTTCCAACTTTTTTATTTATGGCTCGATTTTGACGCGGTTGATTTTGTTTCGAAGCTTAAAGTGAGATCTATTCGAATCAGCTTAGAGACAAAATGTAAGTAAATCGCCTCATACCAAATAATCACAGAAAACGAAATTCAAACTTAAAACCTTTAAACACTGAATTTGAACATCAAAAGAGAACGCCTGGAACTAAACCAGTTATATTTTCAATTTCACTGAGTAAAGAAAAAGCAAATTGAAAAGAGCAACGAGAAAATTAAGTTTGTGAAATATTCGTCGGGATTAAACAATGGAAGGGAACTTAAACTTAATTTGAAAAATGTCCCCGAGCTCAGGCACTTTTATAATAAACTGAGAAACAAATATTCTACAATCCCAATTTTCCTAGCTTCCATGCTTATGAATTTAAACAAATGGCATGTAATATATTTCGCAAATGGAAAATCCCCTTATTTCTAAACGAAATTGAACCTGAAGCTAAAACGTATCGCAGAGAGTATTATAGATTGTAGTACTTAAGAATGACCGCATCATGACTGAAAACCGTTCAGTAAATGGGTGGAGCTTAGTCCCCTTAGTATTTAGCTCCTCCCCTTTAATGTTTCAACCAATAAATAGCACGAAAAAGCAATACCGCTATATATACTATGTGTTTCATCATTTGAAGTTCAATACAGCCATTCCTAAGCACTACATTCAATCAATTCCTGTAAAGACACGTGACAATGATAATATGAACCCATTTTATTAATAACCACGCCCATAATGAACTTGCACATAAATTACACAGTGTAGTTGTAAAAATTATCGAAATAATTGTTGTAAAATAGAACCGTCTAGGAATAAAGCTATGTCCGAAGCCTTAGTGTGACGTCACTGTAGAACCAAAGTGGTAGTGCCCACTGCCAAAGCTAAGCAGGTGACCTAGGCACTGACGTCATAACTGAGATAGCTCTGTTTTAGCTTCTAAAAAGTTTCCCAAGATAAGTATTACCACATTTTTGAAGCATTTTCTTATTCTTAAGGAAATATAAAAATAATTCTATTTGAATTAAATTTTCTCGTTTCTCCAAACTCAAACGCCCGAAATTATTCGCTGATGTCATGTAAACCAGGTTCCCCAAACCCTCATTCCCCTACTCTGTTTCTTAATGCTTGAATACCCCCGAGATTCGGACGGGAACGTCTATGCCCCATTAGAAGTTTATTAGATCCTTTAGAAGTAGTAACGTTTCGCGTTTTTTAAAGTCAACGGTCGAAATTTATCACCTAGCGCCATCTTTAACAGATTACCCTTTAATAGGCCCTTTTGAAAAGTCAGGTATATAAATTCAAACAATAGTCTAGTGCTACCACGAACATTCTCGTGACGTCACACCCTCCTATCTCTTGCCTCAGTTTTTGGCAACCATATTGGAAGACGTCAGATCAGGCCATACACTATCGATATTGACGTCACGTCCCCGTAGCTCCTCCCCTTTTAGTACAACTCTACAAGGACCAAATTTCGTGCAGGACTGGTAACGTTAAAGCATTGACGTCGCGTCCCTTAGCTCCTCCCCTTTCAGTACCACTATAAGGACTGGTAACGTTAAAGCCCTCTCTAAGGTCTTTGCATCATCCCCATACTTGAACCTTCCCTGTTAACCCAATATTAAGCAGACGATACTGGAGGCTCTGTTCATTACTACGACGCTTAAAATTTTGAGTCTCATAAACTTCTGTTATAGCAGCGTACGAAACGAAACGATCCGTGAAACACTGAAGCTCCATAGACGTGCCATGCCAAGGCCTATATTACCCTGCCAAGGCTTATGTTACCTGTTAAGGTAAAATTTTTCTTTGAATCCCTGTCCTTGTCAGGCAATTTCGTGAACGTATTTTTCAATTATTTGAAAGGCGGACTCCGTGCCGCCGCCGCTGCCGTCTTTACTAATTAGTTTTACACTAAATTAAGACGAAAGAACTCAGTCTAGTCTTTGAGACGCTTTTAACATACCAAGGTTTAATAGAAACTTTAAAAAAAGGGGGGAGGCGAAGTATAGTCTGCTTCATTTAGGCTTAAGACGGAGCATTTATAGGACGGTGTGTTGATAACAAAGACTATAGATTGAGCTACAACGTTACCAGTCCTGTGCACCAAATTTGGATGGTCCGTATTGTTCGAAGCCTTAACTAAATTAAATAAGTCTTTGTTGACCACATACCCATAAAATTTTTGTCTCCAGTAGTCAAGGTGCTCAACACACCAGACTTTTCAAAAGGATTTATTGTAATTTAGTATTCTAAGCCTCCAAAGGACTATAGTTCCAGTTCCACCTTTTAAAAATTGGTCTGGAGAAAATTTTATCGTTTTGAAGTAAATTCTAATTAATACGGTTTCCTGTCTCTCTTTCTCTCTCAAGAGTTTTTAAATTAATTAGGCAGGTACTTTATTTAATTAAGTTATATGTATATATACTAAATGAATGTGTTTCTTTCCCTCTGCATCTCTAAAATTAATTAAATATGCTAATTATGTCAAATTGGAATATGTTTAAGGTATAACAGCAAATATTATAATGATAAGGACCGTCTTAAACTGTTTGTTTGTTTATTTATAACTCGTGAAGTGTGTGTTAAGATTACATAACTTATTTATAATATAATAATTCAGGGTGTTACCAAACATAGATTTAATTTTAGAAGTAGGAATGGAGAACAGAGTAATCTGAGCGTCTATTGAAGAGTAGCCTACTTGATCACGCGTCAGTCAGGCATGATTGAGTGAGCTATGGCTAACGAGGTGGCGCCATCTTAACACAAACTATAAACCCTTACACGAATTTTTTACGTAGTCGTTTACACGTGCGTTCTAACGTAAAATTTTGTCTAGTCTGAACAGGCCTTTAAAAGTAGGCGTGGCCTAATAAAAAAATTATTCGTTTTATAACGAAAGTCATCGAAGAGAGAGATAAATCGAATCACGTCATGAAATATGTACATAGATACAAATTCAATTTCAAAAACCCTTCGGTATATACATATGTACAATATGATGAGAAATAACCTTATTTCATGTTCAGTTTGAATTCCACTGTCTTTAGATGTTAGAACATTTGTAAGATTATATTTTTCTCCTTTTCTGTGACAAGCATAGACGTGTGTTTGCCACGCTAGACTATTCAATCATCCGTTAGGGTTAGAGTTAGGCTTAGCCAAGCACTGACTAGCATTACGTTATTTGCCTATCTTGCTCCAAACACAATTTTTTCATCCCCCTTCTCAAGGAAAATGGCAATTCTAAGGAAGAGGTTATTTCTCTTACCAGAAGTAAGATGATTTACCATAAGTGCTTGCTTAAGAATTTGTACCTAGTTTAATAGTCTGTCCTACTCATTTTTAAAATGATTGGGGCGCAGTGTCGTCTGCTTGGAATCGAGTTAAAACGGAACATTGATTGGATATGTGGACACACAGAAGATAGAGATGGCTACAAGTTACTAGTCTTGTACCAAATTCCAGTCTCTACACCGACTCTCGAAGAGGGTTATTTCTCAAGTAGCAGACGATGCTAAGCTAAACAGACATATTTTTTGATTGAAAAGATATACCAAAGTGTCATACTTTCGATTGCTTTATTACTTATGATATGCAAGGAATAAGGAAAAAGTCTCACGGTATAATATAAGGAAATAAATGTACGAGTGAGGTTGACCATAAAGTCTTTTATAAATTCAATACACTCTGACCTCAATACGCACTGACAAGTAAGCTTGTCTATCTTCAATACAACATTCTTTCCTTCTTTAGGGTATGTCTGTCTGAGGACAGATCCTACGTCCAGTGCCATGCACCTAATCAGAAATTCAAAACGCGTCTCGTCTCCGAGAAGAGACTCTTGAAGTTAAGGCGCGAACTGAATTGGACTAAACTGTACACTGGCCCCATGGATATAAAGTGCGTGGAAAATTGCGCCCAAAATCCCATGTCAATATACAGTAAGGAAACAGTGAACCGGATGTTTGCTTTTGGCGGGAACAAGCTCGTGCAACTATACCTCATTCGTAACTTGCGCGTGACCACGATGGCGGGAAAAAAAGCTCGTGCAACTCTAGCGCTTTCGACCAAGGTTTCGAAAGCGCGGGAAACACGATGGCGGGAAAAAAGCTCGTGTAACTATAGGCCTACCTCTTTCGAAAGCGCGGGAAACACGATGGCGGGAAAAAGCTCGTGCGACTGTACCTCATTCAAAAGCGCGGGAAAAAGCTCGTGCTTGGGTTAAGCCTTAAAAAGGAGATGTATACACCACTTTTTCCAATAAAATCACGTGCCAACCCGGCGATTTCTATTCAACCACGCGCTGCTGAGGAAGCAACTCTCTCAGGGGAAATCCTCTTCCGGAATAAATTTTTCCCGCCAAAATTCTCCGGGCCCTAGTTTTTGTCAGTTTGACCTTTCGCGACCCCCTAGGGAATAGGAGCAAAAAATAATATCCCTATTGCGAAGGCCTACGCTTAATTGGGTTGCTAGCAAAGGCGGTTCTGTCTAATTTAGGAAGAGATGTGTTGACAGTGACATTAGTAACAATGTAAGAGTATCCAACAAAAAAAGGCGGGAAATTGTTTTGGGGGAAAAAGGCGCCAAACCCAACAATCATTGATCGGATATCGCTGCGCCCCTTTTTCCGTTTTTTATGTAGACAAATTGCGCGCTGTGGAATGACATCACTTCCGGTCATTTCCGGAGAAGCCAATAAGAGTGATACACTGACAGAGAGCCAACCGGATGTATTAATGGGTTTTCCGGATTGAGACAAAAGAACTGTGTAGTCAATATGTCTTGTTTCTTTTTTCCCGGACTTTTTATTAAGCCTAATGGATTAAACGTTAACGTTTTATTTTCATCAGTAGAGACGAAATATAAAAGATTTAGGGAATAGAACACATTGAAAAACATTAAGACCTTGAGGTTTAACTCGGGTTCTATTAGAGATACGGGGATGTCCTTTGAGTATGTTATAGTCCTATTTGTCCCCTATCCAACGATACTAAAAACTTGAGGATCGAGTAAAAAGGGGCCGAGTAATTAAGTAAAATGTTCATAACCATACCCACCATAGGAATAGCATTACACCCAACTTTGCAGGCTCATAACTCTGGTTCTAATAGAGATACGGGGATGTCCTTTGAGTATCTCATAGTCCTATTTGTCCCCTTTCCAACCATACTAAAAACTTGAGGATCGAGTAAAAAGGGGCCGAGTAATTGAACAAAATGTTCATAAACATTCTCTCCATAGCATCCTCCATGTATGGGGAAAAACCTGGAAAACTCAGGAAAATCGGTTTTCCAAAAGTTGTATGAGCCCTGGTTGGTCCCATCCCATCTTGCCGGGTTTAGTGACAATATCGATATAGCTGCGCTGCGAATCTGGGGCATAACATACTCTGCGAAAACATCCAAACCATCCCAGAATCTCGGTAGATGTGCACCGATCATCTTAAAAGTACATCAGTTTAGTTTCTGCCTATGGTAACTTTGGTATTGGGACAGTGTTTTAAGGGAACTTGAAGGGCCTGGCTAAGTTGAATTTGAAATATTGCAAAGATCAGCTCTTACAAGCGGAACCCGTTGAAGCGTGACAGGCCGACCTAACAACATTTTACCGGGGAAAAGCGAACTTGAGAGTGTAACGCTTTATAAATGACCCAACCCTTTCATCCATACAGAAGTTTCCATCTACCTTGACCCTTTTTATAAAGGGAGTAACACAAGTATTCCTAAAAATGTTAAGGAAACCTTGCAGGAGAGAGAGAGGTTTGAGGTGAGATCAAGAAGTGATATCTAGTTTACTAGGGAAAAGGTATAAATTCGCCTCCACATTTATAATTTAGCTTTATCTCCAGTCCAAACGTATAGTAGGTCCGGAGTTAATCCCCGCCTCTAAATTACAACCAGCATCTCATTGGTTCTTGAAAACTCACGTCAGCGCAACACGAATGACGAAAATTACAGTCATATTTTCCGACTGAGGAGAGGCTGCGAAATAGCCCGGGGCCTCCTTTTACGTCCCCCCTTGTATTTTGAAAGGGGGGACTGTCTGAGACTATGGCGTGCGAGTACTTAGGCATCTTATACCTTCTCCCTAGTAAACTAGATATCACTTCTTGGGCCATGTACGGCAATGAGAATTTTGTTAACAAGAAGGCGGGGCGTTACGCGATTGGTCGGAGGTGATAATTTCAAATTATCTCTGTAGATAAGACCAGACTTCCGTTTGTAATGTTAAACGAAAGAAATCGTACTTTTTAGGGTTATCTTCCTATAGGAAAAGCATTTTTTTTTCAAGTTTATGCTGATTGGTCTATTAATTAGTAGAAGAATCTGTTTAAAAAAAAAGATCCCTGGATTTTTTCCTTTTACCCTCCCTTGAATATGTGTTTTTTCGTTCTTTGCTTGGGTTCCATATTGGGGGCAAACTTGGATTATCTCCCATGTTTGTGCAACCGTATTTGATAAAATAAGAAAAGGTGATGCGGATGAATACACGGTGTTAAAGTTCCTAAGAAAGAAAGTGTATTTAGTTATTTACTTTAGCTTACAAAGGCTTAGCTTAGGGTCTAGTCTAGCTCGATTGGACCAATATTTGCATAAAATGAGTTTTCTTTATATACTACACTTTAGAAAAAAGAGCTTTGCCAGATGTTTATTTGCATAAATTTCGACACAATATACTTCCAAGTTAAACACAGCGTTTTAGCTAGCTAGTCTTTCTAAATCTATTGAGTTTCCCTACTATTTCTAGTGGTTTTCCTTCCAAATTTCCCCCTGTTTTGATTTTGTATAAAACTCAAGAAGAGATTTTTCAAAAATTACTTTTTTTTTATAGTAAAAACAATGGTCTCACTTTCTATAAATTCTATTTACTCTTGTTACTAAATGTTTCCACCGGGGTTCGCTAAACATTTACGTAACCAGAAGGTATTGTTTTTTATTTTCTTTTCTCAAAAAATGTTTTGAAATTAGTTGGAAAACCACTAAAACAGCTGTTTTTTAGTAACAACAAGGAAGTAGAAAAGAAGAAAAATAAAATCAAAGAGGTTCGAGTATTAGCATAATTGTTCGCTTTACCGAAAGTTTTAAAACTACAACCTTAAAATTGCTTTTTTTTTTGTTCGGTTTTTTTTTTGTACTTTCTCAAAATTCTTTAGTGAAATAATTTTTTTTTCATAAAATCTATATTTTTATAACTATTTTTAAAAGGAAATGTGAAATAGAGTATTTAATAATTAATAATTAATTAATTATTTAAAATTTCTAATTAATAAAAGATACATCTTACAACCAGAGTATCTAACCCCTTGGATAAAAATACCAAAGATGTTAGCACAGACATAAGACCAAGGACTAAAAAGTTTTATTTTAAAATTTAAACCGAGCGTTAGACCATCCATGCATATTGTTGAAGAGTTTGGAAATATTTTAACTAAAACACACGTATAACCCCTTCTTTAAAATTTGATCGCTTACCATGTCGGTTGACACTAAATATCAAGGTAAATATAGATTATATACCTTAAGTTATACTGTAAAGTTATGGTAGAACATATCTATATATAAAATTGCGTAACATCTGTGCCCTTAAATCATCGGAGGCTGACTTGACTTTCGCGCCCTTTTACTTTTCGCGCCTTTTCTACTTCAGACTAAGGGCGCGTTCAGTAACGCTCAACGGAGGCTCCGTTGAATGCGCATTCGCCACTGAACGATTTTCCGAACTTCCGGTTTGACGTCACGATTGTAAGCGAAGAGGCATCGCAGTCATCGGCTGTAAGAGCCGATTACTTCGTTGAGCAACGCATTTGTGACGTAGCAGCAATGGAGGAAACTTATCTCCCTGAATGATTTCGAGAAGTTAATTTGACGGATAATTTCGGAACTATTTATAAAATCGGTGTAGCAGCGACTGAATACGAATGAATAATGTCTGTTAATTATTTTATGAAATTTTTTTCGATTATATCTATGAAGCTTAAAAAGTTATTGGGTTTTAAAGCTTAAGCCTTGGCTAAGTTACTGGTCAGAGTTTTCTCTTATTTCGGCTAGCAGGCCCTCGCATATCCATTTCCATGAACAGTAAGCAGACGATACAACGTAAAGTTTGCAAAAAACCGTTCAGTAGCCTAATACGTCACATGACATCACGTTGATCAACGGAGCTCAACGCGTTTGGTCTCCGTTGAGCGTTACTGAACGCACCCTTAATGATAAGGCTCTCTACCGGTGCGTTGCACCAAGGAAATTCGTCTGCTTCTTAAGCGAAGCTCATTTCTTGAAGTACTAAGTACTTAGATTTATCCAAAAGCAAATGAAAATAATGGAAAGTGTGATACAGACTCAGAGCAATCATGATTGTCTCTGTTTCACTACCATAAATGTATTAACTGCCCCTGGTGGTATATTAGGGAATTATTTAAAACTCGTGTAGTATTGCGTCGCAAACTAAACTTACTCTATTAGTAGACCTACAGACCAATTATTGCTACTATATTTCAAACGAAAAACGTATTAACTGCCCCCTAGAGGAATTTAAAGCTACTCTACAAATTACGAACTTCTGTCGCTTTGTGTTTAAGCGAAACTGTTACGTAATGGAGTCTACATAAATAGGAAAAAAATGGAAATAAATTTTCCGCATGGCGGCGTTGCTAGGCAACTAATTTTTGTCATTTTAGTGGCGTTTGATAAATGGTACCGGATATTAACCCATCTTACGAAATCTTAAGCGTTAATCTTCTAGAAACTAAACTTGGCGTTCAACTTTCTTATAAAGATAAGGAGGCGATACAGTTCGCTAAGTGTTTGTTAATAGTGTGTAAGTAAGGGATTCAAATTGATTAATTATAATAACCTTCGCAATCCACTTCCCAGGTCATCTTTTGACTTCATTAAATAATTAAAGTCGAACAGAGTATTCGATATGATCGATTTAATGCGTACATACCGGTTTGGGTTTTAGTTATAATTCGCTTTTCATTACGCCCAAGTATTGACTGTATTAATCATTGTAACTCGTATATTATTATTAATTTCATTGGGAAAGTTCTATGTTGTTTATATTGGGAAAAGGGTGGTATTAGCGTCTTATGCGTGGAAAGTGTTACTGGGATGAACCAGGAATACATACAGCTACTAGGAATCATTGTGCGTGTCTCATAATTCTTATGACGTCTTTCTAACTGTGATTTCATTGGTTGGTAGCAAGCTCTTCCCACAAAACGCTGCCTAGGCATGTTGGGTGAAAATGGCTACTACGCAATCATTCCAATCTACTGTATGTATTCCCGGATGAACTTGCAGTTGTTTTTTGACATTTCCATCTTGGCCTGGGATTCGTTATTAATTAACAAGAGTCAAGACGGTCATCTATCAAGTGTTTTTTCTAAGACTAAAATACCCTAACAATAGACTTAGTCAACAATGGACTTCTGTATTAGTTTATTGCCAATATCAAGTAACTTTTAGGGTTAGGAAAGGTCAGTAGTTATTGCGGTTTTGCTTTGAAGCCTTGAAGTATTTATAACCAGAGAATGAAGACCCAATTACAGTCTTAAAATACCATATTTCATAATGGGGTAAGTGGTCTGGTACATTTAAACATTGGCATACTTAGCCTGTAACTAAAATGCTTTAGAATAGGTTGTAAGAAATGGAGACAAGTCTTATCTTTTTTATTTGTATTTGTGTTTGTGGTTTTATTTCAAGTCCCTGCCTTTGTGTGTATTAGTTCAACCAAAAAACTAGTAATATAAAATTCTCCTATTTTTTTTATTTAAAAACGCAAATTTTACATTATTAACTTTATGAACACCCCCTTAAAAGTATTGGTTAATTTAAACGACCTTGAAATTTTAACCATACATAAAGCGATTAATAAGGGGGTCATCCATAAATATCATCCTCAAGTTAGTTATGGATTATTATTATATTGATTTGTAGCTTCATTTTTTTTCTTATGGGTAATCATTGGCTGCCATCCATCAACGTCATAACGATGGAACAGGGACATCATATACTGACTGCTAAGTAGCCTAGGGGGGGGACTAAATCGGGTGCAATTTTATATGTTGGAAAAGGGAGAATGTATGTATGTGTGTATATCCCTCATGATGCAGATTTTGATTGATTTCCTATGCCCGCGTTACATGACAACCAATTTGGCCCTTTTTGGATGTATATATCCTTTCTTTATCCCTTAGGTTTTAGGGGTTTTCTTGAAGAGATAAGGATAAAAGTGTGTTAGTTAGAAGTGATGAAAGTTGTGAAATTATATTTCGAATCTTGTGATGCCAAGAAATAGTATAAAACTCAAGGAATATGCTGTGTTCCTTTTAACATAATTTAACCAAAATTACGTCATAGCCAATAGAGAAACATTTATTTTGAATTAATTTAAGTTCAATTAACGAATTAGTTTTAAATTAGCACACTATCTCTTTAACAATAAATAGTTCAACTTAATGAACCAATTGACATCGTAGAACTATCGCTAGAAAATCTAGAAACATTTGTTTATTTAAATTTTTAATTACGCTTCAGTAATGAATTTGAAATTAACACACTTAATTTTATACTTAATTAATAATTATAACACACTATCTCTTTAACAATAAACAGTTCAACTTAATCAACCAAATGACATCGTAGAACTGTCCCTATCCAATCTAGAAATGTTTCAAATTAACACAAGTTTAAAAACCAACACTCTTCAATTCAAACGCGACTTCCAAAATGCTCAAATAGTATAATTCACTATTAATAATAACCTTCACCTAATTTACTTCTGACAAGGGTGAGATATCTTATATAACCTCCTCTTTTTCTATTACCCCAATGTCAGTTTAACTTGAAAGCGATGTTAAACGAAGGGGGTCATCATTTAATATCGCTACAGTTTAAGCCAGGTTAAAAATGACCTTTCAAGATAGCTACCGATTAAAATTATTCAACCGTTCTTAAATGGATGGGTTATGAACCATCCCGAACCATCCTTATTTTTTTCAACCCATTTAACTTACTAACAAAGTTAAATTGAAAATTAACAGCCCATTTTCACCCCCTATTGGTACTATATTTTTATGTAAATAGAGAGTTTAAGAAACTAACCGAAAACTGCCATAGGAAAAATTGGCGCGAGAACTGTCACGTGGGCTTACCTTAATTTGCGTTTTTCATTTCAAATTAGGTTTAAAACTTAGTCAATATAAAGTACAATACTTCTTAAGACGTTACTCTGTTTTTGCCTGTTAGTTACTTAATAAACTTTCTCTCTCTAATTTTAGACCAAAAATAGGCTAAATTTATCATTAGGCTTAACAAGTTAACACGTCTATGCCGTTTTCGGCTCCATGGTGGCAGATGGTTAGCTGCCAATGGAAAACGGCATTAAACTCTCGAATCTCAAACTGTAGTCCAAAAAGAGGCCAATAGTAGGCCAATAATTTCATTTATTTAAACTTTGAAACACGCTCCCCGCTGGGTTGATATTTTGGCCTAATTTTAGTCATTAGCAGGTTTGATTGGATCGGGTGTTGTTCGCGATACTTCAAACGGTCGTTCTTAATTAATTATGAAGTGTTTTAATTAATTAATTAATTAATTACTAATTAAGCGCGTAGTCTAGCCTCAAATATCAAAGGAATTTAACGTAAGTTTCCTCTCTATATATAATTAATTAAATTGTAGAAGGAAATTAGTTGCTAAGCCTTGGTTGTTATAAACGTTCTTCAATTTTGCTTAGTAATGCTTGCATTTATACTGAAAAACAACTAACAACCAGCAGCATAAGCATAACAAGTTCCCAACCCAATTTAGTTATTTAACCCTTGGCTTTAATGATATTAATAAGCCTTGGCCACCTTAACCACTTATTTTACTAAGCCTTGGTTACTTATTATTCAACTTTCGATATTACGTTACGTTACACCCACCCACTTTAGCGGATGTCTACCTATGGACGGTAATAAGTAATGTTTTGGGTTCAGGGTTAAGCTAGGCCTTGGCTAATCTTTAGATATACAGTATAGATAGGTACCTACGCGATTGGGTTGTTTAAACTGTTCAAGGGTAATAGGTCAATAGCATTACAAATTTTTAGAATCCTCCTTAAATACATAATAAATCTTTAAAGTAAGAAAAAAGAAATCTTAACAGCGAGCTGATTAGTATGTCGTAACCGATTTCAATTTTCAACCATGACCAACTCAGATTTGGTTTTATTTATTATTTTTATATCGATACGAAGGTTATTATATAATTAATTTACGATTGAAATATTTGAAACGTGTGTTGGGCAAATTTCAAGCAAGGATGTGAATTTTTTTCTTTGCAAAAATTACCCCTTTCATTTTAATATAAACAAACATGAAATGTTTTCTGTCTGTCTGTTTATAACGCAAGGGATTTTCATGCCCCTATTCATGTTATCCACGTGGTCTAGGGATTTTTACGGGGCCATTTTAAGTTATACACCTGATCAAGTATTTTCACGCGCCTATTTCAAGTTATGCACGTGATCAAGTATTTTCACGCGCCTATTTCAAGTTATGCACGTGATCAAGTATTTTCAAGCGCCTATTTCATGTTATGCACGTGATCAAGTATTTTCAAGCGCCTATTTCATGTTATCCACGTGATCAAGTATTTTCAAGCGCCTATTTCATGTTATCCACGTGATCAAGTATTTTTACGCGCCTATTTCAAGCTATCCACGTGGTCTAGGGATTTTTACGCGCCTACTTCAAGTTATGCACGTGATCAAGTATTTTCAAGCGCCTATTTCATGTTATCCACGTGATCAAGTATTTTCAAGCGCCTATTTCATGTTATCCACGTGATCAAGTATTTTTACGCGCCTATTTCAAGCTATCCACGTGGTCTAGGGATTTTTACGCGCCTACTTCAAGTTATGCACGTGATCAAGTATTTTCAAGCGCCTATTTCAAGTTATGCACGTGATTTAGGGATTTTTATGCTGTATGTAAAGAAAAAATTAAAAGCAAGGAGTACTAAAGATAGTAGCGCAATAGTGTTTGAATAAATTATGTTATGAAATGTCTAATATTTATAGATACATTGTATTTAAATTATAATGGATAACGTGTAGACCTTAGCCAGACGTAGCAGACTATAAATAATATATGTCTACATGTAATTGTCTAACTCGGACTCTAATGATTCTTGAGGTTATCCAGGTATGAAAGTAATTGATTGTAATGATAGACATCACCGCCGCGTTAGGTAAGGGGGACCTGCTGGGTCATTTCCAATCCATTAGGTTCAGGTAATCATTCAAATCAAGTGGAGTTGATAGCACCTGTTAATCTATTCCCTTTGCTTATCTCTGTTAGAGATAAAGAGTGGTTATAGCTTTGCACTCGCTATCATTTCATCATGAGATAAGTGTATATGGATTGGTAATGCTATGCCACCATGCGAACCCCTAGATCTTGTTCGGGGAAATTGCTAGAAACCATTTTATTTCGAGGGGTTGGATACTCTAAGACAAAATTTTCGTTTTTCTGGTTCACCGAATTTCCTTGCATTTCTAGGCGCCATCTATAGGGAGATTTTCATTTTGAGACTTAGAAAAAGCTAAATATTCTTTGTGGGAATTAATTTTGCATTTAAAAGCTCAAAAATAGCTAGATATTCTCTATGGGAATTCATTTTGGGTTTAAAATATCAAATTTATAGGTATTCTCTAACTGAATCTCTATAAAAAGTTCATTCTCTATGGGACTTAATTTAAACATAATAATATAATAAACTTCTCTATTTTCTCTATCGTAATTTAGCATTAGCATCTCAAAAATCTTAATTGTTAATTCTTCATGGGAATTAACGTTAAAATTAAAGAAAAATCTCTGGTAATTCTATGGGAGTTATCATTTGAATTTGAAAACATCAAATAATGACTACATTCTCAAAAACACTAGTAAATCTCAATAGCAATCAATTTATTATAAAATATTCTCTATGGGATTAAACTTACCATTAAATCGAACTCAAAATCGCGGTTAGTATCCAACCCCTTGTTTTTACCTTTACCTTTACCTTTGGCTCGAAGCTACGAGAAGTCAATTCTAATACCAATATCACTTTACACCAATATCAAAGGCTTCGAAACCCTTTGGTTACATTTCACCCAATGCCAAGATCAAAATGACAGAAAATATATATAAATATATATTTGATTACAGTCTGCGTTTGCTCTTAGAAACAAAGGGTGCTTTTATACTCCATTAATACATAAATAAATCATTCTTAGAGTGTAATATGTTATACGGTTGAAGGGTTAAAAAAGTCATTGGGTCATTTCGCCTGGGCGCCTCGCGACGCTTCATGAAATAGCTACTTTTTCTCTTTTGAAATAAAAACTACATTAAGTCTATTGTTTAATACTTTAATTGGGATATCATTATATTTAAATAACTTAAGTATTCTTCCATTTAATGGAGAAAATACCCATTTAAGTTGGCTCGAATCATAAATGAATAATTTTTCTATAAGTTCCTAAGACCGGGCACCGAGGAAAGTGTTTAAAAAATATTTCACTAGCCACGCCCACAATGCCCAACCACATGAAGAGGTTCATTTTTAAACTCTTAAAATTCTTAGACAATGTAAAATACCCATTTAAGTTGGTTTGAATGATAAAATGAATTATTTGTTCTATAAGTTCCAAAGACCGGGCACCGAGGAAGTGTTCAAAAAATATTTCACTAGCCACGCCCACAATGTCCAACCACATGAACATATATTCTTGTAGCGTCGACAAACTCGGTATTTTTAGCTCGGAATTGGTTTTGATATTGGAGTATTGGTTGTTTAAATCGGATTGGTGTTATATAGCGTTGCCTGCTATTGATTTTATGGCCTCGTGCCAGAAAATGAATTGCAGTCTATAGCGATTGGAAAACCTCTTCGGGGTCAAAATGGGTCAACTTACAACACGCAAAAAGGCTTAGGATTCTAGAGCTCCATTTCGGAGACAAAAATGACATCAATTCAAACATTACAGATAAAAAACTATGTCCATAAACGTTTCACTTGGCATAGTTTCTATTTTCACGAGATTTCAGTCATGTGACTGGACTCTATGGGAGTAAAATTTCACGAGATTTCTATCACGTGACTTTACGGGAATCAGTGAAGCTCCACGTGACTTCATATTGCACGTTCGCAATTCTCGCGGTTTTAAAACTTTATTCAAAATATTTCGAAGAATCTTTGAATGTTAATTTATGTTTGTATAGGAAATTCTTTACTGTTTTTCAATAATATTTTACCCAAATTATTTCGAAAGGATTACGTACATCCATTAATTATTCAATTATACCGGCCAATATTGGTCTAAAATTTTTTGGAATTATTTTGCTTAATAATGAAGTTACAACATCACACATCTCCAAGAAAACATTGACCTACTAAACCTTATTTAGTTTTAGATAATAAAAAAAATCGGGTGATTTTCTTTAAATGGACTTGTGTCAAGGCAGTGTTCTTCTTCACTAATAAATCCACTCTTAGTGTGAGTAAATATAGCCTAAATTTCTTCCAACTGTGCATACAAAACGTTTGTACAAACTTCAAAGTGATACTGTCACACTCACAGACCTTTCTTAAAGTTCGAATTGAAAATCGACTCATTTTCGTTAGTTAGGAAACACGTAGTATAACAGGGTTACCATGTTTTATTTCAAAATTTCATGACGTCCTAGGTTGTCTACTCTAAACTCTTACCTAACCAAATTTAATGCCACTAAAATGTTATGGTGCACTCTAAAAATCTAGTATTTGAAGCTAAGAATAAACATCTTAGGCCTTGGTCAAGAAATAAAATCTGCTTGTCATCCTTACTTTATGGGAAAAAGTAAAGATACTGTTAAGCCTTGGCCCACTTTTTAGGGGGGAATAAATTCTTCGGTATCGGGTGTCTGTGTCTCAATTCAATTTAA
This sequence comes from Phalangium opilio, assembly GCF_054372755.1. Classification (NCBI taxonomy): domain Eukaryota; kingdom Metazoa; phylum Arthropoda; class Arachnida; order Opiliones; family Phalangiidae; genus Phalangium; species Phalangium opilio. The sequence continues at coordinate 928,138 of NW_028324216.1, read as the reverse complement.
TCTAATCATTTCCCGCTTCTCTTTGCTTAATTTCATTAGTATTCGAAGCGTTTCCCGCCAAAAACTAGACTTAAGCCTAACAAAGAAAAAGGTGTAGAAGAAGAAAGGAAAGGGCTAACCGGATTAATCAGTTCTTTGTTCAGAACTAAATGTTTGTTAGGGTTCGTGTTAAAAGATGTATATAGCGGCCTGAGAGTCTAGAAAGTTTGAAACGATCCCTGATTGGATGTTAGCTAGAGGCGATAACTAATGTCGACCAATCGATATATAGTCCGTGTTTAACAAGCTACGACGTTAACTTGCTTTATTAACGACATTTTTTCCTTCCTTTCTTAACCCTAATATTTAACCCTAATTAGAACCTCGCGACTCCTTCATAATTTTAGCGTCAAACATTGGTCTATGTTTGTTTTATTTCACCTAAGCCTAACGCGACAATTTTGGTGCCAAATATTGGTCTGTTTATTTTATTCGACCTAAGCCTAATGCTACAATTTTGGCGCCAAATATTGGTCTATATTTATTTTATTTCACCTAAGCCTAATGCATCAATTTTGGTGCCAAATATTGGTATACATTTATTATTTTTCGCTAAGCCTAAAGTTTCAAAAACGCGCGCCATGCCAATAATTTTCGCGCCAAATTTGCTAAGCCTAAAGTAAAAAATAAAAAACGCACGCGAGACTCTAAACCGCTGTCACTTTTGGCGCCAAAAAAAAACCTATCGTATTAATGTCACGTGGAGTTTTTTCTCCCGCCCTAAAAATGTTACACGTAATTGCTTGTATTTGACTATCAGTTAACAATGAAATGCCTGAAAATTTGCGAAATTTATTGGAAATTTAAACAATGTACTTTATTAGCGCGTTGAAGTAAGTTTGAAATAATACCTTTGGTTACGTGGACTTGAATCAACTTAACCTTTTACTAAAAAAAATTTCATTGATTTTTGGAGTTGAACTCTATCCGGAAGAAAATTGGGGTGAATGTCAAATTAACTTGGCAGTGAAGTAGAAGGTGTCAATCGTTATCGGTCAATAAGGTAATCGAAGCATTATCTAAGTTGAAATGCTCGTATTAAAGTTAAGTTGACGCGTAAACCCTCTTGTATGCGATCCTATCGAATTTCGGTCCAATCAAAAAGGTTTTTCTTTTTTTATTTTTCTCAGCCCCTTATATAAATTTGGAGGACCCCCAAAAATTCAACTTGTTTACTTAAGCGCCCTTTACGTTAGGGTCCCCTTTTGTTAACTTAAGTTGTCCAATATTTGTTGTATATAAAAAATGTACTATTATACTTTAACATATAGCTCGAGAATTTTTAAAAGAAGTATTGATGTTTTAAATGATTGTAAATTTTAAGAATAATTAATTTTTAAATATTAATTTGCTTATTTGTTAGTGAAGTTTTGGTAATCATGCAACGAGGTCACGTGACCTTTGGCCCCAATTTGAATTTAATTCGATTTACATTTTAAAAATCGTACGTTTCCATGTTTGAAATGTTGATTAACAATCAATTAAAATGGTTACCTAATCAAAATAAATTTTTACCAACTAACTAAGCCTAGGTCCTATCTTTTTAGGCAAGGCCCGCTCCAATTAGCTTCCTACTGGAGTCCATTTAGCTACATTAAAGACCTGCAGTAAGCCTTTGTGCCCAATAAGATCAAAGGAATAAAGGAACCCTTGGTCAACCACACGACCATCACCTAAGGAACGCTTTTATCCTATTAACTTTCAACCTTACCTAATCCTCACCAAACAAACCAACCTTAGACGCGTGGCGTGGGTGTAGGTCTAGGTCTACGTTACAGATACCGGTACTATATGCTTGTAGATGTTTTTGGCGGGTAAAATCGTGCGGAAAGCGCGGGAAAATCCCATACAGTCCCTCGTGTTTATAGAAAACTAGGAAAAATTCCAATAGAAAACGTGATCCTTCGTAAATTCGAAATTCGAAATTCAAAATCTCAGGGTGTTTTCACGAGACAAATTTTAGTCATGTTCGCATTAATATAGTTGCAATTTAAAAAATCGAAAATTCTTAATTAAAAGTCATAATTTTTGATTTATTGTTTAAATAGATACCTCCGTGATTAAAATATGGTCACATATTAATTTTTTTCGTAACTGGACAAACGCTAAGATGAAATTAATTACGATTTGTTTAATGTGAAAATTGTTACGTGTATGAACAGAGCTAAAACTCGAGTAGAAATGTTCTCGAGAGCTCGAGGGGCTTTTTGGAGTACGATTCTAATTAAGGAGTATTATATCTTAACAACCCGTTTCCAACACGCTTTCAAGTTAAGTTGTGGCCGCTTGACAGGCTTTTATTGCCTATAAAACCAGGGTTACGACAATTTAAGTATCGCAATCCCTTGGTTTTGAGCGCTTTTAAACCCCTGAAGGGGCTTGAGCCCCGAACGATCGTCGTTCGTAATCACAGAGAGAATTATGAACGGGAGTGGAAACTGTGCTGTTTTTTCTCTTTCCACACCATCAGTTCAAATAGCGGCAACCCAACCTCATGATTAGTTTTGAACAAAGTCGTATGGGATGTTCCTAAGGATTTTTAGGAACTCAACTTATACTGACTGTAAAGAAGGCCTTATACTGACTGTAAAGAAGGCCTTAGACTTATTGAAAATCGATCTACGCCTCTGAAATCCCCTTTAATTGGGGATAATTGGGTGTTTCAGTCTTAAGCCTTGGCGATGTGTTATATTTAACAGTTAGAAATAAGTTTCGGTATGTAATTTTGAAAAGGGACCAGTTGAAAGTTAGTTGCCTTAAATTCAATTTATGCTCAATAGATAAATTACACACATGGAGGATTCATACCATTTACACCAGGAGGCCGGGCTACCCTGTAGGACTGAAACCCGTCTGCTTTGGTCCTTCAGGTAGCCAGGCCCTCTGGTGTAAATGGTATGAGTCCTTCATGTGTATAGAGAGCTTTCAGTTGGAGAAGGAGTTGAGTCTCGTGACATAATTTAGGCTGCCATATTGGTGGTGGGTTTAAAGCAGGAATGAAGCTGAGACCACCTAAATTGGCTCCAGAACAGCGGTAAGACTTGGGTTGGGAAGGTGTGACGTATTACTATCCCATCTGAAAGCTCTCTATATAGAAGCCCCTTTTGAGCATAGGGTAGTGCTGACCTTTTAGAAACGTTTGCGAATTTTACAATAGAGCTGCAAAAATAAGCCCAGTTAATTCCAGATGAGAAGCAAACATCATAAGGGCGATGAGGTCACCATCTTGGGGTATTTCCATGACACCAACCAAGAAGCACCACCGTTAGAGGCAGCGCAAGTTGGCTATAACCATCCATAGCGTGTAGTGCATGAACTCGCCTGAACTCCATTTGGTGTTGCCTCTTGGTTGGCGCCCGCCAGGAGAAATAAGGTTACCTTAGAGGGTGGGTAGCCCCGCCCATCTGCGATGGTTTTTGTGCAGGTAATTATTGGAATGGTCTATTTAGTCCTATTTAGACCGAAAAAGAAAATAAACCCTAAAGTAACTTTGATGTCTTGACAGATTTTATTTTTTTGTTGGTAAGAAAGATGCGGTCCCCCCAAATCGATAAAGAATATTATCTGCCATCAAAATATGTCAGTCGACTTGCTTGCAGTTCTTTTAAGTCATAGCAAGAGATCTAAGGGTAGTAGTTTCTTATCTTTTTGGCCGTAGGATCTTGCCGCCGCGAACTCAGCGAAACTTTTATGAAAGGGATTGGTTGGATTGGTTTGGGGGAAAACGCAACAGACACTTATCCGAGACTCGTCAGTTTTCCTTACAATTACTGACAACCAAGTCCTAACTCGTTACTGAAACTGAATATAATTGGTTGAGGGGAAATAGATATAACCGTTCCGTAATTAGATTTAGATCAATGTGCGTAACTTATGACACGTCTGATTTGGTTATCTTTAGAAAGGCCGATTAGAAGCTCCAAGGCCTAAGTATCACTTTCCCACCATTTTAAGGCATCTTTACTCGAGCCTAACACTTGCACTTCCCCCAAGTTCCCCGCCAATTCTGCCTAAACCTAATGCTAGTACTTTCCCGTCAATTCTTTCTAATCCTTACACTAGTACTTTCCCGCCAGTTCTTCTTAAGCCTAACGCTTGTACTTTCCCGCCAATTCTTCTGAAGCCTAAGACACTAGTATTTTCCCGCCATTTCTTCCTCAGCCTAAAACACTAGTACTTTCCCCCAAATTCTTCCTCATCCTAAAACACTAGTACTTTCCCCCAAATTCTTCCTCATCCTAAAACACTAGTACTTTCCCCCAAATTCTTCCTCATCCTAAAACACTAGTACTTTCCCCCAAATTCTTCCTCATCCTAAAACACTAGAACTTTCCCCCAAATTCTTCCTCATCCTAAAACACTAGAACTTTCCCTCAAATTCTTCCTCATCCTAAAACACTAGAACTTTCCCCCATATTCTTCCTAAGCCTAACACTAGTACTTTCTCCGCCAATTCCTAAGCCTAACTTCCAGTAAAATTAGCATTTTTTCTATTAAATTCGTTTAATAATCGAATTTAAAGTAGATTACGTGGAGTCGAAACGTATATAAAGTTATAATAAAAAGGGTGTTCAAAAATGAAATATGGAACTAGATAAGGGGTTCATCTTTAAGGCGTGTCTATTTTTTGACACTTCTAAGCCTCGGGACTTGCCACGAACTTTATCAAAGTTTAATACACTCACACCTCTTTTTTTTATTTCACTGATAAAATAATACCCATGTATTGATTCGTAGAAGACTCAATCCCCTAAGCCTTTGAACTACTTTTTTTAAAGGAGCAGTATCACATGGTTAAATATAATACACACCCTTTGTTGTCAAACTCTCTATACTTCAATGCATTCTATTCCTGATAATTGTCCTTTAAAACTTGGTTCCCTTTATTATTCACTCAGGCTCCCTTGACAGGGCTGGGCTCTCTTGTCTAATCTATATTTTGAATATTTTAAATTGAAATTTATTTAGCGTATAGTTTGATTTTAGTCCCGGTGGAGGGCGCCACCAGCCACCATATTTCGGGGGGTATTTCCCATGAGACACCACTCAGCCAAGGCTCAGAAAGAACCCCAGACGTTATTATTAAAGAAATAAATTCAAAAAACAAAAAATAAATAAAATCTTATCTTGGGAGACTGGGTACCTGTTCTGTTCTCATACCTGAGTTCGTTGAAAAAAAAAATTCCCAAAATTCTATAGAACGTTTTTCAAAATTCACGGTCAATGATTTTCAACTGTACAATATTTTCTTTTTTCTTTATCTTCATAAAGAGTCTGAAAAATCTCTATTGAACAAAATATCAGCAAAGGCTTAACGCTTGAATATACCTATAGACCAAATCCCACGTGATAGGAAGTTAGGCTTAGCTCTCTAAATCAATTCAAAACTCTTCTTCTTCTTAAAGATTAATTTACGATTACACACGTAATAATGTTAGCGCGTGTCACATGGTTTCACGAGACACGATCTGTCCTAACCTAGTTACATTGTAATCATTTTACCGCGAGCTCACGTGAATTACGTAATATCACGCGCTCAAACAATTTTTCTTTCTTTATTTCCCGCCAAAATTGATGCGCACGTGCGATTAGCGCGCGCTTTTCAAAGGCGCGCCATAATTTGGCGGGAGATGGGTGTAGGTTTCCCATACAATGTTACGGATTGTGGTTGGTATCTATCTCGTTTAATAGCTTTAAAATGAATAGAAAGTATAGTCCCATTATTATTACCCCCAAATGGAATTTATTAATAGATTTCGGAGACGATGAAATATTCCAATTTTGGACAAAGGCCGTCGTCCGCCGCTTGTATTATATTATTATTACATTTGGGTGCGAAGTAATTTATATATGTATACATATACATATATATATTTGAAAAGAGGAACTGCTGAAACCGCTTTTGAAACGTCCTCAATTCAATTGTGCATTATGCTTTTATCATCCATAAGTTTATAAGATATGTTGTTGGTTCCATAAGTTTGTAAATTCTGGTAACTTAGAAACTGGAGCTTGTAATTTTGAAGTGAATGAGGTAGGTCATAGATTCAGGGTAAAGCGACGTACGCCTGGTGAGTGAGGCGCTGCTGTCAAAGGCCTAATTAGTAATGCAGACTAAAATAGGAGCTATAAGGAACTTAAGTCCTGCAAAATTAATTAACCCACCGAGTGTAGTAAGTACTTCAATTGACTCGCTTCCGTCGTTCTCCTTCTCGAACTAGTTATCTCGAGCTGTAAGTCTCTAGGAGGTAGCATTACGAATATTATAGCTCGTGTCATACTTATCATGTAACATATCTTATAAACTTATGCCTTAGCTAATAAAGAATCTACACAGGGTTTTTCTTATGGGTCTGCCAAAATTAAAGGGTTAAACTGAATGGAAAGGGTTAAAGAACATTTAGTTGCTATTGGTAGACTTATCAAAATCCACCTGTATTTTCCATAAATGTATATATTCTTAGCTATATTTTTGCTATTTAAGTATCTTAATGGGATATAATATAACATAATTTATGCAAATGTAATGTAGCTTAGGTAGTTGTGTGTGGCATCCAATGTTACATATGGATGGGGCTCAATGATTCCTGTTAGCTGTATGTATTCCTGGTTATAGCGAAACAATGTATTCCTTTTCCCGTGAAATATCAAAAATTTCTTAGGGGTTCCTTGATATATTCTATTGTTTGTAATACCTGGGAGGGTTGTAATTTTTGCGCCATGGGATTGACATAGTTCACCTTTCGCTTCCCAGGTGGCGCCATTCCCAACACCAAACGATTTCCCTTAGATCTTAACCCTTTCTTAGTTTTGATCGCGACTCGAGACAAAAATTGAATGACAATATGTTGTAAGTCAAATTCGTCTGTTATTTAATTTCGATTAATTTTGTTTGAACCTTGGAAAGCGAAGTCTAACGTCGAGAACTTATAGTCACTCGTTGTAATCACTTCATGTGTGTACTAAGTACTCTTAATTGAGGCGCAGTAAATCTTAGTGGTTGGCCCCTCTTTTAATGTAGTCGACGTGAAATTTCAATGTTTGTCATGCGCTTACAGAGAGCACTTTCCACATCTATAATTTCTAGGGCCATAAGTTCATAAGATATGTTCCATTTATAAGTTTGTAAAGTCTGGTAACTTAGAAACTGGAGCTTGTAATTTTGAAGTGATAGCCTAGGTAGGTCATAGATTCGAGGTAAAGCGACGTACGCCTGGTGAATGAGGCGTTGCTGTCAAAGGCCTAATTAGTAATGCAGACTAAATAGGAGCTAGATGGAATTAAGTCCTGATACAAAATTAATTAACCACCACCGAGTGTAGTAAGTACTTCAACTGGCTCGCTTCCGCCGTTCTCCTTCTCGAACTAGTTATCTCGAGCTGTAAATCTCTAGGTGGTAGCATTACGAATAGTATAGCTAGTGTCATACTTATCATGTAACATATCTCATAAACTTATGCTAGTTTAAACCGTTTAAAAATCGAATTCTTTCTATAAAAGTAAAAGGGAAAATTCACCTAAATTGTACTTGCAACGTTATTGCTTTTAAAACGACTTTATTTTCGACCTTTTTGGCGATAGATCGATCTCCCCGGGCGCTATACCGGAGAGAGAGAAAGAGAGAGAGAGAGAGAGGGAGGGACAGAGAGAGGGAGAGAGAGAGAGAAATTCACAATGTTAGAACTATCTATCCATCCATTCCCCTTCCAGCCTCTTACCATCATCTCCTCCTACCATCTTTCTCCTCCATCCGTTGCTGCTCTTGGGCTTCCGTCACTCTTTTAGATCCCCCCTCTCTCTCCTTCCCCCTAGTTCCTGCCAACCTGCCACTGTCTTCTTTACAACCGCCACTATATACACTCTCACGTTTTCCCCAACTGAAGTTAACAAATAGAAGTTGCTGTTGCTTAGAAAAAAGGCCGTCGTCCGCCGCTTGTATTATATTATTATTACATTTGGGTGCGAAGTAATTTATATATGTATACATATACATATATATATTTGAAAAGAGGAACTGCTGAAACCGCTTTTGAAACGTCCTCAATTCAATTGTGCATTATGCTTTTATCATCCATAAGTTTATAAGATATGTTGTTGGTTCCATAAGTTTGTAAATTCTGGTAACTTAGAAACTGGAGCTTGTAATTTTGAAGTGAATGAGGTAGGTCATAGATTCAGGGTAAAGCGACGTACGCCTGGTGAGTGAGGCGCTGCTGTCAAAGGCCTAATTAGTAATGCAGACTAAAATAGGAGCTATAAGGAACTTAAGTCCTGCAAAATTAATTAACCCACCGAGTGTAGTAAGTACTTCAATTGACTCGCTTCCGTCGTTCTCCTTCTCGAACTAGTTATCTCGAGCTGTAAGTCTCTAGGAGGTAGCATTACGAATATTATAGCTCGTGTCATACTTATCATGTAACATATCTTATAAACTTATGCCTTAGCTAATAAAGAATCTACACAGGGTTTTTCTTATGGGTCTGCCAAAATTAAAGGGTTAAACTGAATGGAAAGGGTTAAAGAACATTTAGTTGCTATTGGTAGACTTATCAAAATCCACCTGTATTTTCCATAAATGTATATATTCTTAGCTATATTTTTGCTATTTAAGTATCTTAATGGGATATAATATAACATAATTTATGCAAATGTAATGTAGCTTAGGTAGTTGTGTGTGGCATCCAATGTTACATCCCCCATAGAACTTAATACAGTCAAAGAAGGGGGGATGCCATTACTCTATACTTTGGAATATCGCGAGGAATTTAGGCGTGACCTTCTATCTTTTAAATATAAAGAGGTAACGTGCAACGGCGCGCGGGAGGATACTTATGACGTCATCATCATCGTAGTCGGCGTCGTCCCATATTAGATTCTAATCGCTTCTATTTCGTTTTGTTTCGTATTATTTTAATCCTACGTTGCTATACTATAGAAAAATTTCTGCATGCAATTTAAGATGGTTAACAACTTCTGTATTCGTTCATATACAGGGTGTAAAACATCCCTGCAGTGTTCAATTGTAACTTGTGCTATTAGGGGGTGCATGCATCCCTTATGGGGGAAATTCAAAATCGGCTGCTCATAGAACTATAGAAGTATAGAGTTATACATTTTCTATTCTCAAAATTGATCAATGATTTCCTATAGAACCATCCACGTTATCCCACTCCCTGTACGTACTTCGGGGTCCTATAATTACACCCTCCCTTTTTGGAATAACACACCCTGTATATAAATGTATTGGGAAAAGACCTGGTATCGGATTTAGTGAACCGTGATATGGAAATAACATTGAATGCATTTCTATATATTTATTTAGAAAACAAATTTGTGTTTCGAGGAATTTATTGGCTTGGGAATGTTTGGGAAATTGTTTGAAGGAAAATGAACAAATGAATTTTAGGAATTAGGCGGTCAGTTGAATTAAATCTTATTTAGTTTAATAGTAAAGTTTAAACTAGGTTAACTGTCATAGAATCTCCGTGGTTTCGGCTGCTTTTAGCAAAGGCAAATATTATTTACAGAAAGTAAGCTAGTCTCTGGGTTAACGTGTTTAGTCTCTCTCTTTCTCTCTCATTCTAGCTTCTTAATTAGTCTGTATGGACCAATTTGACCGACCAATCAGTGATTGCAATCAGATCTACTTTAATATTATACACATATTACAGTATGCAGTTATCTATGTGATCACATTTAATTTCCCTCTATACCCAGCTGCAGAAAATAGCAGTAGCCAACAACTGCTCCAATTCGGTTGGTGATTGGTGACATAATTTGTTAATTCATGTGGTGAATTTTGAGCCTGCATGCAGCGTAATTGACACACGGGAAAAATTAATTAATGAGTTAGAATGATTATATTTTAATTGCTTCAATTGGAGTGATTATTAGCAAGCATAGATTAGATTTAGTTGTAGTGGTAGACCTGCAACACGTGGTTGGTGGCTGGTAAAGAAGATTAGATTTAAGGTGATATTGCATGATTGAAATCATACTCCCTTATGACTATAGTAATAATAATAATACCCCAGTTTTAAATTCCCCTAATATAGCCTACCACGTGGGGAAGGCAAAAATAGTTCTTTATGAATCATATACCTTACTTTCTTTTATATCTATTTACTCCTGGTATAAATAAACCGAACCAACACGACAAAACAGATTTTAAAAATATAAAGCGAACAAAATATCGATGACAAGAAAAATGTTTTTTTAGAAGTTGTAGTACGAATCCAAACAAATTGGGCGGGAATTTTGGTAAAACACGAGATCTAGTATTTGGCGCGCTCTTTTATATGTAAATCATAACGAAAAATTGGGCGCGTGCGTGGAGCGAGACGAACGACCAGAATGCGGAAGCTCGCGCTAAAAAAAAGTTAAAATTCCTTTTTTAAAATCCGAAATCAGAATCAGCCGATCGGGATCGACCCCACCACTTCCACCCCCTCAATTTTGGGCGGGATAAAAAATGAAGAACATAATCTCGCGCCACTTTTAAAGGTAACCTAGAATTTCAATTCTAATACCGGTATCTTTATATCTATCTATATATATGTTTTCATTGCCGGTTCTGTGTGTGTTGTGTTTTATTTATTTTTTTTATTATTTTTTCTTTAAATCCAGTTTTATTTTTATATCCAGGTTGTTCTTCTAAAAAGTTCGAAGGTTGAATACATGTAGGATATTTTAAGCATTTTAAAGGGAGAGTGAAAATTAAAATTAAGTGATTTTTTAAAAAACAAGATTCTTGTAGTAATTATAAAGACTAACCTGTGCACATATAGTGAAACATTAATGGAAATACCTTCGAATAATTTGAAATTTGCATTTCCGACCAATCACGTAACGTTTAAAAAATTACGTGGCAGCCTCCCTTTAAGTACGCAACCAATCACGTAACGTTCTGCCTTCTTGTCAACAAAATTTACGTGTGGTACTCTCCCTTTAAGTTCAGCCAAAATTTTCTTGCATACCAGAGTCAGAGTGTGTTAATATCGACCGCTCAAGGCTGTTTTTTAATTAACTTGTAATTAAATAAATTTTTAATTAATTTTAATTAATATAATATACACAAATATAATTCCGCCAGCAACTTTCTTAAAGTTAAAGGGGGGGGGTCCAATAAGAGAGCATTTGACAAACTTACTCAATTAATATTAAAATATCCCCCAAAACTTGGTTAGTTAAAACCATCCTTAAGTCATTTTTCTTTCACGACCTTTTGACCCCGTTCCGTTTAGCCTCTTGGGAGGGAAAGGGAGAGGCAAGGCTTAGCTACCAAGACAATCTATCTATACCCTACCACAAATCGAAATTGGGTTCGAGATTTGCAATGGGTCCTCATTCCCCATCCATGCTTATGGAGTTTGGTATGTTTCCAGGAATGCATACAGCTACTAGGACTTATTATGTCTCCCATGTTAATTTCCATGCTGGTTTTATGGGCGGGCTTGAGAACTTACTAAACGTCCCGTCGCCTATTAATAATTCTGATGGCGTCAGAATTTCTAACTGCGATTTCAAATGTTACAGTTGGTAGTAGCAACGCGAATTGCAGCAAGATAGGTTATATTTTTCGCTTGGGTAAAATTCGTCATATATTATGATTAGTCCATAGCTAGCTCTTCCCACAAAAGCTGCCTAGATACGTTGAGAAATTAAAATGGCAAGTACACAATAATTCCTTTTATCTGTATGAATTTCCGATGTTGTCGATTAGTCAAGGGCCAAGGCTTAGCTAGTTTAACATAAACTCTCCCCCCCCCGAAAGTTATTTGCATAAAACCCGTTTAACTTAATGAACTTAGATGCTCGCGAACTGAATGTATTCTAGTTGGTTTTGTTGACTTTGGGCGCCGCCAACAGTTTTAGGTTTTGAATAATTGCGCTTCAAACGGAGTTTTCTCACTATTACAAGCAAGGGGGTATGAATTTTTACAAAAATATTAGTATGAAATTTAATTATTCCAAAAGTTTACCTACGTTTTTATTTTGTTATTAAAACATTTAAAATAAATAAATAAATGGGAATTTTTCATTTGATTGGCTTTAATAATAATAATATTTTTGTGGTTTTTAAATATTAGTTGTACCATAAGTTCATAAGATATGTTCCTTTCATAAGTTAAAATGGTCTTTTTGAAATTCCTTGAGTTTGATAATAAATTTTTGAAATTCCCTGAAAATCTTATTCGAACTCCCTGATAATGCCAGGATTTTCCCTGAATTTCCACAGTAACTCAAATATCTCCAAAATATTTAAAAGTCTTGTCATATTAAAAATTTCGAAACTAGAAATTTTGTTAAAAGTTTCAAATGGGAGTGTTTAAAAATATAAAAATTATGATTAACGAGCTCGAACTTTAAAATTGATACGAGGGACTAATCACTCTGTGTAATTACACGCGGTACTTCAAAGAGATTACGTTGTAATCTTTAAAACCCTTTAGTATTCAAAACAGAGTGATTAGCCCTTCGATTTCAGTTGGGAAGGCTTCCCAAAATTTCAATCGATTGAAAATTTGCCTAAAACCCGTCCCCTTAATTAGGATAAAGTAAAATTTTATGCAAATTCAATTTGTCTTTTAGACTTAAAACTTATTAACTTTTACTATAGAGTGCATTAACTTTAATCACTCTAATTAAGTTTACGCTATTATAACTTAGTAGTAGCTTTTTAAATTTTTGTGACGTTTCTTCCCCTGGGCAGCTCTTTTTGATTGGTTTAATTTTCAGTTTCATACAAAGGCTTAATTAGGATATTAATTTTATTTTTTAATATATGGGCGAATGAGATTTTTGAAAGCATTGTATTTTAATTTAAACTATTATTTTAGATGAATCGAAAATTATTAAATTAAATCTAATAATTTAATAATCTTAAGTAAAATAATTAGTAATTAAATAAAAATAAATATACAGTCTTACGTGGATCGTTAATTAATAAAATTTAAATTAATAATTAAGTATTTTATTATTAATTATTAATAAAAATAATTAAAAATTTAAAAATAAAAATTAAAACTTACAAGAACATCCTGTGCTGTATAACTCAGCCGTGGCATTCCGAAAATACCATCCAACCATAATTATAATTAATTATGATTAAAATCCAATTAAATAAATTAATTAGTGAAAAATCACAACTTCTTATTATTAATATTTTTTTGCACAAACACTTTAACTAATAACTAGAACATATTTAAATCATCCCTTATCGCACTCAATTAGCTAAATATTTAATTAGTTTAAACGTATACTGAAGAATTAAAGTTATAACAACAACACCTCACCACGAAATAAACAACTTTAAATATTAATTAGTAATTAAACTGTTGTTTTTCTAAAAACAAATTTCCCGTCTAGGAAGGGAACACTCTTAAGAACTTGTTAACGAATGACCGATTTGATATAACCAACCGTACTGTCGTATTCAGAATTTGAAATGAGATATTTTCCACGCCTGTGACTTCGCTAAATATTTGGGTTTCAATACAAAATATAATTCAGTACTACTCCCTATACCTTGTGAATAAATAGTACCAGGAAAGTTTTGTGGTTGAAAAAAAAAAAAAAAAAGACTGAAAAACATTTGCACTGTACAGTGTGGTGTGGAAGAAATTCGGCATAATAAGATACCAACTGAACAAAAATAGGTATGGTTTAATGCAGACTATATGAAACTGTAAGTTCTGAGAGACTGACTGATAATTAAAGCCCAGGCCAAACCGCTTCATCTAGAAGGTTGAAATTTTGCAGGGATCTTAATAGTTATATGGAGATTCGGGTTCCACACAATACCAACCGAAAAAATAGGTATGGTTTACTGCAGACTATATGAAACTATAAGTTCTGAGAGACTGACTGATAATTAAAGCCCAGGCCAAACCGCTTCATTTAGAAGGTTGAATTTTTGCAGGGACCTTAATGTTATAAAGAGATTCGAGTTCGACACAATACCAACCGACAAAATAGGTATGGTTAACTGCAGACTATGTGAAACTGTTAGGTGTTCAAGTACCTGCTGTTTGATCGATTTATAATCAACCCCACGCCCAAACCGCTTTGTATAAAAGGCTGAAATTTTGTAGGGACGTTACTCTTAAATAGTAGGTACGCTCTACGAAATATTGTTTCAATCCGTCGCCATCTTGAAAAATGGCGGTCAGAATTGTAACCTAAACCTTATTTATGTAATAACGTCTGTGCATTTCAACCGATTTGAATAATAATTAATACTATGGTTCCCCATATTATATAGAATAGATTTATTGCTTTTATGTTCTAATTTGTCGCCATGTTTTAAAATGGCGGCCGGAAAAGTGACCTAAACCTTTATAAAATGTTGATTGCGCTTTTCAACCTTTCCCACTAATATTTAGTTACACTGGTTTCCTTTATATTATAATATAATATATAAGAAGTAGAATCAGTAATCATTGTACAGGGAGTTTAAGAGTGATTAGCCCCTTTATTTTAAACTCTGTAATTAACTTAATTATGAATGAAGAAAAACAACGATGATTTCCGGTTCTCTTTTCGCTTTCAAAGAATTCTGTGTCCCTCAAGGCGTCTTAGGATATAAACGTTCTACCTCAAAATAGAAATAATTTTAATAGATAGTACGATTTTCCTTTTTGACCTCAATTCGACCCCCCTCCCCCCGTTTTTTGCACTAATCCAGCCCATACGCTATAAAAAAGTGTTTACAATTTTAACCACTAAATCTTTCAATCTAAGATCATATTAAGTACGATAGTTGAAACGTGTACTATCGTTTAGTAATAAAATTAAGCTGAATTAACGCTTTGGTTTATGGTGCAAAGATAAGTTGACGTCGACGCTTTAGGAAACACGTGTTGAAGCGCGTGATTTTGGGGGAATTTTAATTTGAATGAAAATAACACGAAATTGGCGGGAAATTTTGAAAAATTGACAAACGTGGATATGAGAAATATGTAAAGATTTTTAGGCTTTTTGTAATTTTGAAGTGAATGAGGTAGGTCATAGATTCAGGGTAAAGCGACGTACGCCTGGTGAGTGAGGCGCTGCTGTCAAAGGCCTAATTAGTAATGCAGACTAAAATAGGAGCTATAAGGAACTTAAGTCTTGCAAAATTAATTAACCCACCGAGTGTAGAAAGTACTTCAATTGACTCGCTTCCGTCGTTCTCCTTCTCGAACTAGTTATCTCGAGCTGTAAGTCTCTAGGAGGTAGCATTACGAATAATATAGGTAGTGTCATACTTATCATGTAACGTATCTTATAAACTTATGATTAGCCTAACTCTATTACTTACGCTATAACGTGAAAACTCAAAGATTTTTAGAGTGATTTTAGGGAATATTTTAATTCATATGAGAACAACAGACTTTTTGTAAAAAGTTCTATAAACCTTTGCTGCAGTGCTAATACTAAATTTAAAAAAATTTTAGCACTTAATTGACGATATTTGCTAAAGGAAATGTCACTTTAATGTTAAAATTTGTGACGTTCTTCGTTACAATATAATTTCTAGGAAAAAAATATTGTTTATTTATGTTTAAAAAATTTTTATATTTATTTTTACATGCTTTTCACGGACCGTCGTCTATTTGATTTGAAAATTGCTAGATTTTAAAAAACCAAGAAATCTTTTTGAAAGTATTTGAAAAGGGAAATCACGACGTGCATGCTCTAAAAATACATTTTTTGGTAATACCGCAAATTAAGATACTATGGGTTTTTCCCCCTATAATTTTGACCCCTTTAAAAGCTATCGGATTTTCCGGTTACCGGTGCGGTGCATGTTGGGATATTTAAAGTAACGAAAGTGAAATTCTTCGAATAACAACTTGGTGGTTATTGAGTATTGACCCCAATTTACAGCTTGGGTTAGTTATTCTACTGTCATGTAGCAGTTTTCCTACCATTACAATAATAGTCTGCTGAACATTGACGAAAAGATAGAGGTTTTTTTTTGGTAGGGGGAAAACTACTAGATTATAGTAGAATAATACTACACGCAATTTGTATTTTACTCTAATGTAGTAGTTTTCCTCCTACTACCTGGGAAATGTTAGGATGTTAATGACAAAATTCGTGTAATGATACTCTATTAAATACCATGGGGAAAAGATGATTAAGGTTTAGTTGGGTGGGTAGGGTTTAAACCACTATTTTAGTAGAATAATACTGTCATTATGGTACTATAGAGGGAAAAACACTATATTGCATTGGGAAAGATCCTACCATGGTCTTTAATATCTAAACTATCCTGGTTTACAAATTCCAATCGTTCAAAACAACTACACGTGCATTATTCATTATGTTGTAGTAGAAAAATACTATTCGTATGGTACTATAGAGGGAAAAACTCTATATTTCAGTAGGAAAAATCCTCCCATGGTCTCGAATATCTAAACTACCGTGTTTACAAATTTCAAATTTTCAAAACAACTACACGTGTATTATTCTTTGACAGTTGTTATTGTGAACTGTTTTTCCCTTATCTAAATTTTGCCAACCCTCAAGATTAAAATTAAGTCGATATTAAATTATTTCCGGTGCCAAAGGCCTAAAACTTTAATTTATCCATAATAACAAGCTACATAATATTATGTTACCGTATTCTATTCCTTTTTTTCCTATTACTATTAGAAAAGACAACATTGCCTCTAGCCTGAGAATCGGAATAAGCTACAAAATATATCCGGCCTATACTTTTTAATATTACTGGGGGGGGGGACACATACTCTAGTTTTGGACAAGCTCATTCAACTTATTGTTGGTCAAGTGCGCTTGAATTGGAGTACATTTCGGGCGAGGTTAATTCCCTTTTATGACAACTTATTTAGACCACAGATTACTATTTTGGCCGCTATTTTTACAAATGACTGCGGATTTAAACCAAAATTTACACAGCTGTAGTATAGAATTTAACGAACAAGTGTACGAAATTTCATTTAAATCGGTTGAAAATTACGACGTGTTTTAGAAAAATGCACAATCGGGAAATTAAATATTTAGAGTCTGAACATTGATGATACGTTTTTGGTCGCCATTTTTACAAATGACTGCGGATTTAAACCAAAATTTACACAGCTTCAGTATAGAACATAACAAACAAGTGTTGCAAGTTTCATTTAAATCGGTTGCAAATTACGACCTCAGTAACAAAAATGCACAAACGGGAATTTAAAATTTCGAGTCTGAATGCTGAGACTACCTTTTTGGCCGCCATTTTCACAAATGACAGCGGATTTAAACCAAAATTTACACAACTCTAGTATAGAATATAACAAACAAGTGTGCAAAATTTCATTTAAATCGGTTGAAAACTGTGGAGTCAGTAAGAAAATTGCACAAACGGGAAATTCCAATTTCTTAGTAATTTCACATTACGAACTGCTCTTAAACGTATAGCCTGAATTCTCTCAAATATTCATAACGTATTATTCTGTCTGTGTAAGGAAAATATTGTTCCAGACACTCTACTACGTCTCTCTACGGCGCCTCTAGCGGTTTTTACACAACAAAGGAGTTTATACACTGACTTTTGTATTTTATTATTTACTCTCGTAACGAGGAAATTGTGTTTTTCTTTCGATTATTTCACGCTTGCAATTGAAAATTTATCTAGCGAAAATAACTTGCACCCTGGCGCAAAAGAAAAACCCATCCGTCCACCTACGCGGCACCACTATACCTGTTCACAAAGTATCATACATTTGAAAAAATTATGCTTGCGTAAACTAACATAAGTTTAGTAATTCAACTTTATAAGTTTATAGCGCATTGTACCATGACGTTACGGGGGTAACTAGGTCGATTTTTAATATTATTATTATTTCTTATTATTTGGATAAGGGTACCATCTTTTAATTGAGAAGAGAATTAAATTAGTTTAATTTGATTTAGATTTAAGATTAAATTAGATTCAAATAGTGCGTGAAAAATTATTATTATTTTTTCTTTTTTTGAAAATAGCTAGAGTTTTTAAAAAATATTCTAAAGATGACCAGATAATTAAAAATAAATTATAATTTTTTTTTGCGTTACAAATTTAGTTGGCATAAATTATGATTGCAGGACTTCAGCTTAGGGGAAATAAATTAATTACAAGTATTTGAAATTAATTAATTTCTCGGAAGTGACCTTGATATACCACCATCCAGAAAACAGAGTTAGTAATCACCCAATAAACTATATCATTACACTAAGTTGCTAATGGACTATGAAGTAATGCAAACGTAAGGTTCAGTTTCTGAAAAATGCGAGGGTTCACGTAAAAAATCAAAGAAAAATAAATACAGTGTGTTTCAAAAAGGTTGGTGAAGTACAATAGATTCTATTGACAACCGTAAAACACTCCAATCCAATGTTCAATCATAACTTGTGTTAGGGGGTGCATGTATCCCTTATGGGACAAAATCCGCTGTTCATTTCGACTCAAAATTTATGATTTCCCATAGAACCCATCCCACTGCAAGTATTTCAATCCTATTATTGCACCCTTCCTTTTTGTAACACACCCTGTATAGAAAAGAAAAGACTTAAAAAAACTACAACCACCCGCCCTTCAGTTTTACTGAGCTGTTTTTCGTTATGACCTATCACCGATTAAAATCACATTTTTCCTCTCTGTTTCCATGGTAACCATCCAGGATGGAAGATGGGGAAGATGGAGTTAGAAAAACGGGAGAGTTTACATCTCACTCTTGATCCCCTTGTAGTAGCAATGATTCTCCTTCTCCCATCCTCTTGCATCCGTTTAATGCGCTTTTATTTCACAGAAACAGAAAAAAAGAGACCCTAACCCAACCCTACATATAAGAGAAAAATAAAAAATAAGAGACCAAGGCTTAGCAGAGATGAGAAAGAGAGGTTCACTAAGCCTAACTTAAACTTTACTACAAGTTCTTCCAGACTCTATTTAAAATCGTATATAAGAAAAAAGGGGTCTGAGGGCTAGAAAATCCCTTAAAAATGAGTGTTTTTATCCAGTGCTCTGTTGTAATATTGTGTATAAAAGATTGAAGTTGAGGGAGTTTATTTCGGTATATGGTTTATTTGGTTTTAGTTTAAGGCCTCGTGATGTTCTATGGGTTTTAGAGATTGGTGGTTGCTATGGAAACAAGGCCTAGCTACTTATGGTCTGTCTCGAGATTCTTGTTTTGTAATTCGGGATGTTTCTACTTTCCTAGTTTGTTTAAAAATTGTCACACTTATTGTGGATTAAGATGGAGATTTTAAATGTTGTAAATAAAAGATGCGGGGAGATTGGTTGCTATGGAAACGATCTCCCGCCATTATATATAGTAGAAGAAAATCAGGTTTCCATGGAAACCATCTCGCGCCAATTTATAAAATAGAGAAACAGGTTACCATGGAAACCATCTCGTGCTAATTTATAAAATAGAGAAACAGGTTACCATGGAAACCATTTCGCGCCAATTCCAATTTATAGAAACCGGTTACCATGGAAACCATTTCGCGCGCCAATTCCAATTTATAGAAACAGGTTACCATGGAAACCATTTCGCGCGCCAATTCCAATTTATAGAAACAGGTTACCATGGAAACCATTTCTCGCGCCAATTCCAATTTATAGAAACAGATTACCATGGAAACCATTTCGCGCCAATTCCAATATACAGAAACAGGTTACCATGGAAACCATCTCCCCGCCATTTTATAGAATACAGAAAACAGGTTGCAATATCTCGCGCCAATTTATACAGGTTGTACTGGAAATAACCCCTTGCCCCAGTTTATAAAATAGTCTTGAGAAACAGGTAACCATGGAAACGGATCTCGCGCCAATTCCAATTCCAATTTACTCGGACAGAAGTAACCATGGCAACCACCACCAAATCCCATTTTTATATTGCACGTGATATCAAAATTCACGAGGCTTTTTAAACCATATAAAAGAGAATTTATATAGTTGCTTATGCCTTTTTGTGGGATTTTAAGTATTTAATCTGCTCGTAACATCTAAGCATCTAAAAGAATATAAAATTCCTTCCAAATATCTCTTCCCCCTCCCCTCCGGAGTCGTCTGCTCTAGAAGAGTACAGAAAAAAGGGAAAAGCAAGCTCAAAACCCTAATGGGAGTAGTGGAATTACCGAACGGCAAAGGGTTAAAAGGTCTCCCCGAAGGATATGTTTCAAAATAATCGTTTTATGTTCTTACTATATTAGCCTTTTGGGGTCTGGTCTGCCCACTAAATTTTACTCTCGATTTTTATCGTGTAAATCCTCTAAGGACTACAAAGCCCTAAACTTTTCGAAATTAATCATAAGTCAATACTTCGCCCCTATAAGTAAGTAACCCATTTTATAGACGTGATAAATTATGAATAGAAGCTTTCAAAAGGGGTGGGGCGAAGTATCGTCTGCTAGATTTAGGGGTTAGGACTTTATGTAAGCACAAGGACGTTAGATTGGACCTTCAGAGTCATCAGTCCACTACCAAATTTGAATGGTTTGTATTGTTTGAAGCCACTTCTACCGTCTTTAAATGGATCATCCGAAGTACAACACTCCAATGTTCAATCCGGGATATATGCAATTTTAGAAGTAGGAATGGAGAACGGGGTTTGTATTTACTTCAGTTATTCCGACTCATAGACCACCCAGTATAGAGCCCCTCCCTCCAACACGTAACGAAAAGTTTAAATCATATCTTATTGGCTGCTCACTTAAACTATACGTTTTGATGACGTTGCTGACGCGGATGGCGAAAAATACTACGTAATTCCTTTTTACCTCTGTCGCTATGACCCTCCCGCCTCTTCTTTCATACTCCCCCCCGGTCCCGTGGAAGGGGGTCCGGGACTTAGACGCGCGCCCAGATATTACTCTGTTCTCCATTCCTACTTCCAAAATTAAATCTATCCTTGGTTCTATGTTGAATCATAACTTGTGTTGGGGTGTGTATGCATCCCTTATGGGTCATTCAAAATCGGCTAAGTAAAGATGTTACATTTTTGATTCTAAAAATTGATGATTTCCCATAGAACCACATTATCCCACTCACTCATTGTACTAATTCAGTCCCTCCCTTTTAGGAATAAAACAATGTATTTTTAATTAATACACGCGTTTCTTTTCTTTCTAGTCTGCAATTAAGTATTTAAATGCGTTATCCCCCCCCCCTTACAAACGGTTAATTTTTAACGGTTTTAATGTAAGGTGTATTCATTAAGACGATAAAAGCGATAAAATCTAAATTCTTTTTTTGTTGCAAATAGTTGATGACTAAGCTAGGTATAAGAATACCTGTACATTATGCGGGTATAACTATAAAGGTACACCGGCGGGGCCGTGGGTTCAATACTTGGGGATTTCTTTTTTTTTTTTACTTTTGCAATTGTCTTAATCATTATTTATTTAATTAATTTATGCATTTATTCGTCTTGAAGGGATAGTATAGCGTTGATATAAATATAAATATAATATAATTCTAAATTGAGTCATTCATTCTGTTTCTATTATGTTATTTAGTAATGGAAACGTTTGATTTTTTTTTTAAGAAAATTATACAATGTGTTTGCGATATTTTGAAGTAAACAATACTTTTTGCTTTTCTTCTGTAGTTACGCAACAAAAATTTGTTTTTAAATTAATTCATTATTAGAAAATATTAAATTTAAAATAAATTTATTAAATTTTAATTGTTCTTTTCGTGCCACGATTGTCGAAATATTAGAAATATAAATTAATTACATCTCAATTTAAGTTAATTTGTCGTTAATTAGTAAGTAATATATACATTTATCACGTCACGGTAATTATCAAGGGGTAAATTACCACAGTAATTACGCAGCCTCAATTTTTGTATAAATATCGTAATTATTTTATAATTTACTAAATATCTAACACTTATTAACCGACGCAACGTAATTTGAGCAGACAAATTTACCAAATTACGGTAATTCAAGGGTAATTTGCACCATGGTAATTACATCCCCTCAATTTTTGAATAAACCGTAATTCACAACAATATCTAATCCACACATTACGCGACATAATATATTCAATTTAAGGAAACTTTTTGGCAAAAATTTCCTTTAAAATAAAAAACACACATTTAAAGATAAGATTTTGACTGTCTTACCTTGCAATCTCCTAAACCTTTGTAGCTGTCTTCCAACACCGGTTCCTAACAGTTCGTCTAATGTAAAACACTGAGTTGGCCGCGTCAACATTTTTTCCTTTTTTTCTTTATTTCTTTTTTCAATTCAACTATATATTTTTTTTAAAATATCTCACATTGAACCTACAATTCATTTCCACCCCCAACGAAACTTGTAAACCGGAATTGGGAATTTAACTTCGGATCTTAAAATTTTCAAAATCCAAATAATATAAAAAATAAAAAAATAAATCAAAATCCAAGACCTCTTCAAAGTTCGAAAATTCAAAAATTCTTTTAAATAAAAAAAAAGAAGAAAATAATAACTAGCCTTAAGGTATTTAAAAATAAATTGCCACTGTTATTGTTAGATCCGTTTTTCTATTTTTCAATAGTGTTTTCCAATTTCCACTAGAGTAAATTTGAAATTTAACTACGGTTATTGTAAAGTATTTATTTTATATTATTGCACTATTAAAGGCGGGTATTAATCTCGCGCTTAAATTCAATCGAAATGCACCGTTGGTAAAAGTCTCGTGATCTTGAAAGCGCGCGCGAGATTTTCTGTATGGTCTGTTTTTTTTATTTACGCCTATAATCCTCCAGCCTTTATCAACGTTTAAAATATTAGTACTTTCAAAGGCGGGGGATGTTAACGCGCCGTATTACAACCGAAATGGGGGTTATTTATGTTAAATAAAAACGCGAGAAACTAGTAAATCCACGTTCTTAAACAAAGGAAGATTTTTAAACCGTTAACTTTAACGGATGCAAAAGCGTTGCCTTTTAAAGAGAAAATACGCGCCTTTTTTTACTACTACTATTATTATTATTTGGCGGGACTTTTTGGCGGGAAATAAAAAGGTTAACCCTATTTTACAGCGCGCGCTACTTAACGCTTGAAGATTTCATTTTTTCTTGCTAAATACATTGCAAATACATATTTCGTTGACTCATTACGGTATATATTTGGATAGACCATTATTTTAAATGGAGGTGGTGGTCTACACCCGACGCGCCTACAGGCGGTGAGTTTTTGAACTTGTAAAGCTTTATAACACTGCGAAAAGCAGCTCACCTGACGCGATCTGTAGCGTCGACATCATGGGAGTGAGTCTCAAACGGATCTGAGTGGAGCGAAACCTTTCTCCGGAGATGAGTCTCTCTCTCTCTCAGAGGCTGGAAGAGGATGCTTTTCCGGAGAAGGGGAATTTTCCCGAGGGGTACGACACTTCGGGGGAATTTTAATTGAGGTTTGTACGTAGAAACGTCTATTTCAATATGCAGGTATTTTCCAAAAAGGGCTCAGGGTATAATTATAGGACATAGTGGGATGCGTGGAAGGTTCTATGGGAAATCTATCAATTTTGAGGGTCAAAAATGTAACTCTATACTTCTTTCTATGAGCAGACGATTTTGAATGTCCCCATAAGGGATGCATGCACTCCCTAACACAAGTTATGATTGAACATTGGAGAAGTGATATCTAGTCTACTAGGGAGAAGGTATAAATTCTCCACATTTATAATCTAGCTTTATCTCCAATCCAAACGTATAGTAGGTCCGGAGTTAATCCCGGCCGCCTCTAAATTACAACCAGCATCTCATTGGTTCTTGAAAACTCACGTCAACGCAACAAACGCGAATGACGAAAATTACAGTCATATTTTCCGACTGAGGAGAGGAGGCGAAATAGCCCGGTCTCCTCCTTTTACGTCCCCCCTTGTATTTTGAAAGGGGGACTGGGACTATGGCACGCGAATACTTTGGAATCTTATACCTTCCCCCTAATAAATTAGATATCGCTTCTTGATTGAACATTGGAGAAGTGTTTTAGGGATGACCCCTTAATTAAATTTGATTAAGAAACTGATGCTATAAGGGGTCATCGGTGAAACACTTAAATAAATCATAACTTCTGTTAGGGTGTGCATGCATCCCTTATGGGGCATACAAAAATGGCTGGTCATAAGAAAGATTTCCCTTAGAACCACGCATCCCACTCCCTGCACTTCGGCTCCCTTTTGGAATACCCTGTAGAGTGTTTAGCCCCTCGGGAAATCAGTTTCTACCGTGAAGCACCAGCATCTTCGGATGAAAGTACTCTAAATGATTCGAAAGGGTTGAGATTGTTCTTTTATACTGACTTGAGTTTTTATCGTGAAAGAAAATAATTCAATTTAATTGAAATACTTTGCATTTAAACCATGACTACTCGGCTTTGAAATACAGTAAACATTCCCGTTGAAAATTGAAACATTTTCGAATAATAAATTTTAATGAGTGATCTTAACCGCTTTCAATCTCTCGGAGCTAATTAACTAATTAATTACATATTTTCTTAATACTGAAAGCTTTGATCTTAATTAAATTTTTTTTTTTGTAACTTCGTAAATTGAAGTATGTTTATTTTAATTAATTTCTCAAAAGATTTGACCTGATTTTCGTGACAATTTAACAATTTTGTAACAAATCTTGAGACAGGGTTTCGCGATCGAGATTAAATTTTAATTGAATGTTTTGGGACATGCGCAATAGTGATTCCATCCAGAAGATTGTATTGTATTGTAGGACCGCTTTTGCAATTTTATAGAACCATCTGAGATTCAATATTGAACCTTTCCCTCCAGAAGATGAAACCCAGCAGTCCTATAATTCTTAATTCCTATATGAAATCCTATATTTTTTTAACCTGTCCTATATTATCACCTATAATTTCACGAAAGGTACCCCCCCCCACCACAATATTCTATAGTTTAGACTTAAGTCGAAGTTCTTCAACTCTTCCAGAATTATTTTGCTTTGCGAAGATTTTGGATGAGTTACAGCAAGAATACATACAGCTACTAGGAATAATTGTGTACATTTCTTTTTCACTCAACGTATCTAGGCAACGCGTTCTCAAGCCCGGTATACCACCCACAAATTAACACTGGATATATGGATGGGGCTCAATGATTCCTGTTAGCTGTATGTATTCCTGGTTATAGCGAAACAATGTATTCCTTTTCCCGTGAAATATCAAAAATTTCTTAGGGGTTCCTTGATATATTCTATTGTTTGTAATACCTGGGAGGGTTGTAATTTTTGCGCCATGGGATTGACATAGTTCACCTTTCGCTTCCCAGGTGGCGCCATTCCCAACACCAAACGATTTCCCTTAGATCTTAACCCTTTCTTAGTTTTGATCGCGACTCGAGACAAAAATTGAATGACAATATGTTGTAAGTCAAATTCGTCTGTTATTTAATTTCGATTAATTTTGTTTGAACCTTGGAAAGCGAAGTCTAACGTCGAGAACTTATAGTCACTCGTTGTAATCACTTTATGTGTGTACTAAAAGGATTAAGTACTCTTAATTGAGGCGCAGTAAATCTTTGTGGTTGGCCCCTCGTTTAATGTAGTCGATGTGAAATTTCAATGTTTGTCATGAGCTTACAGAGGAGCTCTTCCCACATCTATAATTTCTGTGACCATAAGTTCATAAGATATGTTCCCCATAAGTTTGTAAAGTCTGGTAACTTAGAAACTGGAGCTTGTAATTTTGAAGTGACAGCCTAGGTAGGTCATGGATTCGAGGTAAAGCGACGTACGCCTGGTGCATGAGGCGCTGCTGTCAAAGGCCTAATTAGTAATTCAGACTAAATAGGAGCTAGATGGAACTTAAGTCCTGCAAAATTAATTAACCACCACCGAGTGTAGTAAGTACTTCAATTGACTCGCTTCCGTCGTTCTCCTTCTCGAACTAGTTATCTCGAACTGTAAATCTCTAGGAGGTAGCATTGCGAATAGTATAGCTAATGTCATACTTATCACGTAACATATCACTTATAAACTTATGCTAGTTTAAACCGTTTAAAAATCGAATTCTTTCTATAGTAGGAAAACGGGAAAATCCACCTAAATTGCACTTGCAACATTATTGCTTTTAAAACGACTTTATTTTCGACCTTTTTGGCGATAGATCGATCTCCCCGGGCGCTATACCGGAGAAGGAGAGAGAGAAAGAGAGAGGGAGAGAGAGAGAAAGAGAGAGAAATTCACAATGTTAGAACTATCTATCCATCCTTTCCCCTTCCAGCCTCTTACCATCATCTCCTCCTACCATCTTTCTCCTCCATCCGTTGCTGCTCTTGGGCTTCCGTCACTCTTTTAGATCCCCCATCTCTCTCCCCACCCATAGTTCCTGCCAACCTGCCACTGTCTTCTTTACAACCGCCACTATATACACTCTCACGTTTTCCCCAACTGAAGTTAACAAATAGAAGTTGCTTAGAAATAACTCACCAGGGATAGATTTAATTTTAGAAGTAGGAATGGATTGAACGGTTAGTATTTACTTCAGTCCGACTCATAGACCACCCAGTATAGAGCCCCTCCCTCCAACACGTCGTTACGAAAAGTTTAAATTATCTTATTGGCTGCTCACTTAAACTATACGTTTTGATGACGTTGCTGATGCGGAGACGGTGAAAAATACTACGTAATTCCTTTTTACCTCCGTCGCCTGCTATGACACGCCTCTTCTTTCATACTCCCCGTCCCGTGGAAGGGGGGGTCCGGGACTTTGACGCGCGCCCAGATATTACTCTGTTCTCCATTCCTACTTCTAAAATTAAATCTATCCCTGGTCCAACTTACATAAGGTTATGAGCTTCGGTACAATTTCCTTCTGTTTTTGGATTGTCTCAGCTCGGGTTTCATTTTCCTATAACACGCGGTAGTATGGGGTTTTTCCTGTCCATATTGAATTGGCGCCTGATTAAATTTTTGGCGGGAAACCTCCAAGGTATTTCATTTTTTTTTTCTCGGTTCTTCAGGTGAGTTTTTTGTTTTTAGACATATGCTACTACTATCATATACTCTACAGGAGGTTTATGCAGGGCTACCAGACAGTTGGAGAACCAAGCTTAGTAAATAAATATACAGCATTTCTTTTTAACTTATATGATTATTATTATTATTATTAACTTATGAAACGCATTATTTACTTGTTGGGCGAAACTCCAAATTTCACAAGAAAACAATTTTCTGTTTTAAATAAATATGTCGGTAATAAATATTTTTAAAATATTCAAAGTAGTACATTTTAAGTAATAATTTAGTCAGATTTATATAAATATAAACAAATAGTTAAATTTAATAACAATAATAATAATAATTTTAATAAAGAAATGCTTACCATTATATTAAATAAATTAATCAAAATAAACCAGGCTAATTTAATTTGTATTAGCTTTAGTGAAAACATAATTGTCATTAAGAAAGCGTTAAGATGTTTGTCAAATTTCTTTTTTCTTCTCTTGCCTTTCTTGGGTCGCTGGAGAATACCATTTCCTCAAGTACTGGTGGCCATGTATGTTTCCCCACGAATTTTAACCCCAACAGGCACCTTATGTTATTTACCCATTGACCTTTAATACAGTGGAAGCTATTTCACTGCCATTTCTATCTAACCATAAACTACTTCTCTCTCTCTGGAAGTTGATAGCTTTTCTTTTGCACACCAATTTCGCCTTTATAAAATCATTTCGACCACGAAATTGTTCTTTGGTCAAGTGTCTCTCAAGCCAAGTCTCCCAGGATTAAGTATGAATTGAGTCATGTACTTCATGAATATGTAATTCCAAGATATTTACGACATACTCCAACCAGTCAAGTTTTAATTTTCTATCTCTAGCTTATTTTATTAATTTGTCTGTAGACCAATTTGACCAATCAGTGATTGCAGATCTACTTTAATATTATACACATATTACTGTATGCAGTTATCTTTGTCATCACATTTAATTTCCCTCTATACCCTGCTGCAGAAAATAGCAGTAGCCAACAACTGCTCCAATTCAGTTGGTGATTGGTGACATAATTTGTTAATTCATGTTGAATTTTGAGCCTGCATGCATGCGTAATTTACACACGGGAAAAATTAATTAATGAGTTAGAATGATTATATTGTAATTGCTTCAATTGGAGTAATTATTATTATTATCCCATAAATTAGATTTAGTTGTAGTGATAGACGTGAAATTAACACCTGGTGGTGGCAATGCATGATTGAAATCATACTCCTACATACATTTCCTGGAGAAATTGAAGTTATTCTTGCGGTAACGTTATTACAAGAAAAGAACAGTTGTCGCCTTGGACTCTGGTACAATTTCCAGGTGAAATTTGATGGAGAAATACCCTGGCAATGTCTGTAAGGTCATCATCGTTTCGTGTCCTTTATGGCGGCGTAGAGAACTTTGTGTTTTCTTAGTTGTCCTTGGGCTTTGTACTTTTTTTTGGCTATGATGACCGGACACTGTCCCGGCTTCTCTCTAATGATTTGGCTTATTATTTTACGATAAAAGCAAGCGCAATGCGTGATGTTGTTGCCTGTATATTGTTGTATTGGCAATTCAACTATACGCGACACGACGACAAAGTCATTGTCAACAACATTTTGTTTCTCAAAAAAGGGTTGAGGGGCCGTCCATAAATGAACGAATACAAATTGAAAGTATTTATTTGTGTAAATTCAGTGACTTTCGAGTTTTCAAGGGTTACTTGTATATTTTTGACTTAGTTTGGGGGAAGTTTTCGTTTATAGTTTAGCATCAAATTTATCCTAAAATTTAGTTGTCTCTTTTTATGATAGAGATCACATTTGATTAGACATGTTCACCGAAATTGCTTCAAAGGCTCGCTCAGGATTTTTTTATATTAATTATATCATTTAGTTTAATTAAGTTCCTCTGAATTTTCAAAGTAAAATCCAATTTGTTATTTTTTACCGATCTTTTTGACCTTTCTATAAAATTCCCCAGTTCCATAACATTTTTGACCTATTCGGACCATTCTCTGACTTTTCCACGTGTTCCATAGCCTCCAGGCAACCCTGACCAAGTCTTAAGGAAAAATCCATTAATCCCCAAGTACTTAACCCAAACCCATCTAGCTTGTCTCTCTCATCTTCCTAACAAAAACATTCAAAGTCGAGGGTCAAAGGTTATCAGGTCGAAACTGATTAAGGTCTCCAACGAGATAGGGGGGGGTGACGTAATAAGGAAGGTGCATGGGCGAGTCAGTAACTCGGAGACTGACCACTGGTCCATACTGAAGATGGCATGCAATACCTCCTTTGAAACCGCTTGCTTGACTGGTCAACCGGCTTATAACCCAGGTACAATAAAACTTGACCATTCTCGTTATGTGAATTAATAACCATTCGTAACTTCGGTAAGGCTGTAAGGTAAGATTGTCCGAGAGGAACGACGTCTTTCGCGTTACGACTTGCAATAAAATACCGGCGGCGGCCTTCCGGAGAATAAGTACAATAAAATCGTAGGTTTGACTGCGAAACTCAAGTATCTTTGTCTGTAAGGTTAATTGAAGTTAAGTGTTTTCTGTTGTAAAGTTTATAAGTACTGTCTGTAATTCACTGCTATACCACCGTGGCCGGCCACTTTTGTATCTTGTTCTTCGTTTCAGTCTGAGATTGCTTTAGTTACGTGTTTAAATGTATGGTTTAGTTGCGTTTGGTTTAAAAGCAATCTTAGGTAGGGCTAAGGTGCCATTCAAACTATAGGTTTTATTATCCAGGAACCACATAGCCACATAACCGTGGATTTAGTAGAATAAAGGTGTCGGACAGTTAGGGTTAGAAACCTGCATTGTAAATCCTAAATCTACTTTACCAGCCACTAACCACGTGTTGCAGGTCTACTACTACAACTAAATATAATCTATGCTTGCTAATAATCACTCCAATTGAAGCAATTAAAATATAATCACTCTAACTCATTAATTAATTTTTCCCGTGTGTCAATTATATACGCATGCAGGCTCAAAATTCAACATGAATTAACATGAATTATGTCACCAATCACCAACCGAATTGGAGCAGTTGTTGGAAACTGCTATTTTCTGCAGCAGGGTATAGAGGGAAATTAAATGTGATCACAAAGATAACTGCATACACTAATATGTATAATATTAAAGTAGATCTGATTACAATCACTGATTGGTCAAATTGGTCAATACAGACAAATTAGGAAGCTAGAGAGAGGAAGAAATACATAGACTTCAAGTAGTGCCTATTTAGTTACTTTCTGTTATATTTATTTGCCTTTGTTATTACTAATACTTAAACCCAAGATGGTTGCAATCTATGGTTATTTATTTACAAGTTTCCGACCTCTTTGTATTGGGAATAAAATAAAATATTATTATTCTTTACTTTCTTTTGGGTGTTGGAATATTTTTCATGGTCAGTTTTGACCATATAGTAACCTTACCAATTCTACGAGTTAACCCTATATGGTTAGCCCTTTTCTTCAGTATCATTTCAAACTGAAATCAAATCAGTACTATACCAACGTATGCAGATTTTTCTGGATTTAATGTGATGCCCTCAACTTCGAGAGGATTTGTTTCAAGATTTTTATGAGCTCCAATATATATATATATATATATATATATATATAGTGTAGTTTATACATTGCAGTAGGAATATACTATATTATGTATTGATATATACAGGGTGTTATTCCAAAAAGGGAGGGTTTAATTATAAGACCAATATGTTCAGTGAGTGGGATGCAAGGTTCTATGGGAAATCATCCATTTTTTTAAGTCGAAAATGTGACTTGTACTTCTGCCAAGAAGTGATATCTAGTTTATTAGGGAGAAGGTATAAATTCGCCTGCACATTTCCAGCTTTATCTCCAGTCCAAACGTTACGTAGGTCCGGAGTTAATCCCCGCCGCCTCTAAATTACAACCAGCAATCATCTCATTGGTTCTTGAAAACTCACGTCAGCGCGACGCGAATGACAAAAATTACAGTCATATTTTCCGACTGAGGAGAGGCTGCGAAATAGTCCAGCCTCCTTTTACGTCCCCCCTTTGTATTTTGAAAGGGGGACTGGGACTATGGCGCCATGCGCGAATACTTAGGCATCTTATACCTTCTCCCTAATAAACTATAGATATCACTTCTTGCTTCTACTTATGATATTTTGCTCTATATGTGTCATCCCATATATTTAAGGACATTACCGTCTAGTATAGACCAAAAATCGATTTACAAGACGTAAAACCATGATGTTGTCTAAGCTTCATTAGTGGATTAGACCTTAACGGGGTCGCAATCCTGCAAAGATGACATTGTTATGTACACAGAGACATTTTCGGTTATGTACTTAAACGCACCAACACTTTGCGCCTAAACCGTAGACTACAGGGTGTGTGGTTCAAAAAGGGTCCTGGTAATCATAGGGTACAGTTAGTGAGTGGGATAACATTGTTCTATGGGAAATCATCAAACAATTTTGAGGATCGAAAATGTAACTCTATACTACTTTCTATTACCAGCCTGTTTTGAATGCATGCACACCCTAACACAAGTTATGATTCGAATTGAACATTGTGGGAGTGTTTTACACACTGTATTTGAACGCTATTCCCCTGATAGCGATCATAAATAGACTGGAAGTCATAAGTAAGTCGAAAATAGTGTATTGTTTTCATATTCTAACTCCCCCTTATATATTGAAGCACTTTTGGTGGGACCGTCGAAGGAAGCTTACAAACTCAATTATTTCCATAGTAGGCCTATAGCTTCGTCAGCGATAAGGAAAACCATCAATTAAAATCAACTGGCGCGTGAAACGGACGAACGAACGAACGAACGACGTTCGGTGAAAGTAAAGGGGTTGGAAAAAAGGGCGCCAAATCGCTCGCGTGGTTCAATTTCCCGCCTTTCCTCTTAACCCTTTTTCCCGCCATTTAGCTCGTGCTCGCGATGTATTGATTAGAAACGAAACAAAAGAGTAGTAGACAGAACAGAACAGAAAGCAGCCTTCCCCAAGCTCGTGCCATATTTCATTAAAACCTACTGCTATGGAAGAAGATGGCGCGAAATTTTTCCCGCTCAAATTCTATATAAGCACGTGCGTATGTTTGAAAGGTCGTGTTCGTATTATCGAGATAGGATCTAAATTAAGAAATAAATAAACTATGATATATTTCTAGACAAATGACAATTTTGAATTTGAAAGGAGTTTGTTTAAATGTGTAGATGTTTTTGGTTTTCTAATGATTTTGAAGTTATTTGTTGAAGTTAGTGGGGTGTGATTGGGTTCACTGAAGGGGCTAAATAACTTTGAGCGCGCTTCAGAGTTGTTGCAAAACAAATATATTTCAAATTAGGCCTAGTTCTAGCGTGGCGTTGTTCCCAAAACCCCGGCTTGACCTTACTTGACCTCACCTCGGTAGGAACGCAAAACCTGTGCAATTAAAAATCCCGCTAATAATTAAGACTCAGAGAAATTATAGACCGAAAAGTAGGCCTTGGGTGGTAATTCTCGTTTTCTGGGTTTCAAATTATTATCAGGCGACTGGTACTAGGAATTATAACAAAAATAATCACTTTGTGGTAGGCCTTTCTTAATTACTTCATTAAGTCGACGGTCGTCCAATCCCGGGCGGATTTAGGGGTTGGTCTCGCTTCGGTCACTCTTTCCCCCGCTCTCCCCCCTCTCTCGCAAGGTATAAGGTAACGTGTTAGGTTACTAGCCTCCCGGGCATCTTTGGGCCTTAGGTAAGATCACATCGCACGTTTCCATGGTAACCCCTACATCCCTCATCACGTATCCCGGTAGCTTCATAGTCTTAACGCTGTCATATGTAAATTTATTTTGATCTAAGTTTAGGCGATAAGACGGTAACTTGACCCCCACCCCATAGTATGTTCGGTTAGGTCATGTAAGGTTAGGTTTAGGTTGTTGTAAACTTTGGCTCAGGTTTTGTTAGGCTTGGGTTAGGTTTGCTGAAGGTTTTGTTAGGGTTAGTCAAAGGTTGGGTTATATTAGGGTTTGGCAAAGGTTGGGTTTTGCTAGGGTTTTGATAAGGTTGGGTTTTGTTAGGTTTTGGAAAGGTTGGGTTTTGTTAGGGTTAGGGCAAAGGTTGGGTTTTGTTAGGGGGGGGTAGCCCTAAGCTACTTTAAAACGGTACGATCTCAATCTAGGTGTGCTTGAACGACTTTCAGTTTCAGTATAAGCACTTGCACGATTAACATTGCAAACATATTGAGAAAGATGCAAACTTGGATAAAGATAATTTTACTTATGACGCTGGGAATACTGAAGTTTTGATCCGAGCTTACTGAGAAGTGCCTTCATATGAGCTTTATTGCAACTGTATTGCCAACGGAATCGAGTTCTAAATGCGAAGTGTATCGTATTGCCAATGTTATCTTAATTATTCCCAATGCAAGCTTATAGCGTGTAAACTCCAGCAAAGAGTATGCAAACTCCAAGACCTTGGAGTAGTAATGTGTACAGTCAACTCCAGGTATTGCTTTCTCTTTGGTATTAGAGATTTTGTGAACAGGGATAGAGATTATGGCGCCATCCTTACAGTGGCGCGAGATTTAGAAACTTGAAACTCCTGTTGTTGGTATACGAGCTTGGTTCCCGCCATTTATAATCATCCCATTTTGGTGCAATTTCAAAATAAGAAACACGTGGGTTATGAAAAAAATTCTCGCGCTTGATTCCCGCCATTTTTAGTGCTTGCATTTTGGCGCAATTTAAATAAAACATACGTGTCTTTCGCACGTGGTTTATGGTAAAAAAATTCTCGCGCTTAATTCCCGCCATTTTTAGTGCGTGCATTTTGGCGCAATTTAAAGGAAACACGTGTCTTTCGCGTTCGCACGTGGTTTATGGTAAAAAAATTCAGTGCACAATTTTGATTCCCGCCAATTTTAAGTTATTTCATTTCGCGCAATAACTTATCTCTGTCGCACGTGGTAAATGTATTAAAAGTAAGTTATTAAGTCTCGTGAAGAGTTTTGCACAACCATTTTTTAAAAATATTTTATTGCGCCTATATGGGAGTCCGATTACAGGAAAACTATGTCAAAAAAGTCTCGTGTTATAAACATTAAACTTATATTTTCCGTTCCGGTATGGATTAACATAAGATTATCTACGCTTGAGTACGTAACACTCGAGTGGAAGTTACACACTGCCCTACTACCGTACTAGCTACCACTATCTAATAATATTACTGGCTGAAATGTACCACGTGGACTGTATTATTAGACTTAATCATTATCCTTACCTAAAGCATTTACATTCTGGGGAAATCCGAATGGTTTTACTTTTTATGGATTTAAGTAATATAGCTTTAGTTAACGCGTTTTTCCGATTTTAAGCCTCCATACTTAATTAATCATCCTTGGTTTTACATGTACTGTATATTCAACGGTGGAAGCAAAGAGTATTGATTATGTTTAAGATTGGAGTGGTTATTAAAATAATTTATTTTAATTTCAAATTTGGTTGTAACTGAGGGGGATTAAGTGTGGAATGCAAATAATATCCACTTAAAAATGTGTGAATATTAATTTAGGGCATGAGTTAATAATATATGTTACGTTATAACTATGACACTAGATATACAATTCGTAATGCTACCTAGAGATTTACAGCTCGAGATAACTAGTTCGAGAAGGAGAACGACGGAAGCGAGTCAATTGAAGTCCTAAGTACATTCGGTGGTTAATTAATTTTGCAGGACTTCTTCCATCTAGCTCTCCTATTTAGTCTGTATTACTAATTAGGCCTTTGACAGCAGCGCCTCATGCACCAGGCGTACGTCGCTTTCCCTCGAATCTATGACCAACCTCACGCACTCACTTCAAAATTACAAGCTCCAGTTTCTAAGTTACCAGACTTTACAAACTTATGGATGGCCAACATATCTTATAAACTTATGTTTAAAGGCATATTTATTTTAATATAAATTATTCTTTATTACTAAATAAAAATGAGGACAGAAATATATGGGAAATTTTGGTAAAATTCTTGTAAATTTCTTCTACAAAATTTTATTTAATATAAAATATACAAAATGTTTAAAAGTGAAAGTAAGATTGAGATTGTATTAAAGCGTTTCTCGAAATCTCTCTTAAATTTCTTATTTATTTTATCTACGTTGACCCACTAAGAACATTTTCAACTGCACTAGCGAATTATTAAACAAATAAAATAAACACTAGAATTTTTTTTTCAAAAAATTTAATTCAACTCTCCATTTAATCTAGTCCCATTTCTTCATATTTATTCTTTAATAGTTAAACAATAGCTCTTATATTATCTTCAAGAAAACGTAATAGATGATTAATGGGTTGGTAACCTAGCTTTTCTTTAATTAATTTTTTTTCTTTTATAATATTAAATCATAAGTTTATAAGATATGTTGTTGGCCATAAGTTTGTAATCTCTGGTAACTTAGAAACTGGAGCTTGTAATTTTGAAGTGAATGAGGTAAGTCATAGATTCGAGGTAAAGCGACGTACGCCTGGTGCATGAGGCGCTGCTGTCAAAGGCCCAATTAGTAATGCAGACTAAATAGGAGCTATATGGAACTTAAGTCCTGCAAAATTAATTAAACACCACCGAGTGTAGTAAGTACTTCAATTGACTCGCTTCCGTCGTTCTCCTTCTCGAACTAGTTATCTCGAGAACTGTAAGTCTCTAGGAGGTAGCATTACTAACTGTATAGTTAGTGTCATACTTATCATGTAACATATCACTTATAAACTTATGATAAGTTATATGTTCATGATTTGTTTACATTTTTAGACCTAAAAATTAATTTTTAAATATTTTACTTTATTTTTTACAGCCTGTTTAATTTGGTGGCAAAGTTTTGGGTCATTTGTTGTGAAAATTTCGTGGATATCAGATAACAACTCCCGAATGGTAATTACACGATAAATTGAAGATATGACGTACAAAAGATAAACATCATATGGTGAGTTTATTTCAAAAGTTATTTATTGTTATTATTACCAGGAATATACAGGGTGTTTATGATAGGTCAGAAACACCCTGTATGGTAAACATTGCGCCAAGTGTTTGTTTATAAACCATATCTCAAATAACCCTTACATATTAACACCTTTTATTATAAACCCCAGTTTTTATTATCAAAGACTTCCGTGCTGTGATTAGAGAGTTGGGATTAAATTATTATATTAAAAACACTTTCAATTTCAATTTCAATTTCTCTCTCTGAAATGATTCGCTGGGGAACAGTCATAAATGGGTCCTCAATTTTTTAAGTATTGACTATGAAATCGGTGTCAAAAATATACCGAATTGTATAGGTTCGTTAATGCAAGAAATATGCTAGCCATTTTTGAATACAACACAATTGAGTACCATATAGATTCAATCAGGCAAAAATTCTTAAAAAGATGAAAGTATGTTTTCTAAATGAAATGAAACTAGTTTTTTATATAAATTATAAAATATAAAATATTATATTCATCGTAATTGAAAAAATATTCAGAAAGAGGTCCCAATTATATAGAGAGAAAATCTCTTTTAAAATTTTTAAAGTTATCTAACCTCAAAAATACTTATACCAAATAATAATAATGTGAAAGTAATTATGCACTGGGGTAGGTTAAAGAAAGCTTTTAGTATTAGTGTAGTCTCAATATGATTTACGACTTACTCCAACTTCTACTGCAAGTCTATGTATTTCTTTGTCTCTCTCATTCTAGCTTGTTAATTTGTCTGTAGACCAATTTGACCAACCAATCAGTGATTGTAATCAGATCTACTTTAATATTATCAGATATTAGTGTATGCAGTTATCTTTGTCATCACAGTTAATTTTCCCTCTATGCCCAGCTGCAGAAAATAGCAGTAGCAACAACTGCTCCAATTCGGTTGGTGATTGGTGACATAATTTGTTAATTCATGTTGAATTTTGAGCCTGCATGCAGCGTAATTAACACACGGGGGAAAAATTAATTAATGAGTTAGAATGATTATATTTTAATTGCTTCAATTGGAGTAATTATTATCCCATAGATTAGATTTAATTTTAGTAGACCTGCAACACTCAGAAACAATGTGTAGAGCCAGTATCACACGTTTAACACTGATATTTTTAATCGATTCCATTGAAAATGATCGATTAAAATACATAACCAATGTTTCGATTAAAAATTTTATTTCATTTTAATGAAAAATCAACTCCTAGATTATTACTCCCTGCTTTCATGTGTGCAATCACGCGTGAATCTAATTACGTTCATTATCATATTTCACCTTATTTTTAAATCGGTTTTAACAACGTACTCTCTTCTCTTAAAATGAGATCCAATCTCAATTGACAATACCATTTAACCTAACTCTAACGCACGCTTAATGGGTTAAGTATATCTTTAACTTTAAGACAGTGCAAACTTGAATTGACTAGGGGATTACGGTAATGACAGATAAATGAATAAATTGTATCCGTTCTTATGGGAAGTTAACATTACCTGTCATTCAACGTCTGTCATTATTCATAAACGTATAATTTAAATAATCTAATGACTTCCGTAAACCAGACAAACGTTATTATCGCCTTTTATTGTTATTACCTTTATTAAGGAATGCATACAGCTACTAGGAATAATGGTGTACCTGCCTGTTTCACTCAACGTATCTATTTGGACTTTGTGGGAGGAGCTAGACTAATTGTGACGTATTTTACCTTGTGAATTATATATCTAGCTACGCTTTGCCACCTTACGCACGTCTGCACTTTAGGGCCGAAATTTAATGCACAAATTAAATTTTTATTACTCGAAATCGAAATATTTCAATAATTTTAAAATATTTAATATTATAATTACATTATTTACTATCTATTAATGGGTCAAGTTAAATTAAAGGTATCATTTAAATTAAAATCAGCGTGAACTTCGGAAATTCCATTGTTCCGCGTTTTGAACTAGTTTAAAGTTATTGAAATGTATTGTTTTACGTGACTATTTTAAATTTAATTTCTTGACACGTGGCCGTGACAGTTCTTATCAAAAGTATCATTGTCACGAGCGTATTATCAATTATTTAACAAGGCAATATAATTATCCGTCTGGAACCAACCCCTAATTTTGAAATTGTTTAACTTAATTTCGCACGTGCTTGTGTGGTTTATTTTCGATTTCAATATTTTAAAGGGACTGTACCACCCGAAACTCTTGTTAGAATGAGATATAAAGGGGGCTAGATAAATTTCCTCCCCTTTTAAGTTTAAGTTTAACTTTCACTGCGCATGCGCTTGGTGTTGCCAGTAATTTGTTATTAGAGCGTCTGCTTCAAGTTATTGGACACTGAATGATAGTTACTGGGATCGAACAGAATACTACAAGCTTTTTAGGACTTCCGTTGTAGAAAGTGTTTGGTTGAATTGATATGCACACGTCACAAATGACTGGCAACACTTGTTGTTGGACGTTACTGTATCATTTCAATTTATCTATCATATTTTTAAAAATATAATTTTTGAAAGTGCAATGTTTTTTTTAACAAGGTTAAAAAAGTACGTTTGAATTGAGAATAGTTTTCAGGCTAGGCGGATTGATACAATTTACACTGCAGGAGGCCAGACTACATGGCACTGCACTTTGTCCACCAAGTGTAAATGGTATCAATCCTCCTTGTATTAAAACTATATATACATATATAAATTCTTTTATTTGATAATGTTCCTTTAATGCGTATAAAATTTTATTGTACCAGCCGTTATGGTACCACTTCACGGATTTATATCGCGTTCACGCTAGATGGATAATTGATTAGGGGTGACACTGTACCTTTAAAAAATTAAAATTTTGATTGTTTCAACTTCCTGAACTCTTTAAGGATCAATTTTACTTCGAAAACAAAGCATTTAAAGTTGAACTAGATCATTAAGCGATTATATTAGCTGATTTACATCCAAAAATTATTTAACGTGAGCGTGAAAGCGTAATAAGGGGGAAAATTTTTTTCGTGAAAGTCCATAGTGAATATTTTAACATAGTAAATACTTTACGTTTGGTACAATCATTCAAGCGATAAAATTATTATAGTTGTTAATTAACCACCACCACGTTAATGTAGATTTAAAGATTTGAAGAAAAAAAGGGAATATGAAATGATAGGTAACAATTTTTATTTTATTTTCTTGGTAAGAAAAGGGATTATGAACTGGCAAATAATTATTATGCTTATAAAATAAAGGGGGTATGGATATTTCCTTCCCCCCGTTTATTAACATTAACTGCGCATGCGCTCCAGGGTTGTCCTCACACTAACTAATGATAAAATAATATGAAAATTATCTTCTTCATTTATTAAAATTATTTAAAATAAGTTTAATTTTTTTTCCAACACTAATTTTTCTAATTAGAAACCTCCAACTACTTAGCGGTTTTTACAAAGGAAAACTCATTATTTTATCAAAGTTATCATTAGGTTTTAGTAGACATTCAAACTTAAGTTTAATAAATAATTAACCGAAGCTTTTAGATATTTTTTGTTTATGATTAAAGATCCGCAAACTTTTAACTAATAAAAGGAATAAATAAAGCTACTAGGAATCATTGTGCCCTAAAATATATATCCCATGTTAATTTCTATGAATTCGGGATTTGTGGGTATACTGGGCTTGAGAACTTACTACACGTGTGACGCCTATTAATAATTCTGATGGCTGAGATTTCAAATGTTACAGTTGGTATCAACGCGAGGTCAGGCAAGGGGCATGCAGCGAGATAGGTTATATTATTCGCTAGGAAAAATTCCTCTACCTAACCCCTCCCACAATAACCGCCTAGATATGTTGAGAAAAAATTGTTATACGTTATTATTCCAATTATCTGTATGCATTCCTGCAATAATAACAATAGAATATCTATCTATTAAAACATTATAACTAATTAAAGATATATTATTACTGTTATATAATTCAAGGCTTAGCGTACCTTTCCCAAACCTTATGCTTTACAATAACTGTAATTAAACTTTATTTTTTTTTTTCATTACGCTAGGATGAGTTTAGAAACATGTTTTTGTTTAAACGTAATGTAGTTGTAATTTAAGATGTTTTTAGTAAAAATAAGAAAACGAAATCTCGCCTTAAGGACGCATAATTAAGTTATTTTTAAAGCATGACTAGCGTGGGAAAAAAAATAATAAAATATTTTTACTATTTTATTATTTTATTATTTTTAAGAAAATGTTTTCAAAGATTTTGTTTTTGAGAATCGTTGGAGAGTAAATTATCGTATTTTATCGATACTTTCGATTTAAAAAACTCTAATGTGTTATTTTAAAATCAGCCCTGACATATTACATAAAAATATCCACATTTCGGCATTGAAATATTTAGTAATAATTTTATATTTTAGCTGTAAAATATTATATATTAAATTTGAAAAATTTTACTTTTTATTACGTTTTTTATGGTCAAGGAATTTATAACCCCTTAATATAAATAGGATAGGAAATCCGTAACTCGAGAATATGGTATATCAAGGTCACTAGGACAGCGTAATTTAATACTGGCGACTCAAAAAATTATCACTTTCTAGTCCCATTTACTAATATAGAGTTGCTTGAAGTGGTAGGTAAAGTTATGAAATTTTAAGTATTTCGTCAATGTTAGAGGAAAGGAAGATTTACGTGTTTAAAATAAATAATTATGTGCCATGACTGAATTTGAATTTGCGTGTTAAAATTAACTGAGTTATATGATTTCAAATAACTCGCTTAATTTAATTTAAATTAAATTAATGTTTAACTGAGTTGGCAAATCAGTGGCTCTATATCAGCATTCCCCTAGAGTTGTTTGTTAGATCTTTAAACTCATTGAAGAATCTTAATTACTAACTTAAGTAATTAAGTATATATAAACAACTGCATTATTTATGATACTTTTTTTAAAATGTCTTGTTGATTTAATTACTTAAGTTCATGATTATAAAATTAAAATTATGTAGTTTCCCCCTTTTTTAAGTACTAAGTTTAAATGGATATAATGAATGAAAAGTTTGTTTAATGTGCACAATAAAAACTAATTACGTATATATAGAGAATAATATTATAATGAGCCGAATTTATTTAAATTTAAATTAAAATAAATAATTTTAAAGATTCGATGAAAATTTTCAAATTTTTACTAATTTTTATAATTAAACGAATTATTATCATTAAATTAATTCTAACTGTAAATAATATTATAAATTTTTGACTAAACTGTGCTAAATTCACCAAAAAAATAAATACCAACACCTGATTAAACATAATACTCTCTTAATCTCAATAACTAAATACTTTTAAATTAAATTCAATTAAATTAACATAACTAATACTAATTCCGACCATATTTACCAAAAAAAAATAAAAATAAATAAATAAAATTTAGAAGATAAAAATAAATATTATTAAACTTACCTTAAAATTCGGTGCAAATTTCAACGCAAAAGTTATTCAATTCAACTTAAACACTTTGATTCTTAAAACCTTTTGAGTTCAGAACAAATCACACGGATATAGTTTCACTATACGGTTTTTTTAAATAATCGGAATTAACCCGGATTTTAATATTTTAAATAAATTAAGACAATAAAAAGTTAAAAAAAATTCACGCACTATTGCCAATTAATTAAAATAAAACGAAAAATTGTTATTATTCTAAAACCGTTAAACCGTTAATCTTTAGAAAAATTTTAACACGGTTATTAATTATTAAATTTTTGTAGAAAAATAATAGCGTAACGTTATAAGATAGTTATAACTGATTTTTGTAGTCAACTTAACTTTGACGTGAAAAGAGAATTTTATGTGACCGTTCACCGTGAAAGTCTCAGGTATATTTGAGAATGTTTTGAACCAAAATTTATCTACTTTCACTTTTTCCCGCTGATTTTTAAGTGGCAGGAATCGAGAACCATCCGATTCCTTGATTTTTATTTTATTTATTTTTTTATTCTTTTTCAAATTTACGTCCCTCCCTCTCTATCTCTTTCTCTCTCTCTTGAAGAAGGTGCTTACTTACTTTCGCCGTGTGTTAATAGTCGTTTTAAAACTGCCCCAAGTGATGGGGAGGGGGATGAGAAAAATTTTAAGGGAAATTTTTAAGGTCAGATTTACCTAGTGGCTAGGGAAATTTTTTTGATTGAATAATAACAGACTACGATCTCTTAGCTGCTACATCGCGTTCGAAGCAGCACTATATCGATTGTTTTAGTTTAATTACTAAATGGATGAGATGTAACTTGAGTTTATGATTTTAGCGCGTGAATTATGTATTTTAGAAATTGCACGAGATTTTTTAATCTGTTTAATTTCAAACTGCTGCACGAGATTTAGTGAGTTAATTGCGGTGTTTTAAACTGCTGCACGAGAGTTAAGCGCCTGAAACTACGTGGTTTTAAACTGCCACTGGGTTTTTGGCGCCTGAAACTACGCGGTTTTAAACTGGCACTGGGTTTTTGGCGCCTGAAACTACGCGGTTTTGAACTGATACTGGGTTTTTGGCGCCTGAAACTACGCGGTTTTAAACTGATACTGGGTTTTTGGCGCCTGAAACTAGGCGGTTTTAAACTGGCACTGGGTTTTGGCACGTGAAATTACGCGGTTTTAAACTGAGACGAGATTTTAGCGCGTGAAACTACGCGGTTTTAAACTGAGACGAGATTTTAGCGCGTGAAACTACGCGGTTTTAAACTGAGACGAGATTTTAGCGCGTGAAACTACGCGGTTTTAAACTGAGACGAGATTTTAGCGCGTGAAACTACGCGGTTTTAAACTGAGACGAGATTTTAGCGCGTGAAACTACGCGGTTTTAAACTGAGACGAGATTTCAGCGCTTCACTACGCGGTTTTAAA
Organism: Phalangium opilio; assembly: GCF_054372755.1. NCBI lineage: Eukaryota > Metazoa > Arthropoda > Arachnida > Opiliones > Phalangiidae > Phalangium > Phalangium opilio. The sequence goes on along the minus strand of NW_028324216.1, from coordinate 885,263 downwards.
CTGAGACGAGATTTTAGCGCGTGAAACTACGCGGTTTTAAACTGAGACGAGATTTCAGCGCTTCACTACGCGGTTTTAAACTGAGACGAGATTTCAGCGCTTCACTACGCGGTTTTAAACTGAGACGAGATTTTAGCGCGTGAAACTACGCGGTTTTAAACTGAGACGAGATTTTAGCGCGTGAAACTACGCGGTTTTAAACTGAGACGAGATTTCAGCGCTTCACTACGCGGTTTTAAACTGAGACGAGATTTCAGCGCGTGAAACTACGCGGTTTCAAACTGAGCCGAGATATTACCGCGTGAAACTACGCGGTTTTAAACTGAGACGAGATTTTACCGCGTGAAACTACTCGGTTTTAAACTGGCACGAGATTTTAGCGCGTGAAACTACGCGATTTTAAACTGGCACAGTGTTTTGGCGCCTGAAACTACGCGATTTTAAACTGGAACGATGTTTTTTAAGCGTGAAATACATAGTTTATTAACCAAATTTCGCATTATTGTAGCTTAAGATAGTTTTAATTCTCTGCTAACTTCACAGATTAAATTAAACATTTATATTACTTCTAGGTATTTAAAAAGCCAATTCCAAATTAGTCAATTAAACAAATCAATAGCGAGTTTAAAGTCTGTAAAATAAATAATTAAACTCTGCCTTTAAAAAGACAGATGTAAATATTTTCATTATAAAATGTGGAATAAATACAGCTGTATTTATTCCTGGTATAATAAAGAGTATAAATCTCTTTTAATTATTACACCTAAGGTGAATCTAAATTAAATCTCGAATTAATGATTTTTAAAATACTCTGGGGAATTCCGGTGTTGTTTGAAAAAATATTATTCACTCTCCTTTAATCCCTTGAGGGCATAATGATCTTCTAGAATAATTTTATAAGGGATTTTACGTGTAATTAGGAGGTTGGTTTAGTTACTTCTTTTATTTTTTAATGGATATATCTCGAGTGGAAAACTTTTCATTTTGCGATGGGTTTTAGTACTGGGTTTTTATGCCTTGTACGGGGAATTTTTGAATTTAAGGATTTTATTTTAAAAAAGGGTTTTTTCGTGTCGTAGTCAATATGTTAAATGGTTGGAAAGTTTGTTATCGTGACCCCTGCACGCAAGCTATTTAACCTTGATTGAATGGAGGTTAATTCTAACTGTCACTTCTATCAAAGGCTTGAAAATGCCATGGATCTTTATATGGGATGGGAAAAGTGGGAGAGCTCTTAGTCAGACCACACGTGTTGATTGGTGTCCTTAAGATGATATTTTCTTTCAACCTTATTTTCTCGTGCCATGGTTGATGTAGAACCAAGTTCTTGGTACCATTATATAGAGGACAATTGTATTTATCATACCCCCAAAGCTTTTCATCGTGTCATTTAAAATACCAGAGTTCTGACGTCACAAAGTTTAGGACGAATATTTACAAAAAAAAACTTACTAGCCCAATTTTGTCTATTTTCTGACATCTTCACAATAGTGTTATTTATACGAGTCTGGGCCCGAGTATTTAGTACAGTTAAGGGGCTTAGCTTTAAATGCGCATGCGCTTCAGGGACGGGTTGCCAGGGACGGTATGTTGACAACAAAGGCGTTAGAGAAGGGCTTCAATGTTGCTAGTCCCTGAACCAAATTTGTGTCGTTCGTAATGGGTTTGAAGCCATTCATATCTTAATTTAAATAAGCCTTTGTTGACAAACAAACCCATCAATGTCCCTTCCATCTTAAAAATCACATGATGGTCAACACACCGGACTCTGCACCTGAATATTTTTAAAATTAACGTAAATTATGTTTTGATATGTACGCAAAGGTATGAATGAACTCCAAAGAAAACGAATAATATTTACGATTTATTTAAGTTGGTCCGGAATGTTTTCGTGAATTATGACTGAACAACCTCTCCTATTGTTTCCTATATAATCATATTGAGAGGTTGGTCATTTCCTCATAGTTACCTCTATACAGGGTGTTTGTGAAAGGTCCATCAATAATGAAAGGGCGTATTTATTGGGCCATTTTGAGTCGAAAATGTTCTATGACATTTTTCCGTTCGGGCCACTGTTTTCAAGTTATGATTGGAGTAATTTACGGATGACCCCTTAAATTTAATTAAGAAATTGAAAGACAGCGCTAATTTAATGAAGGGGTCATCCCTAAAATATTCAAATCATAACTCGAAAACCGTGGCTCGGACGGCAAAATGTCATAGAACATTTTCGACTCAAAATGGCCCAATAAATACGCCCTTTCATTATTGATGGACTTTTCACAAACACCCTGTATAACAAAGAAATAAAAGTTAAAGTTTTTCCTTAATTTATATTAAAAATTGTCCGACCCCTTCGTAATTGTTTAGGAGATAAAGAATACTTTTAAATCTAATTTAACGTTTTTTTATAAAGAATTGGAATAAATTTTTAAAGTAGTTTGATGCCGATGACCTATTATGATTTAATAATACCTAATATCGAATTTTATTTAAAAAGAAAGAAAGCAAGCGCAATTTTTAATATTTTTCTAGTTCTTACAAGATGTTAAGAGACTAAGTATTTACTTCAATCATTAGTGGTTTTTCTGAAATTAACCATTATTTTTTCTAGTAATATCAAAGGCAAATAGAGCTAATAGAAAGTGAGCAGGGCACTGTGGACGTTAATAAAAACCTTAAGTAGTAGTGTGGTTTACGACGTACACCAACTGCAAGTCTCTATTTCTTTCTCTCTCTAGCTTCTTAATTTGTCTGTAGAACAATTTGACCAATCAGTGATTGCAGATCTACTTTAATATTATACATATTACTGTATGCGGTTATCTTTGTCATCACATTTAATTTCCCTCTATACCCTGCTGCAGAAAATAGCAGTAACCAACAACTGCTCCAATTCGGTGATTGGTGACATAATTTGTTCATTGGTGACATAATTTGTTCATTCATGTTGAATTTTGAGCCTGCATGCAGCGTAATTGACACACGGGAAAAATTAATTAATGAGTTAGAATGATTATATTTTAATTGCTTCAATTGGAGTGATTATTAGCAAGCATAGATTAGAATTCGTTGTAGTAGACCTGCAACACCTGGTTGGTGGCTGGTAAATGAAATACTATTTTCGGTTTCCCTTATTACTTTCTGTTACTTCTATTTGCATTTGATAAGATGCCAAATAACTTTAACTAACCTTAACTAATTATTATGATAAATTAAAATTAAAAAATAATTTTTATTCTTTTTTTCTTTCTTCTCAAAACCCAGAATTAAGTTTGATTGAAAAGTAATAATATTTTTTTTCATTTGCGAGTACGTGTTTTTAATGCCAAATTTAAACATTTTGCTTTAGGCAATTAAGTGAAATTGAGTTGGAATTTACATCGCTTTTGGTAAGGATTGGCGGCTTGGGAAAACCCCAACTTGATCCGGGTTATTTTTAAAATATTTTATTAGGATGTTCATGTCACGATAGACGTAACATTGCATAAGTTTATAAGATATATTCCTTCCATAAGTATGACACTACCTATAGTATATTTGGTAATGCTACCTCCTAGAGACTTACAGCTCGAGATAACTTGTTCGAGAAGGAGAACGACGGAAGCGAGTCAATTGAAGTAGTACTTACTACACTCGGTGGTGGTTAATTAATTTTGTATCAGGACTTAAGTTCCATCTAGCTCCTATTTAGTCCATGCATTACTAATTAGGCCTTTGACAGCAGCGCCTCACGCACCAGGCGTACGTCGCTTTACCTCGAATCTATGACCTACCTCACTCCTCACTTCAAAATTACAAGCTCCAGTTTCTAAGTTACCAGACATAACAAACTTATAAATGGAACATATCTTATGAACTTATGGTAACACTGCCACTGTAGACAGTTCTAGAGAGACACTTAGGCTAGGTAGATTTTGAGAAAAATATGTTTTGCCAAAGTTAAGATTGCCTTGGGCCTAAAGAGTTGGTGGTTGACGTTCTTAAGACAAACGTTCGTGTTGTTTTGAATGAGTCCCTTCAAAGGGAAGATGAAGTGTTCTTGCTTAATCGATTCTACTAATTATGAAACCATTCTGCATATAGCATAAGTTCATAAGATATGTTCCATCCATAAGTTTGTAAAATCTGGTAACTTAGAAACTGGAGCTTGTAATTTTGAAGTGACAGCCTAGGTAGGTCATGAATTCGAGGTAAAGCGACGTACGCCTGGTGCATGAGGCGCTGCTGTCAAAGGCCTAATTAGTAATGCAGACTAAATAGGAGCTAGATGGAAGAAGTCCTGCAAAATTAATTAACCACCGAGTGTAGTAAGTACTTCAATTCTCCCTCTAACCAGTTATCTCGAGCTGTAAGTCTATTGGTACCATTACTAACATTATAGGTAGTGTCATACTTATAAATTTATGGTTTACCTATTACGAAAATTTATCATTATAATATTTGACGTCATAGACTGTGTTTGTGCCACGTGTATATACTTTTATATAATTTTATATTGAATAATATTTTATATATTGGGAACACGTATTATTGATGAGGAATTAAATTCCTCAAAAAATATTGACATTTGATAAACCTAACAAAGACCAGAGAGAGAGAGAAAGTTCAAATACACGATATTTATTTCAACCTGACCTATTTTATGTATGTTTTTCGACCCTATTTCATACTAATTTAGCCTATTAATGTGAAAGAGAAAGTTGTTTTTAATTTCGACAATATTTTGGTTTTAAATATACTTAATTGAAAATGTAAAATTTGATTTATTAATTAATAACTTAGTTAAGCATCGACGTAATTACGAGCTAGGTTTCAGTCTTTCCTTCATGTTTTAAAAGTCTGTCTTAGTACGTGTAGATAAGTGTTGCCAGTCATTTGTGACGTGCATTTCAATTCAATTCAACTCTATCTAAAACAGAAGTCCTTAAAAGCTTGTAGTGTTCGGTTAGATTCAGTAATTACCATTCAGTGTCCAATTACTTGTAGATTCTCTAATAATAAATTACTGGCAGCCCTGAAGCGCATGCGCAGTTAAAGTTAAGAACAAGGGGAATTAATTTCTCTAGACTCTTTAGCTCATTTATTAAATTTGTGAACAAAAAAAAATCATTTTAATCCAAACTTTATTTATGTTCCACTGCCCCTTTAAATTACTTATCTGTCAATACATATGGATGGTTATTATAATTAAAGCAAACAATGCTCTAGTTTAAATTAATTTAAGAACGAACCTATTAATTAATTAATTTAATTAGTAATTAGTAATTATTTAAAACCATTATAAGTTAATGACAACCCTATCTAAAGTCTGGAATTCAAGAGGGCAAACACATTTTTTCATAAATAACTATTTAGCTAAATTAAGATTAATGAAATAATATTGAGATAATAAATTTTCAAGTTATAGCCAAACGTAATCTATTACATCATAATTAAACTTGTAACATAAACAACTCCTCAATGGGATTATTTTAAAATTAAATAAGAAAAAAATCCGAAATGAGGTTAAGTAAGAATGGTATCAACATCGGGTGATTTTCTGACGATCTTGAAATATCGTACATGATATAGCTTTGCTACGTGAATCTCCTACCAAATACTTCCGTTTATCCCTTCCGGCTAAGAAACCTAGTTCCTCTTTTAATAACAGAACCAGGAATGCATACAGCTACTAGGAATCATTGTGTATACCCATGTTAATATCTATGAATTCGGGTTTTGTGGGTATACAGCGGGCTTGGGAACTTACTACACGTCGTCACGCCTAATAATAATTCTGGACTTCGTCTTTCTTACTGCAATTTCATTGGTTAGTAGCAACGCTAGGTCCTAGACACGCCCTAGTAACAGGAAGCGAGATAGGTTATATTATCGCTTGGGTAAAATTCGTCATAGATAATGATTAGTCTAGCTAGCTCCCCCCCCCCACAAAAGCTGCCTATATACGTTGAGTGAAAATGGCTTACTACACAATTATTCCTAGTAGCCATATGAATTCCTGACTTACGTGGGGTCTTGTTTCGATTTTTATCATATTTTATTTTGGGTGGTTTGGGGGCTAGTTTACTTTCTATAACCCAAGTTATTTAGGTTATATAATGGGGGTTAAGGTTAGCAATGATTTGTATGAGTTCTTAATTGATTTTTTTTTTTTCAAATTATTTCTCGACCTCTGTTAGGATCCTAGAAGGTCGTGTAAAAGTCAGGGGATTTTAACAAAGTCAGGGATTTTGAGTTAAGTATAGAAAATTTCTTGTATTTTCAAAAATTCCCGTTGTTTCACTGTTTTCAAGTTAAGATTGTAAAGAGAATTTTACGGATGACCCCTTAAGAAACTGATTAAGACAATGATTTCTAATTTAATTTAATTAAGGGGTCATCCCTAAAACACTGAGTCAAATCATAACTCTAAAACAGGGTGTCCCTTGTGGTAAACAAAATGGAGAAAGAAGTATAGATGTTACATTTTCGACTCAAATCGATTTCCCAAAGAATTAGCATCGCCCTTTATTTATGCCACAACAGACTTATTAGAAACACCCTGTATACTAAAGACTTTCCCTTGTATTCATTAATACTCTTTGGTTACAAGTATGACCTTTCACCAAAGTTGGTAAGGTCAATAAAGATCTTAGATAGCTTTTAAGTATTTAAATAATTTTCAAAGAAATCTTTAACCAGTTATTTATTTTCAAAGAATTCCTCTCTAACCAAGTATTTATTTTCAAAGATTCCTCTCTAACCAAGTATTTATTTTCAAAGATACCTCTAACCTAAACAAAACAGACACCCTATTGACCAACCAACTAAATTCATGGCGATTTTAACCTTGGTTAAGTACTGGCATTGAATTCCAAATTAGTTAGTGGAGAAAAACACAACCCCAATTTTCTAGTTGTGGTGGTAATTTACCCAACCAAAAAATAAAAATTAACGAAACTTAGAGATTAAGTAACTGATAATAAATTAATCGTGGGATCGGATACACAAATGGGCGTTTTGGGCAGTTTAACCCCCCCCCCAGTGTTGCCAGGCCTTAGAATCAAAATATTGCATAGAGATATGTTTATAAGATATGTTACATAAGTATGACACTAGATAATGCTAGAGAGTTGCTTACAGCTCGAGCTAGTTGAAGTCCTAAGTACACTCGGTGGTTAATTAATTTTGCAGGACTTAAGTTCCATCTAGCTCCTATTTAGTCTACAATCATTACTAATTAGGGCTTTGACAGCAGCGCCTCATGCACCAGGCGTACGTCAGTCGCTTTACCTCGAATCTATGACCATACCTCACTCACTTCAAAATTACAAGCTCCAGTTTCTAAGTTACCAGAGATTAACAAACTTATAAATGGAACATATCTTATGAACTTATGGTTTGAATCAGTACTTGACCAACTTGAATTCCAGAGGGCCTGAGCTGAGGTAGAGGGCTAAACCTTTAATATTTAAATTTTAATTTTAATTAAAATAAATTAATTTACACAAAAATACAGGCGTTAGTAAAAGTAAACAAAGAATTTTTTAAATATCTATTTTGCATATTAAAATACGACTAGAGACATTTCCTCTTAATTGAATTAATTAATGTATTAAAAAATCAGTTAGTATTTGCAATAACGTCAGTATATTTCGTGGAAAAGCCCTTGGCCCCTTTTAAAAAGAGTTTTAGATCGAGTAACAGTTTTCAACCCCCGCTCGAACGTGTTCTGGAACGTGTTGTTTTTCAAAATTTTAAAATAACAATTTTTTAGCAATAGTAGAAAAACAGTTAATTTATTTTTAATTTCCCTTGGTAATTTACCCTAAAAACATTCAAATTAATAATATGTTAATTAAAAGATAATGTGTTTTTTAATCGTAAACATAGTAATCTAATTTTCAATTTTTTAAAAACTTACCGTAGTCAAATTAAAAACCACTATTATTATTTTCAAAAACTAGCAGCAAATTTTCCAGACATTTTTTTATTTCACTAAAGATAAAGTTAAGATATTGTTTAAGAAATATTGAAGGTCATTATATTTTTAAATGTCTAATGCGTTAGGGTTAGACCAAGCATATGATCGATCTGTTATTATCGTTAAGGTTATTTAATCGATTCTATTATCGTGTCTATGTTCATTATTTTTATCGTATTGTAATTATTTTACGGTTTATGAATATTTTCAGGATAAAAATATATGAATTTAAAATAAGGTATCGTTGCTTAAATTAGCTTTAAATATTTTGTGATTATTTTAAACAAATCCCAAAGAAATGTGTTGTTTTGGTAAGACGACGGTTTTGTTGATCAAAAACCCAAGGCCCAAGAAACGTTCTGTTAAGCCTAAACGCAGTACTGAGTACTTAACTATGATTGATTTTACTATGTTTAAAATTTAAAGGTCCTAGATATGATTGGCTAAGCCTAGTTTGAAGTTGAATACGTAGTGTTTACGTCACGGATGCTAAGCCTAGTTTGAAAATAGTCACTAAGCCTAGTTTGAAATTCGTCGCTAAGCCTAGTTTGAAAATGAAACTTTAGAACTGTTTATATTATAAATTAAATATATATATTTATTTATTTATTTATTCATAAAACCATACAATTTGTTTAAAACTTTGATAAGTAATAGTCTATAGGTGGTATTTAGCTGGTATTGGTTGGGTGTAAGCACTTTTCCCGGTTATCTTGGCCTGAGGAATTTTGAACAAGTAACGGGTCAACTTGACACGTGGTGTTATGGTTCTCAGAGTATAGGGAGCTTTATAGACTTTGGGTTTGAGTTGAATAATTGGTTTGGGTACCTATAAGACAAAGGTTTAAGTACACTTATCCCCACAACACCCTTGTTAAGCCTAACTTACCAAAAAGATCGGTTGAGGTACTTTAAAGAGGACATCACGTTGCTTCACGATTGGTTTCGGTGCCTCGATGATAGGTGATGGTAAATCGAGGTACAAGTCTTTATTTTCGATTCTGTTGCCAGGCAAAACGATGTTGGAATGAGGAATATCAACTACTTCCGGTGGACCTTTGGGTAGGGTGATTGCTGGCGCCTTGACATCCAGATGAGGAACTGGTACGTCCCAACGCGAGGGTGCAAGTTGGTGAAAGCCAGATGATTTCTGAGCGTCAACTTGAAGACTGACAGCTGTTAAAGACAAGACTAGGGTAAGCAGAAACATTTTTAACAGTTCTGGTACAATTCCACTCTGATTATCGGTTGCTTCTGCGGGGTATTGGTTAATGTCGGTGCTCTTTATATGTGGGCCTATTATCCTTCTAGAATATTTAGTTTCCTTTCTCAAGTTATTTTTATGAAAGTTTGAACGTCAATTGAGATCAATTACACTTCAGATATTGTTTCACTAGATTTCAAAATACTTTGTTCATTTTAAAGGCAGAGGCCCCATAAGTTAATAAAGATATGTTCCTTCCATAAGTATGACACTACCGATACTTCGTAATGCTAGAGACTTCCTGAGAGCTACACGCGACAATTGACATATCTTATGAACTTATGTCGCTCGTATAGTTAAATCTGGATTTTGTTGGCAATAGACAAGGGGGGCAGTTACGTTTTTGGCTGCCATTTTCTAAGATGGCCGCTGATTTTAACCAAAATTTATACAGCTCTGCATAAAGATATAATAAACCAATGTGCAAAATTTAAACGTAATCGGTTAAAATTTAGGGTAGCTATCGCGTAAGTAAAAAGGTGATTACTTATCTGGCCGCCATTTTCCAAGATGGCCACCGATTAAAACCAAAATTTAACTTATACAGCTCTACCTTAAGATATAACGAATTAATGTATAAAATCTCAGGTGAATCGGATGGAATTTAAGGTAGTTAAAGGCGTCTAAGTAATATTTATTACTGTTCTGTCAATCATTTTTCAAGGTAACTGTTCAGATTTAAATGAAATTTTTCATCTCGGCCTGATTCATAATTTCAATCGACTTGATTGAAGTTTTGAAGTGCAGCTACTTAACGCCAAAATCAGAAAATCAGCAAATCAAAGCTTAAATAAATAAAAACAACAAATATATACACACATTTTCCAAATAAGTAGTTTTAAGCGCATGATTGATAAATATTGTTTATGATTTCATATTTTAAGATAAAAATTATTTTAGAAAAGAAAAAAAGTGGTAAACCTTGAACAGGATTATTATTTAAAATCGAATGTATTCCCATCATTGCAAACTCTCAAATTATCGTCCAGGTTGGCTTGTCAAAAACCTATTTAATACTACCAAATTACACGGTACATTGATTGACCATTCATTTGGGGTAAAACCCATAAATAACAATCTTATATATAAGTATGCCTGACGGAGAGAACTGTTACTTGTGTCCTTGAACTTGATATGGAATTAGGATTTCTTTATTTTACAGTCATTCCAAGGGACTCAAAGCGTATGGTATCTGTATGTCTAGGAAATTATATAGGTGGCACATGGAATGGTTTTTTGTGCAGTTTGTATCAAAGCCCTTTATTTACCTTTTCAAAAATTCTGGTGTTGTTGTCTATAAATAAATTCGAAAGCGAGGCCGCCATTGGAGTACCCTCCCTCTCACCAAGAAGCTCCATCAGAATTTGTCTATAGACTGAACCATAAGTTCATAAAATATGTTCCTTCCATAAGTATGACACTATACCTATACTATTCATAATGCTAGAGACTTATAGCTCGGGCTAATTCAAGAACGACGGAAGCGAGTCAATTGAAGTACTACACTCGGTGGTTAATTAATTTTGCAGGACTTCTTCCAATCTAGCTCCTATTTAGTCCATGCATTACTAATTGGGCCTTTGACAGCAGCGCCTCATGCACCAGCTGGCGTATGTCGCTTTACCTCGAATCTATGACCTACCTCACTCCTCACTTCAAAATTACAAGCTCCAGTTTCTAAGTTACCAGTGACAAACTTATGGTACATATCTTATGAACTTATGTTATTATGTATACATTTTTGAAGGTTAAATTTGTTCCATTTTCAAAGCATTCGTGTCATTTCAACTTGCTTTCACTGCAAGCACGAGTTGTAACTAATTTGCAATACGTTAGTAGCTAACTTGAAACGTGTTTTATTTGTTAGTTTAAAAAGCGAATGACCATTACCCTTTTTAAGAATTCTGAATACGTTATTGTGTATTATTGCGAAACTGTGTATAGGCCAGCCAATTTTGAGTTTAAATAAGTTTTGCCTGGATTTATAGTGACGTAAGTCAGTACGGCGTAGTTTTGTATTCTGCTATAGATTCATGAAAAGACTTCAATCATTATGACATGTTTTTTTGGCGTCAAAATTTTGACTTTGTAACTCATCAATTTTAGGGATATTAAAATTATGGAGGAAAAAGTATTGAAAATATTCGTGACAAATTGTTATTTTAAATTAAATTACTCGTTGTATCAAAAGCAAATAGAGCTGAGGGAAAGTAAGGCGATGGCGACGAAACAGTAAGCTTCTTCGATGCATGAAAAGGGGGTAGGCAACGCTCTGTATCGAGCCGTCTCTGCGCACTCTCTGGTCGCAAAATTCCAAGAGCTTAAAATTTTAAAATTATTAAAGAAATATTTTTATTTAATCAACATACTAAACCCTAAATTCTTAAACTTTAAAATACATAAAAGTTTTATTGTAACTTTCCAAGCGTGTAAATACGGCTCGCGAAGTTAACACATAATTCATATGTAACAACTATAATTTCTTTAAGTATAATCATATTATGAAAGAGACATTTTATAGTTAAAGATTGGCGGGAAATTTACGCGCGAACTTTTAACCCAAAAATATTGGTAATTTCAATTGATATTTCAAACTATAACCATTTTTAACAAGTTTCACGTCCATTTCTATAAACCAACTAATTTGTTTTAGATTTCTGGATAATTTTCCAATTCTTACCAATATGTTATAGTTTTTGAGAGCCTTGAAAGATTTCCATAAAAAAATAGGCAAGATTTAAATTCCACAGGTGCAACTTCCAAAACTAGAAATATTATTTTTTTATATTTCGAATTTTTTTCAAGGTGTTTTAACATTTTTCGTTACACTCCTGTAGAGATATGTGACATATGTCAATACACATAATTATAATAATATTTATAACCAGAAATACATAATTTAAACTTAGTATAAAACAAATCAAAATTTACATTTTGAATATCTAAAAATTTCGACTTAAACACGTACCATATCAATTTCAGAACTTCTTCTAGACGAATACAGGGTGTACTGTCAAAAAGGAAGGGTAATTAAAAGGTAAAACACTCCAATCCTATGTTCAATGTTCATAACTTGTGTTAGGGGGTGCATGCATCCCTTACTGGGACATTTAAAATCGGCAGCTCATAGAAAGAAAGAAGTATAGAGATTCTCAAAATTCATTGATTTCCCATAGAACCACGCATCCCACTCACTGTATGTATTTCAGCCCTATAATTATACCCTCCTTTTTTTGGAAGAACACCCTGTATATTTTATAGTTTATTACACATACCAGGATTATATTTAATATCACATGTTTCAAAAATTGTACATGAAAAAAATATATATTTTACTTTAGCTATAGTTATATAAATTATGCCTTGATGCAACTACAGGATTCATAAAATAAGATTATGAATTTTATCCGCTTCAGGTAGACCATCATAATATATTTTATATAAAATGAGTTGAACCTTGAAATATATTTCTGTGAATGAGTTAAGCCCCTTTAAGTTACTTCCCTTTATATATGTATAAATTTGACCCAAAGTAGTGTAGTCCAAGGACTGTCAAACTTACTAAGTATAATTATTTTACGTGTGTCCTACGCAATTTTCGCCCAAGTAGACGTTGTAACACCAAGAAGCCATATCTAGTTTATTAGGGAGAAGGTATAAGATGCCTAAGTATTCGCGCGAGGCCATAGTCCCAGTCCCCCTTTCAAAATACAAGGGGGGACGTAATAGGAGGCCCCGGGATATTTCGCAGCCTCTCATCAGTCGGAAAATATGACACTAATTTTATTATCATTCGCGTTGGTCGCGCTGACGTGAGTTTTCAAGAACCAATGAGATGCTGGCTGGTTGTAATTTAGAGGCGGCGGGGATTAACTCCGGACCTACGTAACGTTTGGACTGGAGATAAAGCTAGGCTATAAATGTGGCGAATTTATACCTTCTCCCTAATAAACTAGATATCACTTCTTGGTAACACGTTGCACACGCTCGCTGACCTTACTGTTACATTTAATTCTATCAGAAGGGGATAATTGAAGAAGTTTGACACTCTGTAGAAGTCCTCTTCGGTTTAGTGTAACCTTGCTATAATAAATGTTAATTCTGATGTTAGGAGTAAGGTTATAATACTTCTCGTTATTTGAAAAAAAAATTCAGGAATTTGAAAATATTTGCACAATTACCTACGTATTTATCCCATCAATAATACCACTAATTTTATTTTTTAACTCTATCATCTTTAAGTAACAATTTAAAATATTTAACCATCCTTGAACTTAAAGTTATTAACCCCTTGATCCCAATAACCATGAAAACGCACGGAAACCTTTTTATTACACGCATATTTTATAGTGTCCTTTTTAGTACCCAAGTACTTTTGGTGGTTTTCTTCAAACGCCTTTGACAAAGTAATGTTAAAATTAAATACCTATGGAGTTACAGAAAATAATATGTCGTTATAGGGCCTAGGCCTAACTATTTAAAACCCATATTTAACTTAAAATATTATATATATTATAATACATTTTATTTAGAACTTGAAAACAAGTTTAATGGGTGTTTTTATTAGCGCTCCATGGTTTCCAAATATGTGGAAAAACAACCCTTGACCGGCGGATTAAATAAATGTGAGTCCACCCCGCTAGGCTTAGAAATATACTGTTTGGGAAATCACTACAAAACGTGACAGTTTTACTAAAAAATCTTTCAAAGAAAAAAAACTGCAAAACACGTGGATTAATTTCCCGCCAAAATAATGTTTTTTTGAGCGCGCGCTCCCGTTTCACAATAATCAAGGCTACTGAGGTGTAAGGACGGTCTTCCCGCGCAAATTGAACGTTTTTCCCGCCATATTTTGTTGCACGTGACCTTGTGTCCGAATAATATATTTTATCTTCCTACCTCGGTTTTAAATAAGTTTTTGACAACAACTATCAAAATGCATTTCACAATATTTATTGAATTTTTAATTCATATTAACTTTAAAAATATTAAATAGTTTTTTACCAATTTGACCTAATATTAATTAGGTTAAATAAGGGTTAAAGGAAATTTTAGGAGTAAAAAGCAATAATTTAGAAATGCATTTAACCATTTCCTTTATTTTCGCAAGAATTCGACTTTTGCCCTACTTTTTTTAAAAATAACATTGGCGAGATTTTAAATCAAAATACTTAATTACTCTTAAATTAACTGTCAGACGATTTAATTATTAGTCTCATATTATTCTTCATGATTAGACGTATAATTGGTCAAATTTTGGTTACAATTGACCGTACCATTAAGGAGAAACGTGGACTTTGCGATACTGATAACGCCAAAATTAAAATAATTAATATTTCCGAAACTAATTAACATATTAAAAAAATACCGATACCGGTACATTTTTCATTAGTAGGCGTATACTTGATTAAATTTTAGTAGACATTGACCCTTCCCTTGAGGAGGAAAGTAGACTTTTGTTTGACCTTCACGCCGGAGACCACGATTCAAACACGTGATGATTACCTAATCAAAGTCCTGAACCGGTTAACGACCATTCCGACGGGTCTTCCCATAGCAACGAGAAAATCCAAATTTGTAAGAAATAATTTTATGAATATTTTAAACCCTAACACCAAAATTTCATTAAAAATATGCAATGTAACATAAGTTTATAAGATACGTTACACTATAAGTATGACACTAACTATACTATTCGTAATGCTACCTAGAGACTTACAGCTCGAGATAACTAGTTCGAGAACGATTAACTACACTTGGTTAATTAATTTTGCCGGACTTAATTCCATCTAGCTCTTATTTAGTGGCAAACTTATGGAACATATTTTATAAACTTATGATATTTATAATATTCAAATTAAACTCCTCTAAATGCATGCATTATTTTTTAATCATATTTATTAAAATATGATTAAAAGATTAAAACGAATAGCAAGTTACTCTAAATAAATATTAAATAATAAATTTTAAATCAATAGTTATATAACATATAACAGCTTTAACTTGTATTTAATCTTGATAACTTTAAAAAACTAATCGTGGAAATTTTAATCTTGGGTTTTTAAACATTCGTCGGTGCATCAGCCGGGCTGCAAATACTATCTCTCTGGGATTTTCCAAATAGCTTATAAATTTTAAAGAGCCCGAATAATATTTTAAAGTCACTGATCTCTCTCTTAGATAATTTAAAATTTGCATTTTAAACTCTTTTCACTCGAAGATGAACACGTGGAATAAAACGTGTCGATATAAAAAATAACATTTTGAGTGTTTCAAAAGGGAGGGTTTAATTATAGAACAGAAGTACAATGATGGAAAATCATCCAGATTATTTTATGGATGACCCCTTAAATTTAAGTATGAAAAATTAGCTCGGAAACCTTAGCGTCCTATTGCCAAAGCAAGAAGCGATATCTAGATTACTAGGGAGAAGGTATAAGTGGCTTTAGTATTCGCGCGCCATAGTCCTGCAGTCCCCCTTTCAAAATACAAGGGGGGGGGACGTAAAAGGAGGCTGGGCTATTTTGCCTCTCCTCAGTCGGAAAATATCACTGTAATTTTCGTCATTCGCTTCGGTCGCGCCAGAGAGAATTTAGAAGGGGAGTGGAAGGCCCCCCTTTGACTCTATTAAACGTGATGACGCCCAAACAAGATGTCGCGTTGAGCTTTTTGGGGTAGGCGAGTTTCCGGTCACATGTTCTGAAATCTCTCTGTTACAAAGGCGTCATACCGGAAATCGACCTGCCTAGATAACGTTTAGCAGACGACGTTGCGCTACATTCCAAACCACCCCTTCCAATCCCCTTCTAAATTCTCTCTGGTCGCGCTGACGTCAGTTTTCAAGAACCGATTAGGCGGGGATTAACTCCAGACCTATGTTTGGACTGGAGATACCTTCTCCCTAGTAAACTAGATATCGCTTCTTGGCCAAAACTAAGCCCGTGACGTTTTACATAAGCACTGACGTCACAACTGAGATAGCTCTATTACCCTTTTTGAAACACAAGCTGTATAGTAATTAAACTTGATCCCGATAATGAATTGAAGTAAAATAAATAAATATTTTTTTATTTATTTACGAAGACAACAAAACAAAATTTATTGAAAAAGTGTTTACAAAATTAAAATTCACATAGAAACGAAACAAATGTAATTAAAGACACCGGAAGAAAATTATTAATTACAATAATTAATTAGTACAAATCTTCATCGTCATCCGCGAACTTATGTTCCTTCTTTTCTTGATTTTTAACTTGAGTTTGATTACTGTACATATCAGCAACCTTTTAATTAAAATTAAAAATAATTAAAACGATTAAAATTGCCATTAAAAATGATTAAAACGATTAAAAAGTAATGAAAAAGTACCTGACTCGCGCTTGTAGCGTTTTCTGGTTTCTTATCATCCCTTATTCTTAAAAATCTGGGAAATCTCATGGAAATTCCCTTTTCAGGGTCAACCTAATATTTAATTAAATTTAATTTTAACTATGGTAATTAAAATTAAATATAATTAAAGTAATTATTTCAAAGTTTACAATTCCAGCGGCCGCTTTGTGTACGGGTGATATTGAAAAATCGGCGCATTTAACTTCCCAAACTTGAACGGCATCGAACCATTCATCAGGAGCTAAACCGTGATCATAACGATAGTACGACTTTGGATTTGGTATGACGTGTTGCTTTAAGAAGGTTGTATGTTTTTCTAATTGTTCGTCTTTGAAACCAGTACCGATCTAATTAAAATGTTAATTAATAACCAATTAACGCGTTAATTCAATTAAACATAATAGTTTATTTTTAATTTAGGGAATTTTTCTACACTAATTAATACTAAATGGTGGCAGAAGCAACAAGCTCCCAACCAATGAGAGGACGGTAAAGTGGCAGAAGCAATTAGCTCCCAACCAATGAGAAGACGGTAAAGTGGCAGAAGCAACTAATTCCCAACCAATGAGAAAACGGTAAAGTGGCAGAAGCAACTAATTCCCAACCAATGAGAAAACGGTAAAGTAGCAGAAGCAACTAACTCCCAACCAATGAGAAGACGGTAAAGTGGCAGAAGCTACTAGCTTTCAACCAATGAGAAGACGGTAAAGTGGCAGAAGCTACTAGCTTTCAACCAATGAGAAAACGGTAAGGTGGCACAAGCTACTAACTCTCAACCAATGAGAAACCGGTAAACTGGCAGAAGCAACTAACTCCCAACCAATGAGAAGACGGTAAACTGGCAGAAGCTACTAACTCTCAACCAATGAGAAGACGGTAAAGCGGCAGAAGCAACTAGCTCCCAACCAATGAGAAGACTGTAAAGTGACAGAAGCTACTAACTCTCAACCAATGAGAAGACTGTAAAGTGACAGAACTAACTCCCTAAACCAATGAGAAGACGGTAAAGCGGCAGAAGCTACTAATTCCCAACCAATGAGAAGACGGTAACTTGGCAGAAGCAACTCCCAACCAATGAGAAGACGGTAAAGTAGCAGAAGCAACTAACTACCAATCCCAACCAATAAACCCGTATTATTAATAACATAATTTTCAAAGTAACCTTAGAGCACTATCAAAGCCACGCCGGTCCATTTCGCGCTCTAGCCTTACAGTGATACCATAATACTTTTTCAACATAAAATTCAACATAACCTTAGACCGCTACCAAAGGCATCAAGTCTCGTTCTACCCCTAATATCGCGATGCGCTTAAACCGAATTAACATAAGCTTTTAATTAAAAATAATAATAATAATTACCTTGCAAATGGTTTGAAATTCCTCATTCTCTTCATCATAACAGGCCAATAAGAATCCTCCGTAAGTTCCAGTACGTTTACCTTTCCCGAAGTATCCACCGATGACAACTAAATCCAAGGTATCTCCAACTCCGTCCAAGTAATCCTTTTTTAACTTTAACCAATTCCGGGATCGTTTTGATATTTCGTAAGTGGCGTCTTTATCTAATGTTTTAACCATTAATCCTTCGCAATTTCCTTTAATCGATTCTTCTAGGAACAGTTCGATGTCTTCCAACGTATTTCCGTCCATGGATTGAGCAAAGGTAACTTCGTTCTCGACTTCGATTAAAGCGCTTTTTAATAAATCTCGTCGTTCTCCCAATGGTTTTCGAACCAATGATTCCCCGTTCAGGAATAAGATGTCGAAGACGAAGACGCACACTTGCACTTTAATTTCGGCCTCGTTCGCATTCTATTCAAAGAGTAGGTTTTGTGTGTAAATAAGTAATTAACGCGCGGTTTTGTGTGTAAATAAGTAATTAACGCCCGGTTTTGTGTGTAAATAAATAATTAACGCGCGATTTTGTGTGTAAATAATTAATTAACGCGCGATTTTGTGTGTAAATAATTAATTAACGCGCGATTTTGTGTGTAAATAATTTATTAAATCGCGGTTTTGTGTGTAAATAATTAATTAAATCGCGGTTTTGTGTGTAAATAATTAATTAAATCGCGGTTTTGTGTGTAAATAATTAATTAAATCGCGGTTTTGTGTGTAAATAAGTAATTAACTCGCGGTTTTGTGTGTAAATAATTAATTAAATCGCGGTTTTGTGTGTAAATAAGTAATTAACGCGCGGTTTTGTGTGTAAATAAGTAATTAACGCGCGATTTTGTGTGTAAATAAGTAATTAACGCGCGATTTTGTGTGTAAATAAGTAATTAACGCGCGATTTTGTGTGTAAATAATTAATTAACGCGCGGTTGTGTGTGTAAATAAGTAATTAACGCGCGATTTTGTGTGTAAATAATTAATTAACGCGCGGTTCTATGTAAATTAATGATTTCAAAATTAATAAAGACTTGGCAATTAACCTTTCGTTTTCTAGTGCTTAAAATTTGGAAGGGCAAAATGGTCTTATTCTCAGTATCCCAGGCAACGGCTTCGCTATCCAGAATACAGGATTTCGTCGTTTCTTTCAAAGCTTTGGGCATTCTTGAAATGATGTCCGGATATTTTGAGGTATTATCTTCCTGATTTCGACTAAATATTTTAATTTGTCCATTCTCCAGGACGTGAATTTGAGCTCGTTCCCCGTCGTATTTATATTCGCAGGTGAATTTGGCGTTATCGAAACGGCGTAGAACTTCCACTATCTCTTTAGTCGGATGAGCCAGCATTGGTTTTAACGGTACACCCGGTACTAACGGACATTTTTCAGGTAAGGCTGATATGCCGTGTTTTAAAATTACTGGGATTATTTGGTCGTAGTTCGGGCATTCACTGAAAAGTAATTAAAAATTAATGATATTAATGTATTTAATGTGTAACTAACGCTATTAATGTGTAATTAACGGTATCAATGTGTAAATTAACGGTATCAATGTGTAAATTAACGCTATTAATGTGTAATTAACGCTATTAATGTGTAATTAACGCTATTAATGTGTAATTAACGCTATTAATGTGTAATTAAAGCTATTAATGTGTAATTAAAGCTATCAATGTTTGATTAACGGTATCAATGTGTGATTAACGGTATCAATGTGTGATTAACCGTATTAATGTGTGATTAACGGTATTAATGTGCAATTAACGGTATTAATGTGTAATTAACGCTATTTATGTGTAATTAACGGTATCAATGTGTAATTAACTGTATTAATGTGTAATTAACGCTATTAATGTGTAATTAACGGTATTAATGTGTAATTAACGGTATCAATGTGTAATTAACTGTATTAATGAGTAATTAACTGTATTAATGTGTAATTAACTGTATTAATGTGTAATTAACGCAATTAATGTGTAATTAACTGTATTAATGTGTAATTAACGCGATTAATGTGTAATTAACGCAATCAATGTGTAATTAACGCAATCAATGTGTAATTAACGCAATCAATGTGTAATTAACGCAATCAATGTGTAATTAACGCAATCAATGTGTAATTAACGCAATCAATGTGTAATTAACGCAATTAATGTATAATTAACGGTATTAAAGTGTAAATAATTAAAAGTTAATTTACCAATAAGTTGTTTTTAAAATGAGAGCCTCTTCTTGAAGTTTACGTTTAAATGATTCGGGTGAAATTCCTTTTGAAGCATCAATGATTTCAGGAGGGTAACTTTGATTGGGAGGCGTCACTGTAGCCGCTTGCGCTAAGGCCATTAAGACCGACTGCTCGGCTAAACCGATACGGAGTTTTCCACTCAAAGATCTGATTAAGAATCTGGCCTCGGAATGTTGACATGCCACGAACATGCTTTGTATCTTTTCAACTTTCTTTCCCATAACGGATGTTCCCGCCATTTGAGCAATTTCTTTTAATTTTGAGAAAACGTGTTTGACTGTAAGTTTAGGAGGAGCGAACATGATGCGTTGATTACTACGAGAAGTCTACCGGGGAAAAAGGTAAGTCAAATTTGAATAATTATTTTTTAACCAAGGTTGTAACTTTGAAGTTAATTTGCTTTTCTTCCTTCAACAATAACAACCCATTTCCAAATTCCTTGCCATTCCCTTCAACAATAACAACCCATTTCCAAATTCCTTGCCATTCCCTTCAACAATTACAACCCATTTCCAAATTCCTTGCAATTCCCTTCAACAATAACAACCCATTTCCAAATTCCTTGCCATCCCCTTCAACAATAACAACCCATTTCCAAATTCCTTGCCATCCCCTTCAACAATAACAACCCATTTCCAAATTCCTTGCCATCCCCTTCAACAATAACAACCCATTTCCAAATTCCTTGCCATTCCCTTCAACAATAACAACCCATTTCCAAATTCCTTGCCATCCCCTTCAACAATAACAACCCATTTCCAAATTCCTTGCCATCCCCTTCAACAATAACAACCCATTTCCAAATTCCTTGCCATCCCCTTCAACAATAACAACCCATTTCCAAATTCCTTGCCATTCCCTTCAACAATAACAACCCATTTCCAAATTCCTTGCAATTCCCTTCAACAATAACAACCCGTTTTCCAAATTCCTTGCAATTCCCTTCAACAATAACAACCCGTTTCCAAATTCCTTGCCATCCCCTTCAACAATAACAACCCATTTCCAAATTCCTTGCCATTCCCTTCAACAATAACAACCCATTTCCAAATTCCTTGCCATCCCCTTAAACAATAACAACCCATTTCCAAATTCCTTGCCATCCCCTTCAACAATAACAACCCATTTCCAAATTCCTTGCCATCCCCTTCAACAATAACAACCCATTTCCAAATTCCTTGCCATTCCCTTCAACAATAACAACCCATTTCCAAATTCCTTGCCATCCCCTTCAACAATAACAACCCATTTCCAAATTCCTTGCCATCCCCTTCAACAATAACAACCCATTTCCAAATTCCTTGCCATTCCCTTCAACAATAACAACCCATTTCCAAATTCCTTGCCATCCCCTTCAACAATAACAACCCATTTCCAAATTCCTTGCCATCCCCTTCAACAATAACAACCCATTTCCAAATTCCTTGCCATCCCCTTCAACAATAACAACCCATTTCCAAATTCCTTGCAATTCCCTTCAACCTGCCTTCAACAATAACAACCCGTTTT
This sequence comes from Phalangium opilio, assembly GCF_054372755.1. Taxonomy (NCBI): domain Eukaryota; kingdom Metazoa; phylum Arthropoda; class Arachnida; order Opiliones; family Phalangiidae; genus Phalangium; species Phalangium opilio. The sequence goes on along the minus strand of NW_028324216.1, from coordinate 863,496 downwards.
CCAAATTCCTTGCAATTCCCTTCAACAATAACAACCCATTTCCAAATTCCTTGCAATTCCCTTCAACAATAACAACCCGTTTTCCAAATTCCTTGCAATTCCCTTCAACAATAACAACCCGTTTCCAAATTCCTTGCAATTCCCTTCAACAATAACAACCCATTTCCAAATTCCTCACGATTTCCAAACCCAATATAAGTAGGCCTATAAAGTATAATCAATATAAGCTTCAAAGTTACAATTATAGCTTCTAATGAGCACGAATTACTAATAATGAAATCACCTCAGCTACAATACCGAGATCTCCTTTAATGCTAACATCCACTTTTAACTTCTCAACTGTTCGTCCCGTTGCTTGAGCAACAGCTTTGTACAACAACATATCCCCAACCCCTAACTCTAAACCCTCGCTTTCTGGCGCCACGCGATTAAGGCACAGATAAATTGACCCTAAAAGGTCATCTGGAGACAGTACAATAACGGATCTGAAGTAATTTGACAATATTTCAATCATACGAAGCCTGCAATAAATTAAATTAAATTAATTTTAAATCTAGGAGGTTAAATTAATTAATACAATCAGGGTTCATACAACTTTTGGAAAACAAATTTCCCTGAGATTTCCAGGTTTTTCCCCACATACTTCCCTGAATTTTCCAGAGTTACGAGCCTCCAAAGTTTAGTGTAATGCTATTCCTATGGAGATGGTTGTTTGTTTACGTTTTGCTTAATTACTCGGCCCCTGTTTACTCAATCCCCAAATTTTTAGTATGGTTAGATGGGGGATAAATAGGACTATAACATACTCAAAGGACATCCCCGTATCTCTAGTAGAACCAGAGTTACGAGCCTCCAAAGTTGGGTCTAATGCTATTCCTATGGAGGGGCAAGTTTACGTTTTGCTTAATTACTCGGCCCCTGTTTGTCGTAGCCCCAAGTTTTTAGTATGGTTGGATGGGGGACAAATTGGACTATAACATACTCAAAGGACATCCCCGTATCTCTAGTAGAAAAAGAGTTATGAGCCTCCAAAGTTGGGTCTAATGCTATTCCTATGGAGGGGTTGTTTGTTTACGTTTTGCTTAATTACTCGGCCCCAGTTTGTCGTAGCCCCAAGTTTTTAGTATGGTTAGATGGGGGACAAATTGGACCATAACATACTCAAAGGACATCCCCGTATCTCTAGTAGAAAAAGAGTTATGAGCCTCCAAAGTTGGGTCTAATGCTATTCCTATGGAGGGGTTGTTTGTTTACGTTTTGCTTAATTACTCGGCCCCTGTTTGTCGTAGCCCCAAGTTTTTAGTATGGTTAGATGGGGGACAAATTGGACTACAACATACTCAAAGGACATCCCCGTATCTTTAGTAGAACCAGAGTTACGAGCCTCCAAAGTTGGGTCTAATGTTAATCCTATGGAGGGGTTTGATTGTTTACGTTTCGCTTAATTACTCGGCCCCTGTTTGTCGTAGCCCAAAGTTTTTAGTATTGTTGGATGGGGGGCAATTAGGACTATAACATACTCAAAGGGTATCCCCGTATCTCTAATAGAACCAGAGTTATGAGCTGCCAAAGTATAGTGTAATGTTAATCCTATGGAGGGTATGTTCACGAACATTTTGCTTAATTACTCGGCCCCTGTTTGACACAAATTTCCCTGATTTCCCTGAATTTTACTAAAAATTCGAAGTTTCCCTGAATTTTACTAAAAATTCAAAATTTCCCTGAATTTTACTAAAAATTCGAAATTTCCCTGAATTTTCCATGAGGTTTTTGTCAACTATTTATTTCCCTTATTTTTCCAGGTTTTCCAGGTTTGTATGAACCCTGTACAATTGCGTTTATTATTATTTTAATTCCCAACCTAGCGGAGGTTTCCTCTATCAGTTCAAAAGTTCTAGCCAGGGCTAAATAGGGTACATTTTCCCCCTTTTTCCATATTGCATCATCTATTGGATGGTATTTTGTTAGGGCAGGGTTGTAAAGGTCTTTTTTGGGTGCTGATTCCTTTGTTTCTTGAGGTTTTGAACCTTTAGCACCCGCTCCAAAGAAAGGATGAATTTTAACAGGTGTTTTATCATCCGATAAATCCATTTTCTCAGTTTTTATCTGAGTTTTGGCTGATTTAACATCAGTTTCCTCATCAGAATCAGAAGAGGCCAATTTTGAGGTTTTTCTGATTTTTTTTCCATTTTTGTCTGCTTTAATATCAGTTTCCTCATCAGATGAGTTGATTTTGGTGGTTTTGTTAGATTTAGAAGCCATTTCGTTATCGTTAGAGGCCAATTTTGAGGTTTTTATGCCTTTTTTACCATTTTTGTCTGATTTAATATCAGTTTCCTCATCAGATGAGTTTATTTTGGAGGTTTTCTTCCCATTTTTGTCTGATTTAATATCAGTTTCTTCATCAGATGAGTTTATTTTGGAGGTTTTGTTAGATTTTGAAGCTTTTTCGTTATCGTTAAAGGCCAATTTTGAGGTTTTTCTGCCTTTTTTATCATTTTTGTCTGATTTAATGTCAGTTTCCTCATCAGATGAGTTTAATTTAGAAGTTTTCTTCCCATTTTTGTCTGATTTAATATCAGTTTCTTCATCAGATGAGTTTATTTTGGAGGTTTTGTTCGATTTAGAAGCTTTTTCGTTATCGGAAGAGGCCAATTTTGAGGTTTTTCTGCTTTTTTTCCCTTTTTTGTCTGATTTAATGTCAGTTTCCTCATCAGATGAGTTGATTTTGGAAGTTTTCTTCCCATTTTTGTCTGATTTAACATCAGTTTCCTCATCAGATGAGGTGATTTTGGAGGTTTTGTTAGATTTTGAAGCTTTTTCGTTATCAGAAGAGGCCATTTTTGAGGTTTTTCTGCCTTTTATACCATTTTTGTCTGATTTAATGTCAGTTTCCTCATCAGACGAGTTGATTTTGAAGGTTTTCTTAGATTTTGAAGCTATTTCATTATCGGAAGCGGATGGTTTTGAGGTTATCCCACTGTCATCATGTGAGGCATCAATTTTAGAAGGTGTTGAGTTTTCAACAAAGTTTTCTTGTTCTCTAGTTTCCTCTTTCCAATTTTCATCAGGATTTAATTGTTCTGATATTTCATCAATTTCGTTGTTCATCTTTTCAGTTTCTTTCAGATTTTTTCTACTAATTTTGAAGCTATCATCCTTATCCTTTTCCTCTCGATCATCGATGTCCTTATTTGATTGGTCTTTCGTAGTTTTCCTTATCTTAGAGGATTTCAAACCCTTCGCTTCCTGATTTTCATCATCACTCTCCGATAAAACCATTTTCTTCCTCTTTGCGGTAGTTTTAATTGGCGATTGCGAGTCCTCATCCTTTACAGTACTATCGGAGAAATCGGTAACTATAGTTCAAAATATATAAATTAACAGTTAAACTTGGGATATTTTGTACCTTAAACTCTCTTGTTTAATTTTAATTGGTGATTTTTCGATCGTAGTTTTCTCAATATTACTCGATTTGAAGAAGGATCTAAAAAAAAATCAAATTAACGTTAATAGAAAAACAATTTATACTCTAAGCCTTGGCTAATTTTTACTTACAGGATTGATTTTTGAGCCATATTCGATTTATTACACCGAAAATATCGTTGTAAATTGGTGTCAATAAATTTACGTGATCTCGGATTTAATATTCCATTACAAAAAAGCCGATAATTCGATAAATAATTAGGTATAATTGCCAGTGATCTAAACATGCAAGTTTCTCTCTCTAGAAGCGAGAAGCGTGAAATTTTGGCGCCAAAAGTTAAAAAAAAAAAAAGAAAAAAGAAAAAGAAAAAAAAAAATTCAAATTCGAAAATGACGCAAATGCCGTTTTTACCTGAAAACTCTATGCTTTATGCTGTTTTGTTGTGTTTTAAGATGTTTTATACTATTCTGTGCTCTTTTATGTTTTATACTATTTTGTTCTCTTTTGTTTTATTCAATGTTATGCTCTTTTATAATGTGTTTTATTGTGTTTTATAGTTTATCCATGGATGAAGGATGCGCGTGAGGAAATTTGTTTTCACGCTATAGGATCGGCAACTCCCTATCTCGAACGACAGAATATTCTGTATATACTCTGTTACAACGTCGGTTGTCAGCACGCGTAAAGCTAGGTCTCTATGTAACGTAGCTTTGTACGTGCTGTCAAGAGACAAAAAACTTCAGAATCTTCAGGATTTAAAATATCCGCGAGTTTTTTAGCTCGAATGCACGGACCTCTAGGCCTAGTTTCAAATACGCGTAGTAGGCTGTAGGTAATTTCACACGTATTTGAAACTAAGGCCTAGAGGTCCGTGCACTCGAGCTAAAAAACTCGCGGATATTTTAAATCCTGAAGATCCTGAAGTTTTTTGTCTCTTGACAGCACGTACAAAGCTACGTTACATAGAGAAATAGCTTTGCGCGTGCTGACAACCTACGTTGTAACAGAGTGTATACAGAATATTCTGTCGCTCGAGATAGGGAGTTGCCTATCCTGTAGAGTGAAAACAAATTTCCTCACGCGCATCCTTCATCCATGGTTTATCATTGTGTTTTGTAGTTTATTATTGTGTTTTATAGTTTATTATTGTGTTTTATGTTTTATCATTGTGTTTTATAGTTTATTATTGTGTTTTATAGTTTATTATTGTGTTTTATGCTTAATTATTGTGTTTTATGCTTTATTATTGTGTTTTATAGTTCATTATTGTGTTTTATAGTTTATTATTGTGTTTTTTTAGTTTGTTATTGTGTTTTATGTTTTATTATTGTGTTTTATGCTTTATTATTGTGTTTTATAGTTCATTATTGTGTTTTATAGTTTATTATTGTGTTTTTTGTTAGTTTGTTATTGTGTTTTGTAGTTTATTATTGTGTTTTGTAGTTTATTATTGTGTTTTATAGTTTATTATTGTGTTTTATGCTTCATTATTGTGTTTTATAGTTCATTATTGTGTTTTATAGTTTATTATTGTGTTTTGTAGTTTATTATTGTGTTTTGTAGTTTATTATTGTGTTTTATAGTTCATTATTGTGTTTTATAGTTTATTATTGTGTTTTTGTGTTTTATAGTTCATTATTGTGTTTTATAGTTTATTATTGTGTTTTTGTGTTTTATAGTTTATTATGAATGAACTTTACAATATAAACTTATGCCGACACATACTTATCGCATCTTATAAATTTGATAGTTTTAGCAGAAGTATATAATACTTCTCTTCGAGAGAAGTGTACCACAAAGCGGGGTAAGTGTAACGTCATTCTTCCCAACATCGGAACATTTGGAGCAAGGTTACTAAACCGAATCACATACGCGATAAATAGTTCCCTCATAATTAGTCTATTTGCGTTAAACTATTTGGCAAGACGCACTTGTGGATTTTTGTTTCACCCCAAGACGAGGTTAGGGAGTTGATTGCTGAGGATTTAATACCAAACAGTTATAGAATTCACCTTACGGTGAGATGCCCAATTGCCCATCTGTAGTTTCTTGAGCGGGAGAGCAAACAAAAAGGGTGAGCCTGGGAAGAATGACGTTACATAACTAATGTATTAAGATGATACAGAGTGGCATCCTTCTTCTATTATCCCCTTCTGGTTTTAGTGATTATCCCCTCGATGAATTTACAACATAGACTTATACCGACAAGTGCATAGTCCAATTTGTCCCCCATCCAACCATACTAAAAACTTAGGGCTACGACAAACAGGGGCCGAGTAATTAAGCAAAACGTAAACAAACAACCCCTCATAGGAATAGCATTGGAGGCTCGTAACTCTTTAAAATTCAGGGAAGCATGTGGGGAAAAACCTGGAAATCTCAGGGAAGTTTGTTTCCCAAAAGTTGTATGAACCCTGGTATAGACTAAATAGGAAGATGTAGCTGAAAGTCTCAAACATTACGAAGCATAGGAAGTGTCATACTTATGGAACAACGAGTCATTTCTCCTTTGACAACGACCTTTTTTGGACATTTCTCCTTTGACAACGACAAATGTGGACATTTCTCCAATGACAACGACATTTTTGGAAGTAATCGAGTAGCAATGCAAAGACTTTATCTAGTATCTCAGAGAGAAGGTATAAATTCGCCAGATTTCCAGCTTTATCTCCAGTCCAAACGTAGGTCCGGAGTCAATCCCCGTCTCTAAATTACAACCAGCATCTCATTGGTTCTTGAAAACTCACGTCAGCGCGACGACAAAAATTACGTATTTTCCGACTGAGGAGAGGCTGCGAAATAGCCCGGCGCCTCCTTTTACGTCCCCCCTTGTATTTTGAAAGGGGGACTGGGACTATGGCGCGCGAATACAAAGGCATCTTATACCTTCTCTCTGAGATACTGATATAACTTCTTGACCTTATCAAATGAGCCAGGAGAATAGATTAGAAAATCCGGAATTTTGGCAGAAAAAAAACAAGTTTCATTTTAATCTGCCTAAAAAAAATTTATTGTACTTTTCTTATGATTATACAGCTGACAAAAAATAAAAGAAAAAACCCAGAATTTTTTTTTAAAAAAAAATTAAACACAAATTCAAAAAAAAAAAAAAAAAAATTATGCACACCAGCTAGATTAATATTAATATTAATATTATTTTGGGTTAAATTTACACCGTGATTTTAAGTCCTAAACATACGTTTCAAAAATGCAATTAAAAGCAAATGATAAATGCAATTCACACCATATTAACACGATTATTTAAAAGCCAATAAGTATTAATTAATTTTTTTTTGGTTATATTCTTTAGCGTCTTAAAATTCAATTTAATCTGGTTTTTGTTTGTTTAGTTTATTTGTTTGTTTGTAAACATCTTTAAGTGTTTTTAATATAGCAAGGAGGGGGGGGACTCGAATATTAATTTCAAATATATTTTAATTAAAATATAATTAATCAGCTAGATTAATTAATTAATTAATTAATTAAAATTAACAAATTTTAACCGAAATGTTTTTTTGCCATTACCTTAAAACCTATGTTTTTATTTACTGTATAACAATATTGTACAAATAACGTTAATGCAGAATAATTATAATTGACATTTAAGTTTGTTAATAATTGTTAATTATTATTTGTTTTTTTTTGGTATTTTTTTAATTTTTATTTTTTTGTGTAATTTTTTTTATACTCACAATTTATTTATTTTTTTTTGTAAGGATTATTATTTTTCAAGGAAAAATTCCGTAAATGTTTTTTTTTTGTATTAAATCTAAAACTTACTCTACATATTTTTTTACGCTAATTTGCGATTTAAATTTGTTTTTTTTTTCAATTATTTCTGTCCTTTTACATCAAACACACAATTAGTACAAAAACACATGATGTAAATTACTCGTTTATTTTTTCTTCAAGAGGACTTACTTTTTTTGTTTTTTAGGAATTGTCATTGTTGTTATTTTGTTGTTGTATTTGTATTTTTTTTTTTTACAAAATTTACAAGTTGTTTTTACGTTTTTAATCATTTTTTTTTCAATTATGGTTAATTTTTTTTTTTAATTTTAATTTGCAAATGGGGGGGGGGGGTGGAATTCTTTAATTTTAATTTTAACGAGATTCAAAAAAAAAAAAATTAAAGAATACGGATGAATTAGAATTTTAGCTAATTTAAAATTTCATCTTTAACGAAATATTCAAATAATTTAATGTTTTTTTTTTATTTAATAATTAAACTTACCGTTAACAAATGATTAACGTCATAGCTTCGCGGAGTTCATTGAATTAAACCAATTAATAACTGAATTATCTTAACATTAATTAGCTAGGATAATACTTAACTAAATTGTAATTAAAACTTAGCTTCGAAGTTCAAATTATTTAAAAAATTATCCTCTGAAAACTAAGCTATTATTTTTTAAATAATTGAACACGTCATCAACAGTAAAAGTCATGTATTAGGCCTTGGTAATTAAAAAACAAAGGCTTAGCTAAGGATAAAATAACTGCAACAGAATAAACGTGATATGATTATTATATATTTGCTTACGTAAGGTTTAGGGTTAGGTTTATATTATACCATAAATGTATGTTGTTTTCAATGTTTTCCTTTTTTTTGTGAATTTTTTTTTTCGTTTATTTATTTATTTGTTTGTTTGTTTATCAGCTTGTTTACGTGTATTATTATTTACTATAACCACTATTTACATTTAAAATTTTAAACGTATAGTTAGAGAGTGTGTATGTGAAGACGAAATGAATAATATATAGGGGTAGGAAAAAAAATAATCAAAATTAAACAAATCCTATATAAATAATTACAAATTCCACAATAGGAACATAATATTACATACATATTTTTTTTTGAATTTTTTTTGTCGGTTTTTGGTACTTTTTTTTGGTATTTTTTTATTTTATTTTTATATTGGGTGTATTTTTTATTTTTTTGATAATTTTTTGCTATTTTAGGAAATTTTTTAGAATTTTTTTTTATTATTTTTTTTTGGTTTTTTTAATTTTTAATTTTTTTTTGGAGTTTTTTTTTTTAAATTTTTATGATATTTTACACAATCAAAAAATTCACGATTATTAAGTTATAATAATTACGCCTAGATTATTATAAGGCTATAGATTATAATAGAACACTATGACCCAAAAAATCCGTTAAAGATAAAGTCAAACCACCGGAATTTTTAATTACAAAAATTTTAATATCGTAAAGAAAATGATTAATTAATTAAAAAAAAATTTGATGTAAAATTTTTTACATCATTTCACATTCTTTACGATGTTATTTAAGAAATTTAAAAAAATCGGGATTTACGATACCTTTACCGCGATTATCAAACTTTTTTTTTTTTCAAAAGCTACGGGCGTCGGTCGTATCATTCAAAAGACGTTACTATATAAACCCTTACTATCTTCATTATCATTGGTTAAAATGGTTTTATGATGAAAAAGGTTAAAACCTCCGCCAGCTGATCGTAACTCGTTCTTATCCAGAGTTAGACGCGTTCCAAGAAGATGTTCCGAAGACTCTGGTTGCATTCCTCCTCCGTGGGAATGGATACCATTGGCCATATGTCCCAATAATCGACTCTCCGTTAAGGGTGGCATCATATTACTCATATTCCCGCCACCACCACCAAAAATTGAGGGTGGTCCGTGACCAGGTCGAAAACCTTTCATATCAGGGTGATGTTGTTGTTGTTGTTGTTGCGAGGCTTGTTCCTGATTGGATGCCGCCGCCATAATTGGTCCCATGGCTGCTGCAACGGAGTACGACCCAAAAGGTGGCATGGGTTGACGATCAAGCTGGTGCCTTTCAAACAGTTCGTTTTCAGAAAGGGCACGGCCAAAGACATTCTGATGTTGAAGAGCGGCTTGTACTTGAGGAGGAGGTGGTGGTGGTGGTCCTTGAGAGGAATGAGATTGAGGGTTGTTCCGAGGAAATACGGGTTCGGCCCACACTTTCTGACTGACTTGAAGAAGTTTCTCCAAGGCGTAATCTTGAGATGGTGAAGAATTCTGGGGTCCCCCGGGGTCTTTATGAATAAGGGGTGATTGGGGACCATTTTGTGGTCCAGATTGTTGTTGGGGTTGGGGTATCATATTGGTATTTTGATGACGGTTTTGATCCGGGATGGGTATTCCGCCCTTGTTGAATCCTCTATCGTTATTCATTGGTTTGATATTCATTTGAGAAACCCGTTCGGATAGCGCGGCAGCCTCTTCGAATTGTAACTGCCGGGTCATGTAACTATCGGAGAATCCATTAGCGTGGGTAAAATTCTCCTCGCGAAGTTTCTGACGATGACGTTCTTGTAGCATTAAACCTCGTTGGATTAAACCTTCGTTACCACCACCACCAGGCACGTTCATACCATTCATGCTATTCAAGGAATTAATTCCGTTAATTCCGACCAAGTTTCCTGTCCCGCCAGCCAATAACACGGCTTCCAATTGTTCCAGAGTAATGGCGTGGTTCGAAGGCAAGGATCTCCTTCTAGGAAACCCATTCTCAACAATGGGTTCCAAGAAAGGATCGTTGTTAAACCGTGGCGGGGGGAAAACTCCACGGTCTTGAAAGTGTTCTTGTTGATTCATTTCATTCGAGGAAATTAACGAATTCATTCCTGGATGTCTCCCAGTGGCGGCCATCATGGGTGGTATACCACCGTTCATACCGCCAAGACCATTGAGTCCATTCATCCCGTTGAGACCTTCGAAATTGTTGAAGCCCTTGACGGGGAGGCCATCAACGGTTGTCGTGAACATTCTGGGGTGCGGAAATTGTAAATGAGGGGGTGGTGGGTGAGGTTGTTGCTGCTGCTGTTGTTGTTGTTGAGGATGGTGAGGATGATGTCCTCCAAATTCCTCAGGATTCAAAAACCGTTCCTGATGTTGTTGTTGTTGTAACTGTTGATGTTGGTTAAAATGCCCGTTAAAGTTGACTCCCGTATCGTGATTCATTTGATGTTGTTGTTGAATCGGAGGTTGCTGTTGTTGTTGTTGATTAAGATGAAGTTGTTGAAGTTGGTGCGGGTTGTTTTCATCGAGATCTTGAATATGAACGTTGCCGTTTCTCTGAGAACCAACGGGATTGGGTAATCCAACTTGATTGTTGTTGTTACCGCCTTCCAAACTATTCCTTCTCGGCATCTGATTAAAAACGTGTTGCTGAAACGCTTCCAGAAAGCACAGTCTTTGTTTTTGTTCGTTGGTCAGCATCGATTCATTTTTAAACTCTCGATTCGCTCCTCCTCCAAAGACACCAACTCCAAGACCTAATCGATCGTTTCGGGATAACTGTTGAGGTGGTCCGGCACCACCAACACCACCACCGCCGAACCCTGATAAGGGATCGATCAATTTCATCTTTTCGCTCATTCTTAGGTAACGTTCAGGGTACATTCGACTGTTCTTAACCTGTTGTAGATTGGTAATTCTATCCCCCGAGCCATCGTCCGAATCACTCGCGGACACCATAGGGGACGAGTCATTACCCATTTGACTTCGATACGCCGCCACCATTTGCATCGACTTCAAATTTTGACGAAGGTTATTGGAGTTTTGGTTAAGAATCGAACCATTATCGATAAACCCTTCGGATGAAGAAGTTGAGGAATTCTTCGCGGCGGCTTTCTCGTACGCTCTCTGCGCCGAAACTAATTTACTCATGTCACGGTTACCAGGGACTCCCGGCATAGAATTACTCATAGAAACGTTCGGTGGTGGTCCTTGATTGGGGTTTCCTTTATTACCACCCATCCACCATGGTGGATAACCGTAAGGCGGACCGTTATAGGGTACCGGCATGAAATGGGGAGGGGGTGGCGGGAATGGCATACCCATATACGGATAGGAGAGAGAATAAGGGTCCGGAAATGGTCCCATGTAGACGCCGGGTGGCATACCATCTTGTTGAGGTACTTGAGAGGAGTTAGAGTTTGAGTTCGCGGCGGCGGTGGTACCACCGTTAGGGTAGCAATTAGGCGGGACCATTTGTTGATTGCCAAAATTTTGGGGTGGCGGTGGAGTGCCGAAAAAACTAGAGCAACCGTTAGCGACGGCGTTACTGCCCGCGTTAGACGCGTTGGCGATATTATTGGCGTTAACTTTAACCCTCATACGACGCGGTACAAATTCGGGCGCTAATGGGTTCAACATGTAAGTTTTCTTAAGTTCTAGACCATCCAATTGGGTCTGTAAAGTTTGCCAAGATATACCGTACAAACTGTCATTATCGTAACAAATACGAATAAATTTTTCCCACAATTTTCGACACTTTCCCATCGAGCAAAGCGAAACGGGATCCCCCACAACCGCGACTAGAGATTGACCCCTAGTTATGGCCGTGTTGAGAAGTCGGGCGTTTGAAAGGAAACCGTAGTCAAGTTCCTCGCCCGTAATACTTTTGCCCGATCCGCACGTTTGTAAGGTTCGAACAGTGCTTAAAACAATCGCTCTGAATTGTTTACCTATTTGTAAAAAGTTGCGAAAGAAAACAAACACGCAACTGTTTAGAAATTTGATGGTGCACGTGGTTAAGCTTTTGTGCTACGCGTCACGTTACGTTATACCGCCTAAAACGTATGTAGAAAAACACTACCACGACATTAAGCTTAAAATCAAGTTAAACTAAGCTTATAAACGAATTAAGTTAACAATTAACTGTTAGATATTCCCTGACTACTAAAATAATTTAAAATCTGAGGCTCACTAGTCAAGTTGACAACTTAAAGAATATTCTTATGTTACAGCCCTGCACGCGACCCGCGATTTTGCACTATTTGGTGCACAATACGTTTTTCGCTTCAATAGTAACGCAAAATCACCTACCTTGAACATTTAATACTCTCTCGACGGAGACATGATGTAGCTTTCTTTTTCGCAACTCTGTCCTAATCCTAACCACCTAAAACCAACAAACAAGATTGCACCTCAGCTACGGCCCAAAAACCAATGATCAATACCCCCCCCCCCACGCAACTACAGTCTAAACAACAAATGAGCAATAAGTCCCCCAAGTACGGCCCAAAAAACAAATGATCAATAGTACGGCCCAAACAACAAGTGATCAATAGTACGGCCCAAAAAAACAAATGATCAATAGTACGGACCAAAAAAACAAATGATCAATAGTACGGACCAAAAAAACAAATGATCAATAGTACGGACCAAAAAAACAAATGATCAATAGTACGGCCCAAAAAAACAAATGATCAATAGTACGGCCCAAAAAAACAAATGATCAATAGTACGGACCAAAAAAAACAAATGATCAATAGTACGGCCCAAAAAAAGCAAATGATCAATAGTACGGCCCAAAAAAAGCAAATGATCAATAGTACGGCCCGAAAAAACAAATGATCAAAAGTACGGCCCAAAAACACAAATGATCAATAATACGGCCCAAACAGCAAATGATCAATAACCCCCTCAACAAAGGCCCAAAATACGATCAATAATCCTCCCCCTTAACAACAGTCCAAAAACAAATGATCAAGAACGGCCTAAACAACAAACGATCAATAACCCTCAACAAGTACGGCCCAAATAACAAACGATCAATAACCCCCAACAAGTACGGCCCAAATAACAAATGATCAATAACCCCCAACAAGTACGGCCCAAATAACAAACGATCAATAACCCCCAACAAGTACGGCCCAAATAACAAATGATCAATAACCCCCAACAAGTACGGCCCAAATAACAAACGATCAATAACCCCCAACAAGTACGGCCCAAATAACAAATGATCAATAACCCCCAACAAGTACGGCCCAAATAACAAACGATCAATAACCCCCAACAAGTACGGCCCAAATAACAAATGATCAATAACCCCCAACAAGTACGGCCCAAATAACAAACGATCAATAACCCCCAACAAGTACGGCCCAAATAACAAATGATCAATAACCCCCAACAAGTACGGCCCAAATAACAAATGATCAATAACCCCCAACAAGTACGGCCCAAATAACAAACGATCAATAACCCCCAACAAGTACGGCCCAAATAACAAATGATCAATAACCCCCAACAAGTACGGCCCAAAATCAAATGATCAATAAAAACCTCAAGAACGGCGCCCAAAAACAAATGATCAATAAAAACCTCAAGAACGGCGCCCAAAATCAAATGATCAATAAAAACCTCAAGAACGGCGCCCAAAATCAAATGATCAATAAAAACCTCAAGAACGGCGCCCAAAATCAAATGATCAATAAAAACCTCAAGAACGGCGCCCAAAAACAAATGATCAACACTGCTCACGAAAACAAATGATCAAAACGGCCCCCAAAAACAAATGATCAAAATAGCAACATACCTGATCATAATAGGGTGTGACAACACCAATACTAGCGTCGTTAACGGCTCCCCATTCTGCAGGCCAGCTTTTATGAATTTCGAGTACCCTTTCGGCCACTTCGTAGACCTCCGAGTTATTATAATAGGCCGTGCTATTAGTATCTTGTACGTCTTCGCCTCTAGCCGTGAAAAAGGTCAATGGGAAGAATGTCTTGTGTTTGGGTTGATCTTTGCTGGCCAGTAGACTGTTCTGGTAGAACATATCGGAGGTATATTGGACGATGGCTTTATGAGAGCGATAATTCTCGCAAAGCAAGATTTTGCAAGGATAATCTCGCTTATAAAGATCAAATAGCCTTTCCAGGAGTGATAGCTGCAAGTTTTTCACTTGAGCAAACGGAGAGTAAACTTCCGGACTCAGTTGCATGTGATCACCCGCTAAAGCGATTCTAGTATCCTATTTCAAAAAATAGTCAACATTGTCCCCTTAGAATCACGCAAGTATTATAAGAAATCCCCCATTTATATGAAAACATTTAAAGTCCTTTAGTTTCGCCCTCATTTTGAGAATACCCGACATTTCGCGAATACCCGACGTTTCGCCCTCATTTGGAGAATACCCGACACTTCTCCCTCATTTAGAGGAATACCCGACACTTCTCCCTCATTTAACGAATACCCGACACTTCTCCCTCATTTAGCGAATACCCGACAGTTCGCCCTCATTTTCCGAATACCCGACACTTCGCCCTCATTTTCCGAATCCCCGACACCTCGCCCTCATTTCGCGAATCCCCGACACTTCGCCCTCATTATCCGAACACCCGACACTTCGCCCTCATTTAGCGAATACCCGACACTTCGCACTCATTTCGCGAATACCCGACACTTCGCCCTCATTTCGCGAATACCCGACACTTCGCCCTCATTTCGCGAATACCCGACACTTCGGCCTCATTTAGCGAATACCCGACACTTCTCCCTCATTTAGCGAATACCCGACACTTCGCACTCATTTCGCGAATACCCGACACTTCGCCCTCATTTCGCGAATACCCGACACTTCGGCCTCATTTAGCGAATACCCGACACTTCTCCCTCATTTCGCGAATACCCGACATTTCTCCCGCATTTTGCAAATTCCCAAAACGTATCCATAATTTTGCAAATCCCAACTCTTCTTATACAAATGTAAAAAAAAAGATCTTACCATTCCAGCCAGGGCTAAGGGCATAATGGCTTCACTTTCCATAGCTTGGGCCGCTTCATCTATCAAAATATGAGTGAAAAACTTCTTGGAGAGATTCAAGGCGACCAAATATCTCGAACTGCTCAAGGTGGTGACGACTATCTTCCTTTTCTCCAAGTCTTCGACAGTTGGCAACCGAAATGTGATGCTAGATTCTTTCTCATTGACTAAACAATATTGTAAAACTGTAGGATGAACGGTAGCCACCCATCGATGTTGATAATAAACCCTTAAAGGTTCCGCCTCTGGGTGACCATCCTCAACAAAGGGATGGAGGTATTCGCGAATGTAAATGTCTGCAGCGCTGTTAAATAATTAAACATCGAATTAGTACTTACTTGACCTTCTAAGCCTATTTCCAATCTATACTAGGCCTATTTTCCATTTATACAACCTTCACTAAGCCGATTTCCAATTTATACAACCTTCACTAAGCCGATTTCCAATTTATACAACCTTCCCTAAACCGATTTCCAATTTATACAACCTTCCCTAAGCCTATTTTCCATTTATACAACCTTCCCTAAGCCGATTTCCAATTTATACAACCTTCCCTAAGCCGATTTCCAATTTATACAACTTTCATTAGGCCCGTTTTTCATTTATACAACCTTCTTCAGGCCCGTTTATCATTTATACAAACCTTCCCTAGGCCCGTTTATCATTTATACAACCTTCCTTAGGCCCGTTTATCATTTATACAACCTTCCTTAGGCCCGTTCATCATTTATACAAACCTTCCCTAGGCCCGTTTATCAATTATACAAACCTTCCCTAGGCCCGTTTATCATTTATACAACCTTCCTCAGGCCCCGTTTATCATTTATACAACCTTCCTCAGGCCCCGTTTATCATTTATACAACTGTAACCTTCTTCAGGTTAGTTAATTCTTACCTATTTGAATGTGTACACACTAGAACTCTATTTTCGGGATTTTTCAATAGAGATTTGACAGCTTGGGCTAAGGTGAACGTTTTCCCCGTTCCAAATGGTCCAATAATTAAAATTGGCGGCAGACGAATACTTGTGGGGGCGCAAATGGCGGTAATGGCTTCCTTTTGTTTGGGATTTAATCTATCATCGAGTGCCGGATCCCAAGGTGGATTTTTAGGATTTGCCAGCGGGATTTCGATCCTCTTTTCAATATCGGGGAAAACTAAACCAACTGGACCCAAAACGTCAACGGAATAATGCATTTCGCAAAAGGGCATTCGATTTAATTGAAATTGAACCTAAAATATTGTATAAAGACGATTAATTTGACCTATAATTAATTATACACTTTATACACTTTAGGGAAATAAATAATTTACCTCGGCAACGTATTCCCTATCAGGTTTTAAGTTAAACTCTGTGACGCATTGTTTGGGAAGTCTTAAGTAGATCATTTTCTTGCCTTTATCTTCAATAATGGCTTCAAAAACCTTTTCACGAGTTAAAAAAACATTTTCACGAGTTAAAAAAAACATTTTCACGAGTTAAAAAAAACATTTTCACGAGTTAAAAAAAACATTTTCACGAGTTAAAAAACATTTTCACGAGTTAAAAAACATTTTCGCGAGTTAAAAAACATTTTCGCGAGTTAAAAAACATTTTCACGAGTTAAAAAACATTTTCACGAGTTAAAAAAAAACATTTTCACGAGTTAAAAAAACATTTTCACGAGTTAAAAAACATTTTCACGAGTTAAAAAAAAACATTTTCACGAGTTAAAACACATTTTCACGAGTTAAAAAAAAACATTTTCACGAGTTAAAAAAACATTTTCACGAGTTAAAAAAAACATTTTCGCGAGTTAAAAAACATTTTCGCGAGTTAAAAAACATTTTCGCGAGTTAAAAAACATTTTCACGAGTTAAAAAACATTTTCACGAGTTAAAAAACATTTTCACGAGTTAAAAAACATTCAAATTAATTAACTATTAAAGTCTAACTAATTCCCGTGAAATCCCGTGAAAATTGTATAACATTACCTTTCTTTTGCCTTGAGGAGGTTCCACTTTCTTTGACACTGGTACAATGGGGGCCAAAAAGACGGAACTACAATTTGTCTGAATCATTCTACCGGCCGGTAAATCTTCCGAAACTTCCGAGCTCAATTTCATACAAGCGTAGAGTTCACCCTTCTGAGCGTATTTCATAATGGAAGTCGTTCCAGGAGCTAATATATAGCTATCAACCAATTGCAATTTAGAAGAGACGTTAAACCTAGCAATCAAATTGTACTGAGCCATTTCCTCAATATACAGGAGTTCGTGAAATCGGGATTTGTACATGTCCTCTGTGAAAAAGTGTATAAAAATTATTGGTCGGGTACTTGAAAAATTCCCCTATAGGGTATAGGGTCGGGTACCCGGTTTTTTGAAGGGTGTATAATTAATGTTTAAAACTATAAGCCCCGTGCGTGAGTAGTGATTTTTGGGTTTCAGGTCGGGTACTCAAAAGATTTCCTATAGGGTATAGGGTCGGGTACCCGGATTTTTGAAGGGTGTATAATTAATGTTTAAAACTATAAGCCATGCGCGAGTAGTGATTTTTGGGTTTCAGGTCGGGTACTCAAAAGATTTCCTATAGGGTATAGGGTCGGGTACCCGGATTTTTGAAGGGTGTATAATTAATGTTTAAAACTATAAGCCATGCGCGAGTAGTGATTTTTGGATTTTGGGTCGGGTACTCGAAACATTTCCTATAGGGTATAGGGTAGGGTACCCGGATTTTTGAAGGGTGTATAATTAATGTTTAAAACTATAAGTCCCGTGCGCGAGTAGTGATTTTTGGATTTCGGGTCGGGTACTCGAAAAATTTCCTATAGGGTAGTGGGTCGGGTACCCGGATTTTTTGAAGGGTATATAATTAATGTTTAAAACTATAAGCTATGTGCGAGAAGTGATTTTTGGGTTTCCGGTCGGGTACTCGAAAAATTTCCTATAGGATAGCGGGTCGGGTACCCGAATTTTTGACAGGTACTCGAATAATTAGGCCTTAGCAAAAGTAACATTATCGGGTGTTTTTCGGGTTGCAAAATCATATTAGGTCAATATTTTTTGTGGGAAAATAGTAAATACAGTCCTATAACACTTTTTAAATGCCATCCGTGGTCGGGTACCCGGATTTTTGATAGGTACTCGAATATAATTAGGCCAATCAAAAGTAACATTGTCGGGTGTTTTTCGGGTTGCAAAATCATATTAGGTCAATATTTTTTTGTGGGAAAATAATAAATACAGTCCTATAACACTTTTTATATGCCATCCGTGGTCGGGTACCCGGATTTTTGATAGGTACTGGAATAATTAAGCCTAACAAGAGTATATACTAATAGTCGGGTGTCTTTGGGGTTGCAGTATATTTTTATTAGTTGCAAATAACACTAAGACTATTTTTTATACCCCGCCAGGGGGCCGGGTACCCGATCAGATAACTACCGGGTACCCGCACAGATTTTTCTTTATATTACTTACCGGTAGGTAAAGGACTAGCCACAGCTTGTGTTACGACAAATGTTGCTGGATTAGGAATAGGATAGGAGTTGAATAAACGTAAATCTTCATCGGAATAAGTTTGAGTCTTATTTTCAAAAGGTACGCAAAGAGTGTTGGAACTATTCCATCTTTCAGTTGCGCACAGAACTGTTTCTCTGACTTCTTGAAGCGTGGCTAAATCAGCGGGAGGAACTACATCGACACACAGTTTTTGTTCGATAACAGGATCCACTCCAAAATCGAGAACCAACGATTGACGAAATGTTCCAAAAATATCAGTTTCAAAACGAATCTAATAATAATTAATATTTAATCATTATTGATTAACATTTTAGTCGAAAAGTTTCTTTACCTTAATTATATAAGAGTAAATTCTGTCATTTGTACGAGTGTTCGATGATGAACGTTGAGGATTAATCCATTCTTGACATTCTTGGTCTAATTTAACCGTTTTATCATCGATACTCATAGATTGGAGGCAAAAATACTTCCGATGACTGTCGTATAAAAGACTGACAACGTGAAGAGGAAACTTGGACTCCAAGGAAAAAGTCCAAGCATGGCTGCTATTTTTAGCGGAAAAAGTAGCGAATAACTTCGGATCAACTTGTAGCGATACTCCGTCCAAACTTTCAGAGATGACACTCTCTGGATTGGTTGCTTTAACCCATCTTTCTAATAACTGTTCAGCGTAGGAACTTCCGTTTAAATCCTCTTGTCGTGCTTGTTCTAATTTCCATTCCCGATAAGCCATTCGTTCCTGCCATTCTACTAACTCCGCTTCGCTATGCGCTCCCAAACATTGGTCCCCTAATCTACAACTTCCTTTTGTGTTTATTCTAATGATTTAAAAAGTAATTAATGCATGCAAATTATACGGTTTAATTAGGGTTGAAGACTTACTCGTGACATACTGTTAGATGTTTTCTTTTTAAACCCCTAGGAGGTGGACGAAACACCCATTTTTTATCATCATCTTTTGTTATCGCTAACTGATGGGATTCGGTTGAACAATGAGTTTTAAGTTCGTCATCACTTCCAAAGTTAAGTTTACAATAAAGGCAATAGAAATTGGTTCTTTGTTCGTCTAAAAATATAGGCCCCAAATTTTTATCAACTACGTTAACGGAACGAACGGAGATACGTTAGGCTTAACATTGAAATAAACTAATAAAAGTTATAGAGCTTACTCATTGGATTGTTTTTGCCTTTCCCTTCCTTTCCACCACTGTATTTTTGAGGGCTACCGGTATTTTCACGGTGAGATCTTTCATTTTTCAACTTTTGTTCCGAGTTACTACGACTATTGCCCTTTGAACCATTGTTGTGTTTAGGAGGGTGGTCTCCATTGACGCTATTCATACTTTAAACTCCTTTACCAAGCGATAAAAGCACTGCGTAATTGAACTAAACGTTAAAAATAAGCCTAATTTAAATAAAACGCGATGAAAATTAATTAATTCACACCAACTATCAATCATTAGCGTGATGTTGATAGGCCTAAAGTTTAAACCTATTTGTATAATTCTGACTGCCTCGCCTTTAAAGTAATTTAGGCCTAATTCGATATAAAAATAAGCTTTATAGAACGGGTTTTAAGTGATTATTTAAATCGTAATCGTAAAGTATTTACTTTGTTAGGAATTTATTAGTCAGCTTCTGAGGCGAAGCGTGCTAAGCCTAAATCTGTTAAAACACAAATAAACGAACTGAAGGCCGACCTTCAAGGGCTCCGCACGAAGCTTGGCCACTTATTTTAAGAGATTTCCAACGTTGATTGAATCATTCTAACGTTAAACCAAAGGCACGACTAATCATCCACTCTTATACA
This sequence comes from Phalangium opilio, assembly GCF_054372755.1. Taxonomy (NCBI): domain Eukaryota; kingdom Metazoa; phylum Arthropoda; class Arachnida; order Opiliones; family Phalangiidae; genus Phalangium; species Phalangium opilio. The sequence goes on along the minus strand of NW_028324216.1, from coordinate 843,192 downwards.
ATCATAATTAAGCGAGTTATAATAAAAAACAAACCGACATCTATTTCGTTAACTTATGTAAAAAAAAAATTAAAGACTTACGGCCACTCCCTCCGTTTACGCGAGCTCTGATTGGTTAGTCTCCGGAGCTTCACACTTGTATAAAACCAATCAAAAAATTGCATTTTAACCGGAACTTCCGATCAGCCGAAAAAGTACCCATTGGCGCCAAATTTCTATTTTGAAAATCGATAAGCCTAAAATTAATTAATGAAACATAACTTATTTTGAAGTTTTATTTTTTATTGTTTTTTTTTTTCAATATTTTATTATAATAAAAAACAAACCGACATCTATTTCGTTAACTTATGTAAAAAAAAAAATTAAAGACTTACGGCCACTCACTCCGTTTACGCGAGCTCTGATTGGCCAGTCTCCAGAGCTTCACATTTGTATAAAACCAATCAAAAAATTGCATTTTAACCGGAACTTCCGATCAGCCAAAAAAGTACCCGATGCCGCCAAATTTCTATTTTGAAAATCGATAAGCCTAAAATTAATTAATGAAACAAAACTAATTTTAAAGTTTTATTTTTTATTGGTTTTTTTTCCCAATAGTTTATTATAATAAAAACAAACCGACATCTATTTCGTTAACTTATGTAAAAAAAAATTAAAGACTTACGGCCACTCACTGCGTTTACGCGAGCTCTGATTGGTCAGTCTCCAGAGCTTCACACTTGTATAAAACCAATCAAAAAATTGCATTTTAACCAGAACTTCCGATCAGCCGAAAAAGTACCCGATGCCGCCAAATTTCTATTTTGAAAATCGATAAGCCTAAAATTAATTAATGAAACAAAACTAATTTTAAAGTTTTATTTTTTATTGGTTTTTTTTCCAATATTTTATTTATTTTTGCAATTTTTTTTTACAAAACACTAGTATTTACAGTTTTTACGCATATTTTTGGGGGGTTTATTTATTACACGTAATTTTCATAGAAACTAATAGATTTTTACTTTTAACTAGCACACTTTCGCGGATTTAACTTGAATTTCGTGAAAATAAATGAACAAATTTTTATTGTACTTCTTTGTTTTCTTCTTAATAAATGATGTTGAAAAAAATGTACAAATGTACTTTAAAGTTTGAAATAAAGAAAGTTCCACTATTTACTATGATATTCAATAATGTTCTTGTCGGTCTTGTCTTATCAAAACGATTGAGGAAAAACTAAATAAAACCTATCTTCTTACTACAGATGACTGAATTCGAGTATCTTCTTTGTGATCTTTACTACCCGATTTGGAGCTGCTAGTCTTCTTCTTCTTGTGTTTGTGCTTATGTTTCTTGTGCTTCTTATGTTTGTTTCGGTTTCTACGATGCTTTTGATCGGAAGATGGACTTTCGCTCCTTCTTTTCTTCTTGGAGCTCGAATCATAATCCGAAGCGTCACTATCCGAGGAATCGCTAGACGAAACGCTACTCTCCGACGATTTATCGTTTTTCTTCACCTCCTTGTCTCTATCCTTTGTTGTTAATTTTATTGACGACGATTGGTTGGTGGTGGACGAAGGCGCGTCTCTCGCATCCCTGGTTCTTTTACGATTGGCATCTTCTTTCTTAGAAGAAGCCGCTTCAGATCCGCTAGATTTAGGTTTATCTTTGTCTTTATCTTTATCTTTATCCGAGGTCGATTTGGGTTTATCTTGAGTAGAACTAGATGAGGGCTTCTTTGATCGATCCGAAGAAGAAGTTTTGTTCTTATCCGAATGTTTCGCTCCCGATTTTTTATCGCTATCGTCCGAATCGCTAGTTCCGTCGTAATTTGGTTCAAATTTGGATTCATCGTGAGTCGCGTCTTTGGAATGTCTGTGTGAAGATTGATGAGACGAGGATGAATGACCACCGTATCCCTTTGAATGTTTATCTTTATCATCGTGATTTGAGTGCGACGAATGTTTATCGTTCCTTCTACTCGAATCTCTGCTACTGAATTTAGCAGAAGATGAATTTCGATCCCTGGGACTTCTTGATCTCCGTCTATCTCGATCACGATCACGATCACGATCCCTATCTCGATCTCTGTCTTTATCCTTCTCCCTATTCCTATCTTGTTCTTTATCTCTATCTCTGGAGGAACTATATCGATCAGAACTCAGCTTGACAACCCTTGATCGGCGATGATCAGCCAATTCCCTAGTCCGATCTCTGTACGTACTACTAGATGATCGGGAATCATATTGACCTTTTGAACTCGATTCGGCGGTTGTTTTTGTGGTCGAATCAGTCTTGCTTGTAGACGTCGTCGTATCGTTTTCTTTCTTCTCCTTAAAATCGGCGGCCATTTTATGATCTTTGATCGAATCCTTGGGAGTTGGTTCATTATCGAAAATGGGTCCATCTTTCGGGATGGCGTCGGTCTTTTTACTATCCAAGTCGGAACCGCCCCCACCACCGAGTCCATGATCATCTCCTGGTTTTAAACTTTCCGTTTCGAGTTTACTTCCGGAGGCGATTGGTTTATCCGATGTACTTAAGATTCGTTGCTGGATCACTCTTGGTCTAAAAGCCAGGGAATTCTGGGTAAGCGCGGCTTTTAAGGCTTTCTGTAGAATAGCCTTTTCAGCCTTTTGAATGATATCAGTTGAAAGACCCGATTTCGTTTCGTTTGACTTGGTAGCCGATGATAAACTATCAGTTGTCGTTGACGACATATCTTCAAAATCGTCCCGTTCCCATTTAGATAATTCGGGTAATGGCATTAAACTCTCTGGTTTATCCTCCTTAGGCGGCGGTGGCATAATTGCCTTCAATGTTTGATCGGGTGGTTTTTCGTTGCTATACTGCGTAGGATCGATCGGTGTATCGATAATTTTAGTTTCTTCCCTAATTGTCGTGATGGTAATTTCCATTTCGACGTTATCCAACAAGTTGGGTTTGTTAATTGGTTTGCTACTGACTGGTAGATGTATATCTTCCAAATCGTGTATTTTCTTGGGGGTATTAATGGTCAAGGGTATAGTCAAGCCTCCTTCAAAGTCACCACCACCACCATTATTGGGGATACTGGGAGGGTCCCACTTTGGTCCGGTTACCGGTTCCCATTTGGGTGTTGTCTTTTCAGGCGGTTCCCATTTTGGTGTTTTGTCACCTTCCCAATCGGATTTCTTGTTCGGTTCCCAAATAGGGGTTTTGTCCTGTTCCCAAGTGGAATTCGCCTTACCTTCATGTTCTTCCCAATTTGAGGAAGTAGTTTCCTGTTGTTCCCAACTGGATAAGTTTAACTTTGGCTGATCATTTCCTTTAGGCGGTTCTAACAATTCCGATTTGGTAGCAGCGTCATCCTTCTGTTTAAGAATTTCCGGTTGAATTGGTAAACCGTCGGTAATTTCTTTCTTCTGATCGGGTTGGTTCTCTTTAATGGTTGGCAACATTGACATTGAAGAGTTGTTACCACCACCACCACCTTCAGGATCTTTGGAGTCTTTTTTCTTCTTGTTCTTTTTCTTTTTGGGTTTTTCCGATTCACTTCCGGTAACTTGAGACGATGTTTCGTCAGATCCGGATTTCTTCTTCCGTTTTTTCAAACCACCGGATTCACCACCATCTTTGACCTTTTTGTGACGATGTTTGCGATCTTTCTTGCTTTCCTTCTCAGATTTGTCGCCTACATTTTCCGTATTTGTTTTATCAGTAGGCGATCCTTCCTCTCGCTTCAACTTCTCGGCCTTCTTCTCCGCCTTCCTAGCTGCAGCCTCGGCTTTCAATTCCTTCTTCAACTCCTTATCCTTTGACTTATGTCGATGGTGATGAGAAGAAGATTTATCTCTATCTCTGTTTCTATCTGTGGACTTTGATCTACGTTTCGATTCGTCCCTATCTCTATCTCTATCGCGCCGATCGGGTGTTCGGGATCTGGATCTATCTTTACTTCTTCTATCAATAGGGGGTGTTTGGGGTAGACTATCCGGGGTCCAATTGGCGTGATGGTCTCTCGGGTAATGAGGTGGTGGATAAAAACCTCCCCTACCCCTACCTCTTCGCCGTATCCGATTAGGATCATTGAATTTATCAAAACCTTGATCGTATCGATAGTTAGCGTTGTATCTGTGGTGATCACCTTGACGGTAAGGATCGTTGTAATCCTGATAATGATCTCTGTAATAACCCGATCGATCATCTTCAGGGAAATGCTCTCCGGGTGGTGGGAGGTGATGATCGGGTGGGTAACTCCCGGCGGTATTGTACTGATCGGGTGGTTGATATCCCGGATATTCCGGCCCCTGGTGATGAGGTTGTCTTTTAAAATTAGCGGGAGGAGGAGGTCTGGCAGGCGGGTGCGATGGTGCTTGTCCAGGTGCTGGTGGTGTAGGTGGTGGATGACTAGGAGAAGCACTTACGGACTTTCGAGGTCGCGGTGATCGGGACCTTGATCGATAATAATGTCGGCGATAATACTTCCTTCTGGGTGATCGGGAACCAGAATGAAAGCTTCCGCTACGAGATCTCGATCGACTATATGATCTAGAACGATGTCTTGGTCTAGAACGTGATCTTGATCGCGAAAATGATCGACTACGTGATCGGGATTTTGAGCCGCTACTGAAAGATCTAGACCTCGAGGAAGAATAACTGTAAGACCTCGAACGACTTCTGGACCTAGAGCCAGACCAAGATTTTGAGCTTCTATGAGATCTTGACCTGGATCGCGATCCTCTTCGGCGTCGGTGACCCCGTTCGTGACTTCGTCTACGAGAACGGTGACGACCGTGTTTCATCAATTCTCTCGCAAACTCGTCTAACGGATCCCCGAATTTCCTTAAAAGATAGTTGTAACACTAACTTAACAAAACGGACCAGAAACTTGTAACACTAACTTAACAAAACGGACCAGAAACTTGTAACACTAACTTAACAAAACGGACCAGAAACTTGTAACACTAACTTAACAAAACGGACTTAAAAACTTGTAACACTAACTCAACAAAACGGACTTGAAACTTGTAACACTAACTTAACAAAATGGACTCAACACTCAACTACCCGATCCCAAATTTAGTTAAAATGTACTCAACACTCCACTACCCGATCCCAAATTTAGTTAAAATGTACTCAACACTCAACTACCCGATCCCAAAATTAGTTAAAATGTACTCAACACTCAACTACCCGATCCCAAATTTAGTTAAAATGTACTCAACACTCAAAATGTACTCAACACTCAACTACCCGATCCCAAAATTAGTTAAAATGTACTCAACACTCAACTACCCGATCCCAAATTTAGTTAAAATGTACTCAACACTCAACTACCCGATCCCAAATTTAGTTAAAACGTACTCAACACTCAACTACCCGATCCCAAATTTAGTTAAAACGTACTCAACACTCAACTACCCGATCCCAAATTTAGTTAAAATGTACTCAACACTCAACTACCCGATCCCAAATTTAGTTAAAATGTACTCAACACTCAACTACCCGATCCCAAATTTAGTTAAAATGTACTCAACACTCAACTACCCGATCCCAAATTTAGTTAAAATGGACTCAACACTCAACTACCCGATCCCAAATTTAGTTAAAATGGACTCAACACTCAACTACCCGATCCCAAATTTAGTTAAAATGTACTCAACACTCAACTACCCGATCCCAAATTTAGTTAAAATGTACTCAACACTCAACTACCCGATCCCAAATTTAGTTAAAATGTACTCAACACTCAACTACCCGATCCCAAATTTAGTTAAAATGGACTCAACACTCAACTACCCGATCCCAAATTTAGTTAAAATGTACTCACTTTTCTTTGGGTCTTCTTGGATCATACGGATCATCCCTTCTATATGGATCTACATGTCCTGGTGGTCCATGATGCGGTCCTCCATGTCCCGGAGGCGGTGGTCCACCATATTCTTGGGGATAATTTGAAGGAGGGCCACTAGCCATTGAAGTTGGAGGCAATGGATTAGGAGGTCCCACACCAGGCGGCGGTGGTTGACCAGGAGGAGGCAATCCTTGATGAACATGAGGAGGTCCTCCACCCTGTTGAGACGGGAAAGGTGGCGGTGGCCCTCGTCCGGGCGAATGGTGCCTCGGAGGTGGATGATGGCCTGGTGGAGGCGGATGTGGTGGTCCTGGTTGACCAGGAGGATGATTAGGATGGTGGTGATGGTGAGGTGGCGGTGGTCGACCATCTGGAGGGTATCTCGGGTGTTGATAGTATGGGTGTCGTTCGTAATGACCAGGTGGACCATAAGGCCGATTGGGTGGAGGTGGATAGTTATCGTGTCTGTTTGGTGAGTCATAACCAGCACGTCCTGGTGAAGGTGGTCTTCTTGCATGAGGTGGCGGAGGTTGATCTATAGGGGAATTGGATGATCATAAAAGAGATGTTACGAGTGGCAAATGATCACTATAGTAACACTAACAGCAACACCCGATCACTATAGTAACATTAAGAGAAACACCCGATCACTATAGTAACATTAAGAGAAACACCCGATCACTATAGTAACATAAAGAGAAACACCCGATCACTATAGTAACATAAAGAGAAACACCCGATCACTATAGTAACATAAAGAGAAACACCCGATCACTATAGTAACATAAAGAGAAACACCCGATCACTATAGTAACATTAAGAGAAACTCCCGATCACTATAGTAACATTAAGAGAAACTCCTGATCACTATAGTAACATTAAGAGAAACACCCGATCATTATAGTAATATTAAGAGAAACACCCGATCACTATAGTAACATTAAGAGCAACACCCGATCACTATAGTAACATTAAGAGCAACACCCGATCACTATAGTACAATTAAGAGCAACACCCGATCACTATAGTAGCATTAAGAGCAGCAACTGATTACTATTGCAAGAATAAAGGCAAAAACAAAACTTACGATAATTAGGTGGAGGTGGTCCTCTATGATGTCCAGGTGGTGGTGGTAAAGGATGACCAGGCGGAGGATGGCCGCCATAATAATGCGGTTTCCCTCTCATCAATGGATTGGGTGGAGGTGGATAGTTATTTGATTGCATATAAGGAGGTCCTCTGGTCGTGATGGTCGAAATAGGAGTGATGGCGTTTTCATGTTCCTCATTTGGTGGAGGTTCGTGCCGAGCTCCCGCTCTGTAGTGATAAGGGCTGTAATAATTGCCACCGCGATAGTATCCTCTGTATCGTTCTCCATAATGCTGGTAGTGTTGATAATGCGGGCGGTAATGTTGCTGGGAGTGATCGCCATAATGCTCAGATTCATGAGGAAGGGGGAAAGCGTTAGGGTCAGTCTCAAGCAGTGGTTCATCCGCCAAAGGAGTGCTGGCTCGCGTGTCCTCTTCTTCCGCCGTTGTAGTCCTTGAAAAAGATTTTAAAAAACTACTGTAAAGTCACCGGAAAATGGTTTAAAACACCCGATCAATGAGAGAGAAATGATTAAAAACGCTGATCAATCGCGAAAAAACAATTGGACGTGCTGACCAGTAGCGATAAAATTATTTAAAACGACTTTAAATCACGAAACTTTGGTTTAAAACACCCGATCAATGAGAGAGAAATTATTTAAAACGCTGATCAATCGCGAAAAAACAATTGGAAGTGCTGACCAGTAGCGAGAAAATTACTTCAAACGACTTTCAATCACGAAACTAAGATTGAAACACCCGATCAATGAGAGAGAAATTATTTAAAACGACTTTCAATCACGAAACTATGATTTAAAACACCCGATCAATGAGAGAGAAATTATTTAAAACTGCTGATCAATCGCGAAAAAACAATTGGAAGTGCTGACCAGTAGCGAGAAAATTACTTCAAACGACTATCAATCACGAAACTAAGATTTAAAACACCCGATCAATGAGAGAGAAATTATTTAAAACGACTTTCAATCACGAAACTATGATTTAAAACACCCGATCAATGAGAGAAATTATTTAAAACTGCTGATCAATCACGAAACTATGATTTAAAACACCCGATCAATGAGAGAAATTATTTAAAACTGCTGATCAATCACGAAACTATGATTTAAAACACCCGATCAATGAGAGAAATTATTTAAAACTGCTGATCAATCGCGAAAAAACAATTGGAAGTGCTGACCAGTAGCGAGAAAATTATTTAAAACGACTTTCAATCACGAAACTAAGATTTAAAACACCCGATCAATGAAAGAGAAATTATTTAAAACGCTGATCAATCGCGAAACTATGATTTAAAACACCCGATCAATGAGAGAGAAATTATTTAAAACGACTATCAATCACGAAACTAAGATTTAAAACACCCGATCAATGAGAGAGAAATTATTTAAAACGACTATCAATCACGAAACTAAGATTTAAAACACCCGATCAATGAGAGAGAAATTAATTTAAAACGCTGATCAGCCGCGATAAAATGATTTAAAATATTGATCAGCCGCGATAAAAACATAATAATTGAAGAAAAACCACCACAATCATACAACACCAACAAATATAGAATAGAATGTATTGACTTACGCTGGCAACAGAACATTCTCTTCATCTCCGGGCGGCGGCGCATCCTCTTCAACTTGAAAAGTCGTTTCAGGAATCAATTTAGGAGTCGGTTCATTTGTTCCATCCTTTTTCGGGACCGGCAGCAATGGCTCCCTTCTGGCTGGTACAACAACATCCTTCTCACTGTCTTGTCCACCATTATCAGTTTGATCAACATTTTCCTCATTCTCCACTGGGGGAATCAGTTCCTGTGAGTTTTCATTGGTCTCTACCTCGACTTCGACAGCGGGTGAAGCGTTCAAATCAGGTTGAGGCGAATTGTAGTTGGCGGTAGGTTCTGAAGCGACAATTTCGGCTATCTGAGGCGGGAGTACGGGAACCACAGGCTGCGGAGGAGGAGGTGGGGCAGGGATACTACGTTTCATTCTAGTGTATCCAGTCTCGTTCTTGAAGTTAAGTACAGCGGTCCTCAGGAAACGATTAGGGATCAAAGTATCGGGTGAAATGTTCAGTTCGTGACAAGTTGGGCATTCGTGGTTTTCGGAATCCAACAGAGCTTGTCTAACACCTGAGAAAATACAATGTATTCTTTCATGATCACACGGAAATTGTTTGTGATAACGTCGTATTTTTTCATATGATCAGTGTTGTTATAAATGATCACACTCCTGTTTTCAACATGATCGGGCCCGTTTTCCTTATATGATCGGGCTGTTTTCCTTATATGATCGGTTCCGTTTTCCCTATATGATCGGTTCCGTTTTCCCTATACGATCGGGTCCGTTTTCCCTATACGATCGGGTCCGTTTTCCCTATACGATCGGGTCCGTTTTCCCTATACGATCGGGTCCGTTTTCCCTATACGATCGGGTCCGTTTTCCCTATACGATCGGGTCCGTTTTCCCTATACGATCGGGTCCGTTTTCCCTATACGATCGGGTCCGTTTTCCCTATACGATCGGGTCCGTTTTCCCTATACGATCGGGTCCGTTTTCCCTATACGATCGGGTCCGTTTTCCCTATACGATCGGGTCCGTTTTCCCTATACGATCGGGTCCGTTTTCCCTATACAATCGGGTCCGTTTTCCCTTACATGATCGGGTCCGTTTTCCCTTACATGATCGGGTCCGTTTCTCTTACATGATCGGGCCCGTTTTCCTTATATGATCGCGCCCGTTTCCCCTACATGATCGCGCCCGTTTCCCCTATACGATCGCGCCCGTTTCCCCTATACGGTCGCGCCCGTTTTCCCTTACATGATCGGGTCCGTTTCTCTTACATGATCGGGTCCGTTTCTCTTACATGATCGGGCCCGTTTCCCTTACGCGATCGGCCCCGTTTCCCCTATATGATCGGGCCCGTTTCCCCTATATGATCGGGCCCGTTTCCCCTATATGATCGGGCCCGTTTCCCCTATGTGATCACACTGTTTCCCTACATGATCATTGCCATTTCTTGGGGTTCTAAGATGAACTACAATAAAAAATATGATATAATACTTACATTCATCGCAAAAACTGTTGCCGCAACACGGAATAAGAACCGCATCTTGCAACAAATCCCTGCAAACCATGCACAGTAATTCATCAGGCAATTGCGTTTCGGGCTCTGGTTCCGGCTCGGGTTCAATTAAGAAAGGCGGTTTCTCTTTTTTAACCTCTTTATAAGCTTGACTGTAAAGTAAAAAATTAACAAAAAAAAACCGATTAAACAACTTAATTAATTAACATCAATTATTTAAACTGATCAACACGTACTGATCGATCAGTGGTACAGCAAACTCTCCGGTACTGGTTAAAAGCGCCCCTTTATGTTCAGGTCCATCAACTGGTACCATAAAACTTCTGGGAATCCCTGTACTACGTTTTACTTCAAGCTAATCAAAGGACGAAATAGATTAATTACCGGTAATTCCCTAATTAACTCGTAATTAATGAACTATAGGGTTTAAAAATAAATTATTTACATTTGGTCCCACATTATTAGTTGGACAATTCTTAATCCAATGACCGGGTTTCCCGCAACGATAACAAGTATAATTTGGGGGCAAAGGACCCGTCATACTTCTACTTTTAACGTATCTAGAAGATTTAAAACTAATATGTAAATTAGGCTCCCATTTCTTTCTTCGTAATTAATTAAAAAGTATTTAAGAGGATAATTAGGATTTTAAGTACTTTGAAGGATCGTATTCCTGTCCCGATTGGTTCATCATGGCTTTGATCTTTTCTTCCTCCGTTGCATTCGCGTTAACCAAATCCGCCGTCTATTGGGAAGTATTGGTTGGTTTTTACGATTCCGTTACAAAATGTTAATTTGAACAGTTTTAAACCATTCTTTTTCCATGAGCATATTAGGCCTAACGGTTTTGTTTCGATGCAAATTTAAACCCAACAGTTCATTGAAATATTTGAATGTAAAGTTCTGTTACATTGAGTTAACAAAACATTAATGCATACGCGATATTTACACCATAATGTAAAGAAAAGTAGGTCTAGGTCTAGGGTTTGTACAAGACCTAAAAACTAATCTTTCCTGGAATATTTCAATTCGCGAAAAATTACGAACGTTTCCATGAATTCCGTGAAATAAAGAGCTTAAGACGAAATCCCGCATTAACAGTAGTAATTTCTACAATTGTTTAAATTTGCAGGTTCAAGACCTAAAAATAATCTTTCCTGGAATATTTCGCGAAAAATTACGAACGTTTCCATGAATTCCATGAAATAAGAGCTTAAGACGAAATCCCTCATTAACAGTAGTAATTTCTATAATTGTTTAAATTTGCAGGTTCAAGACCTAAAAATAATCTTTCCTGGAATATTTCGCGAAATATTACGAACATTTCCATGAATTCCATGAAATAAGAGCTTAGACGAAATCCCGGATTAACAGTAGTAATTTCTACAATTGTTTAAACTTGCAGGTTCGATTTTTGTTAATTAAAAGAACTTTTAACGATAATTCCTTATGGGGAAAAAATATGGATATTTCCATGAACTCCGAGGATTAGAAAAGTCCTTGATCAACAGTAAAATGTTTCAAAAACTTCAAAATTGATCAACTTTAAAGGTTAAATACGACTTTTATCGAGAATTCGGTAAAAATAATTAAATTTCAAATAAACACGTCATTTAAATGAATTTCAAGGTCTGTACAAACCCTACAATTACTAGCCCCGTGAAAGTACCCGGCAATTACCCGACCGGGTCGGCTAAGCGTCCCGATACCCGAAAACCTAATTTCTTTTTCCCGCGCATAAGTACAAGTTATGATTTATGCTTCGGGAAAACACCCGACTATTGGTACTTCTGCGTGGCCTACTTTTTCAAAAATCCGGGTATCCGGCCTGATACTTTATTGGGAATTTTAAGTACCTATACTCGACCCAAAAAACCAAAAATCACTACCCTCTCAGGGCTAACAATTACCCATAAACCATATTTATAACATTAACATATTATTACGGGTACCCGACCGATACTCTATAGGGAATTTTTAAGTACTCGGCCCAAAACCCACTACCGCACAGGACGGGTACCCGACCGATAATCTATAGGAAATTTTAAGTACTCGACGCAAAACCAGCTACTCGCACAGGGCGAGTACCCGACCGATAATCTATAGGAAATTTTTAAGCACTCGGCCCAAAACCCACTACCGCACAGGACGGGTACCCGACCGATACTCTTTAGGGAATATTTAAGTACCTGTACTCGATCCAAAACCCAAAAAAATCACTACCCTCACATGGCTAACCATTACCCATAACCATGTACATAAGATTAACCTAAAATTACGGGTACCCGCACGATACTCTGTAGGGCATTTTTAAGTACCTGTACTCGACCCAAAACCCAAAAAAATGACTACCCTCACAGGGCTAGCCATTACCCATAACCATAACATTAACATAAAATTCCGGGTATCCGACCTGATATTCTATAGGGTCGGGTACCCGACCGATACTCTATAGGCAATTTTTAAGTACCTGTACTCGATCCAAAACCCAAAAAAATCACTACCCTCACATGGCTAACCATTACCCATAACCATGTACATAACATTAACAAAAAATTCCGGGTACCCGACCCGATACTCTATAGGGTCGGGTACCCGCACAGGGCCTCAAAAAAATTCGAAACTTGTAAGAAAATTCATACGTATTATCTAATTTTGTACCATAATATGCAAATGAAGAAAGAACAATTTTATCCACTGTAATACTTGAATATTAAAAAAAATATAAATTAAAACACGAGTAAAACTACCTTGGACAGCTTGTCAAACCCATAATGGCTCGGAGAATTGCTCTGCTCAAGTGAAAAAAGACAAAATTATAAAACCTAACCGGCAAAAACTGACGCGAGTGGAATTAATTAATTTTGAGGATGGGAAATAATTATTAATTACTTTTTATGGAAGAAATTAATGTAATAAAAAGATAGAAAAAGAGTAGAGGAGAGATTTGTACCTTTTTTGTGGTTAATACTCTAATGTCTATTTATACTCATTTTATTTAATAATTTAATTTATAAAATCCCGAAAAGGCCTAACTATCTTTAAAGCTACGTTTGTAAAGCAGGGATTTGATTTGAATAAATTAATAATTTCCACGATACCGAGAATTAAGATTTAACTCTGAATTAAGTAAGTTTAACTGGAAAAAAATTAAATTAGCACACTTTTTGTTGAAAGTGCGATCTTTTAATTAACTTTTAGGGTTCTAACAATAAATGTTTTAGAAACAATTAAACCCTTCCATGACCCAAAATTAAATTAAACCTTTGTCCATCCGTAACTCCAATGAACCCCAACCAGTTTTAAAGGGTGCTGCTGCATCCCCATGAACTTTTGCATACCTGTTCATTATCACATGCACAGCATCAAGAACCCATTTAAAACATGAGAACAATTTAACATAGAATTAGGCAGTTGCTTTTGCAATTGCATTGCCGTGGAGCCACATTGACAATTTTAGGAGGAGTACTCTGAATCTCTGAAAACTGAAATATGTTCTCAAGAATTCTATTGGTTCCTGGTACAAAGTGAAATATGTTCTCAAGAATTGTATTTGTTCTTGGTACAAAGTGAAACATGTTCTCAAGAATTCAATTTGTTCCTGGTACAAAGTGAAATATGTTCTCAAGAATTCTATTTGTTCCTAGTACAAAGTGAAATATGTTCTCAAGAGTTGTATGGGTTCTTGATAATGTCAAATAAACTAATATGAAACGTTCATTTAACCCTTTTGTTCTCATAAATTCGTTAGAACCCTAAAATAAACCACCAAATCCCTGCTTAATAAACTAAATAACCTAAATAATCTTAAGAACTTCACGTCACTATAATAATTGGGGTTATATTTTTTTTAAAAATGTAGGTGTTTGAAAGACATTTTATTTTGTAAACTAACATGTTATATATTTTATTTAAAAACCACCAAAAATACTTTGATTTTCTAATTTTTCTTTTAAACTTTCTTGGATATTTTTTTTTGTTTTAAACCGATTTAAATCTTTTGAGATATTAAATTATTCAACTTTAAATAAATAAATAAATAAATAAGTATTAATCTTTTTTTGTCCCGATTTTGAATAATATTTTAGGTTTCACGATAACGGCATAATATTTTTTTCTTGTTTTTTTAACGGTATTTTTTTTTCTTTAAATACCTTTTTTTATAAAAATAAATTTATAGGATTTAAAGGCAATTTTTTAATAAAGTTTTGCCAACTTTAACGAGTCGCGTAATGTAAGTGAGGGGGAACTTAATGAGATCATTTTAAGTAATAAAAAAAAAGAATTAAAACACTTAATTAATTAAAGATATAGGATTCATAGAAAAATAAATAATTTTTGGAAATAAATTGTACATGGGAATATTTTTAAAACCACATGTACAATATTAAAGGTTGTTATTCGTATTTGGTTGTTTTTTTGTTTTTTTTTTTTAAATATTGGTTTTTCTTTATGATTTTTTTTTTTGGGTTTTTTTGGTTTTTGCTTTAGCAAATTTGTGCAAATTCAAGGAACATTGCAATTTGCAAATGAAGGCAAAATAATATATTGTTATTTATATTTTAAATATATAAATTGCAACCCGTATTTTTGTTCAAAAATGGAGTATACTAAAATTGTATACCACTTTTTAACAACAATTTTCTCTCTATTTTAGAAAGAGAAATATATAGCGTAGCAACCCGGTATTTTTTAAAAAGTTTAGTTAATTAAAAAAATTTTAGAAAATAAGTGAACATATTTAATTAAGTATTGCGCCACTTATACATACGTCCTGAGATGCAGATTGACCCAAATCACCTCGATCCCTAAAAACATTACAAATAAGTTACATTTTTTCATGTCAAACGTGATTTAAGTCTAATTAAGGTAATTTTTTGATGATAAATGTTAAAATAAGTGTAAATATTGTAACTTTAAACTGTTTAAATGTTAAAAGAGGCTAAAGTCTAAATTTAAAACTGGTAAACTAACAAATAGAGCAAAAAAACGGGACCTCAAAAGTGTATGAAGCAAAAAAAAAAAAAAAAAAAAAAGTAGACCAAAAAAAATTTTTTTATAGAAAAAAAAAATGAACTAACCAAGATTTTTTTGTTGGATTTGCAACAGGAATCCTGGAAATCACCACTGATGTATTTTTAGGGATCAAATCATCGTCTTTTTCATATACTTTAATTTAAAACATTAATTATAATTAATTACCAAATTTTGTTAAATTAACTTTAATTTTAAGTCTAAAAGACAATGGGGCCAATTCTCTAACTTTTTAAGCGAGTTATCGCATGTGATAACTATCGTCTAAAGGGTTGATGCCAACCTCGTGAGTTCTATGAGAGCACGCTATCTAAATAGGTGATTAGTCATAGGTGTCATCAAACCTTGAACGAAAATCGGTGTATGTCTCGTGAATTCCGCTCGTGCTAATAAACAAAAAAGTGGGCAAGTTTATTTTTTACCGTCTTTAATATTCACGAGAGTGATAACTTATCGAAAGGGTTTAAACTGGTCGATAAGTTATCCCTTGCTTTATAACCAAAGACGGTAAAAAATAAACGTGCCCAGCTTGTTTTTTATTAGCACGAGCGGAATTCACGAGACATCCACCGATTTTCGTTCAAGGCTTGATGACACACATAAATAATAGCCTATTCAGCTCTCGCGCTCTCATAGAACACACGAGGTTGACATCAACCCTTTAGACGATAGTTATCACTTGCGATAACTCGCTTAAAAAGTTAGAGAATTGCCCCCAATGTTTGTTTGTTAAAATAAATTTAAATAATCTTTCTTACCTTCTTTGGTTTGAGCATTAGTTATCTGCAGATCGAAATCGGCGCTTTTGCCTATTTTTTT
This sequence comes from Phalangium opilio, assembly GCF_054372755.1. Lineage (NCBI taxonomy): Eukaryota > Metazoa > Arthropoda > Arachnida > Opiliones > Phalangiidae > Phalangium > Phalangium opilio. The sequence goes on along the minus strand of NW_028324216.1, from coordinate 827,334 downwards.
CTGTTGTAATATACTCTTTTTCAAGTCTCCCACCGATATATGTAAACCATCAAATGTTACAGTATCATACTCCAAGCTACTTTTGAACTTATAATGTACCGACATTTTTGTAAAGTTCAGGCTTCAAACATTCTTCGTAAACTACTAACTACAACATTCCCAAAACCTTTCTAAATTAAGATTAACTAATCTTTAAAAGTAATAAATGATTACTAATCATTAATCATTGTTTGTTGTTTTAGAAGAGCGGAGTCTATATTTTTATATTGATCAGTTAATTCATAACAAAGTTACAAGTTTATTTATAGCTTACATATCGCGATAATAAACCCGGTTAATTAATATTAATCGTCAAATAAGTTTTTGTCTCTTAATTTCGGTTTTTTTGTCCAAATTTAATGTTAAGAAGCTTTGTTTATCATTAAATAATCCAAGGCTTACCCGCCAGGTGCCAAGGCCTAAGTTACTCTACGTCGCAAATAGTTTTTAAAACACTTTCACACCGCACAATTGATCACTATTTGAAGAATACACTCTCTCGGAATGATATTTACGTCGAATATTAAAATAATCACCACTAATTAACTACACAGTGGGTAATTAATTACACAAATTGACGCCGAATTGAAATAACTCTACTTCCTCGATGGCGCCGGCAAAAAAAACTGTTTTCTCCAAGAATCTACGGGGTTCGAATGTGTTAATTCAGAATTATAATTTTGGCCAATAATCTATTAGGATTTTGGGGCCACATGACTGACCAGTCCGACCTATGAGACTTCGGTCCGTTAGTGACGTAAAAATTCCGGGAAATTCAAAGTACGATTTTCATGATTTCATTAAAGATAAACACAGAATTAGGGTTTAAAATATTTATTAAATAATGTAACACTCATTAATATAAAGCTCTCTTATTAAATATAGTTATAATTAAAATCTAGTGACAGTTTCCTCTAAAATATTATCACCAAACGCAGTATAGAAAACTGAATTTTTGGTCGTGGTTTCTTTGTGTTCTTTTGACTTTCTGAAAAGTTAATTAACATGAATTTTAGACTTAAATTAAGGCCTAATAATTAACTTAACATACTTTCCAAACTCTTCCCCTTCTTTTAAAGTTTCGGGAAGGTATGAACCTTTAGTTTCGGGCAAAATTAACACCAAAAAAGCGTTTAAAATTGCTAAAAAACCGAAAACACCCATGGGAACCATAAAATCATTTCCTTCGCCTAATTCCTTCATGAAAGGCGATATCATAGAGCCCACACGCGCGAAAAAACTGCAGGACGTGAAGCCTAAATGAAGAGAACAACTTAAGCCTATTTTTAATTACGGTTAAGCCTAACTCAAGTCTTTACCTACGCTCCTAATTTTAGTTGGAAACAACTCAGATGTATAAACGTACATAATAGACATAGCAGACGATACAAAACACATTCCAATCGTAGCGAAAACTATTTTAGCCCATACTAAGCCTAAAAATTAAAACAGTTAGGCCTTGGTTAAACATTAAGGCGGGAAAACTTACTGGAACCATTTGAAGCTGGCGTAAAGGGTGTCACTACTATGCAAGAAACGCCAACTCCAAATAAGGAAATCATTAGGGACTTTCTTCTACCAATATAAGTTATGGCAAAATGAACCAAAATTCGACTAGGGAATAAAACGGCGCCAAATATGGCCATTGTCACAAAAGGATGGTGACCCCTTCCTAAACCATCATTGGCGTTCAGTGACAGTCCGTAATAAACGAATAGAACAACTGTCCATGTGAAAAATAGGACCAAACTCTTTTTACGCATGTTGGGCGTAATTAAGAGATGGTAGATGCTGTACTTGTCCTTTCTAGCACCACCGGAAGTGGCCTGTAATTGAACGAATAGATTAGTCCACTCCTAACTCTCAGAGTCTCAGTTTTCACCAAGATGTAAACAAACAGTCGTCTACTTAGTTTGAATGAAAGAAGTTAAGCCTAATGGAGTTTTTCTGAAAGCTTAGCAACTCACTTGTTTCATAATAACGGCCAAATTATTATTAGTTTCCTCAAACCCTTGTTTTTTAGGTTTGCCGTTAATTTTCATGGCTTCTTTTAAGACCTTTTCGGCTCTAGAACTTCCGGTGGACAGCAGCCATCTTGGAGATTCGGGTAGAAACCTGTAATCAACGCAAAGATGACAACATAATCATAATTATATACTTTGCACGCGACAAACTTACAATGATAGAACGAATAACAGCGCAACTGGTACGGAATACGCCAGTTGTAACTGACGCCAACTTCTCAACCAATAAGCCAATCCTGGTAAGATTAGGAACCCAAAACAGTAACCAAAACCGTCAACCATCGCTATAATTGAGCGCCATTTTGTGCCGGTGGATTCCATCACTATAATAAGAGCGTAGTATAAATTTACTTCTACTTTATGAACTTCTGTTTTTCACGAATGTACTTACGTAAGATATACAAGGCGTTTGTAAAGCCAGTTTTACCAAATCCAACGAAAAACTGAGCGCAACTAAACACCAAGAAATTTCCAGAATAAGTGCAAATGAATGTTGATACCAAAAATATGAAATTGGAGCATAATATCACTGGTTTTCTACCAAACCTTTAATTAAAATTAGTGGTATAAAAATTAGAATAGATTAATATAATCACAAGTTCATAAGGTAATGTTACTTAGCTCCCAGTAAGTTTCTACGTAGCATTACGAAGTGTCATACTTATCATGTAACAAATCTTATAAACTTATGGTTGTATTTACCAATCGGCTAGAAGTCCAAATAGTAAACAAGCAGTCATAAAACCAGCCATTAATATGGTTCGGCTTAGGGATATGTACCAGGACTTGTCGCAAACTAAACCAAACTACAAAATAAACAATAACTATTAAATACATACTCCAATTAAAACATAGTATCAATAAATTAAAATAATTAATTAAAATGTGTTAATTTATATTAATTAACCAATAAAAACTAATAATTTAAAATATAAACTTGCCTCTTCAGTTATAGTGGACACGAAAACAGAATGATCAAACTCCCACTCTGTACAATTACTCGGCGGTGGTGCAGTAATATTAACATTATCACTTATGAACATATCACTCTCCATCGCTTTCCCGCGTTTCTTGCACTGATGTCTTGGTTTAATTAACGCTAATTCCTCTTCATCAACATCCATTACCGTAGATGACAAATTAGCTACTAAATACCCGGACGTTTCACCAGCCCCTTCGACAATTCCGAATTCCACGGAAGTTGAGGCCTTTTTACACCAATAATCCACATCCGGTGCAATATAAACTGTCCCTAGGATATGTCCGGTCCCTATTAACTGGGACACGAGTGCGACAAACAGGATAAAAAATTGCCATTTGCCAAAATTTCCGATAACATCATTCAAATCCAGAGGTTTAAATGTATCTATAGTTTCAGACTAAAGAGAAATTTAGATTATGTTAAAAATAGCCTAAATAGTTTTGGGTAAACGCTTTTAAACGCAAATTCATACCTTCATCTTCAAGCTCTCAAAAAACTGACTGAAATGTGAAGCCTAAATCATGGTTATCTTTAATAAAAGGCAAACCGAAATTCGACTCGAATTGTTTTTGCGGGTTTTTGTTTTCCCCCTTGCACTGGACCTTAGAAGTAATGAATTCTTCTCAAGGATTACCTATAGCTGAAGAAGAACAGACTAAATATAAATATATCTTTATGATAATTTATTTATAATATAATACTTTAAGTAGACGTATTATTTTAAAAAATCCATTAAGGCTTGTATTTCAAGGCATAAATAACATAACAAATATAAATATGACACTTCCAGAGCTTGGCTGTAATACTAAAAGTCTTAAAAAGGCTACCCCATCATGCCATCGTTAGGGGCAACGCCAATAGAGCTGTCTCATTAGTCTTAGTGTGACGTCACCCATGATATTTGCATATTCAACCAAAAAGGTACCAAACATGGCGACCCACTGTTAAAACTAAGCCCGTGACGTTTTACCTAGACACTGACGTCACAACTGAGATAGTGTCGCATTAACACTTTCTCTAGCCCCCCTTTAACTGCGCATGCGCTTTAGGGCTGCAGAGTAATTAGTTATTAGAGCATCTTCAGGTAATTGGACACTGAATCGAACAGAATACTACAAACTTTTCAGGACTTCTGTTGCAGATAGCGTTTGGTTGAATTGCACACGTCACAAATGACTGGCAACACTAGTTAAGGCACGCTATATATATTTAGCAAACGATACTACGCCCCGCCCCCTTTTGAAACTTGGGGTGGGGTCTATTTTTAACGTTGAGAGGTGATACCTACCTACTTATTTTTGTTATATTACTTTTGTTGGAATTAGTTTTATTTGAAGACTGACTATAATATTCGCACGAGTGGATTTTAAATATATTACATTCAAAGGAGATATTAATTTCAAATATTTCAGAAAATACGTTTAACTTTTTTATTATCTGTTTTTGTTTAAGGTTATTTTTTAAAACATAAAAACCCAACGTGAAGAATACTACACTAAAATGCGTGTTTTAAATATGGTTGCTCGATCAAAGTCGATGTTATTAAATGAAGTATCTTTGTTTAATCATGCATCAAGTCCAAAACTCATCTAAACTTCTATTGAACTGAATACTATTTAGGATTGGTATCAAAGGCAAATAGAAGTAACGGGAAGTGCACTTGGCACTGTGTAGTAGTGTATTCTCAGTATGCTCTCTCTAGCTTCCTAATAGGCCTTTATAGAAAGTTCTAAAGGAATTATGGGTACTTGTCCCCTCTTGTAGTTCAAACTGAGTCAGTTCAGTTCAGCCAGTTTTGTGTTATAAAAAACACGAACTGGAGGCAAGATTTGGAGAGATAAAGCAGACTGATAAAATGGTGGGCTTTTTTTAACGCGTTTGTTCTTCGTTTGTGTTTCTCTACTTTGTGCCAGCAAATCTTATTCATATTATGCCGAACTATTCTAATGTTGATATTTGATACTCGTATGAATTTATAATGATTAGATCTAACGTAAAGTATATTTATTTAAGAATTTTGATCTAAGCCTTGGTTGTTGAGTTTAGTGACGTCACTTCCGAGAGGATTTTGGTGACGTATGGCTGTTATAATGCGCAGGCGCGGCGGGACAAATCAACAAGGTGCGCAAGCCGTAAAAACTTTCTATAAAGGCCTATTTGTCTGTAGACCAATTTGACCAATCAGTGATTGCAGTATTATCCCGTAGTAGAATGCATGTAATTTTATTTGATAACACACTCCATTATTTCTAATTGCCTTTGATGATACCTGAATTCTTCGTATTGTTTATACAAACTTTGCCTCGGGTAAATTCAAGGGCAACTCAAGTTCATTATTGAAGCTCTACTAGAAATTCTACTGTTGGAAAGGACACTTAACTGATTTCCCTGTATCTCTTATAGAACCATATTGTTAACGCTTTCTTTACCTAATTTGCTTAATTACTGCTTAATTACTCAATCCCTAATTATTGTAACCCCAAGTAATTAGTACCGTTAGAAAGGACAGAAGTTGGGCTATGACATACTCAAAGGACATCCCTGTATCTCTTATAGAACCAGAGTTAATATACTTCAAAGTCAAGCTGTCATATGGATTGGGGCTGGGAGAATTAACCCTATCTTTATCTAATTTGCTTAATTACTTCAGCCCTAATTGTTATAACCCCAAGTAATTAGTACCGTTACAAAGGACAGAAGTTTGGCTATGACATACTCAAAGGACTTCCCTGTATCTATCATAGAACCAGAGTTATAAGACTTCAAAGTCAAGCTGTCATAACTATTGGGGCTAGGAGAATTAACGCTATCATTACCTAATTTGCTTAATTACTCAGGCCCTAAGTGTTATAACCCCAAGTAATTAGTACCGTTAGAAAGAACAAAAGTTGGGCTATAACATACTCAAAGGACATCCCTGTATCTCTTATAGAACCAGAGTTAAAGCACTTCGAAGTTGAAGTTTCAATAAAAAAATTCTTTAAAAGGAGAGATCGAAACTTCCACAATAATTTACTAAAAAACTATACGTACCAAACCAGCGAAAAATCCAGAACAGAAACAATAAACTCAACATCAAATCCTATAGTCTACAAAAATAAAATAAGAATATTTTCACGAGCAATTAATAATCAAAAATAGAACGCATAAAAATTGGAACCCAATCAACAAACCATGACAATGAAAACAGAAGCTACTATTCCAACACTTTACTAAAATATAAACAAAAGATATTTTTAAACTGATATCGCACCAACGTCGTAAATTTAGTTCAAAAAATTACTCTGAACTTGAGGAAAATAATAATGATCTCACCCCCTACCTGAGGCCAGTAACTTTTTTTAGCTCCAAAGACCCAAAAGAGTTAAAGAAATACTGGTTTCTCGTAAGTCAAAACTTACGTAACAACGTTAATCTTACACCACTGAGTAATTTTATTGGAGTCGTAGTTAAATATGCCTTAGAATTACCTTAAATATTGCTTGGTATCCTGATATATTACTCCATGGTTACAGAAAAAGCGGCAACTTGAAAACCGCGTTAATATAATTTATAAAAAAAAATGCTATTTTGTACAGAAAAAAAAAACATTAAGTTATTCTATGGAGGGTTGATGACTCTAGAGCGGTTTCAAGTTGAAGTTTAGGCAGTTAAAAAAACATCCATGGGTTGCCATGGGGAAGATGTGGTTCCTTTAATTGATTATTATATAATTAGAATATTCATAAAAATGGGGATCTAATTATGATATTGTATTAATGTCTGTCAATATAAAACCGTTTTGTTGAAGAGGGAATTATATTTGCTTTACCAAATTAGTTGGCATAAATTATGATTACAGGACTTCAGCTTAGGGGGGATACATTAATTTACTTCCCCCATGCCCTAATTGGTGAGCCCACCTTTAAACAGAGTGATTATACTTAGAAAATAATTAATTTCTTGAAAAGGACCTTGATATACCATGTCCTAATTTATTCCGTCCCCTCAAACACGTCTACCTTAATTAATAAAGTGATCATTATAAAAATAATTTGACCTTGATATACCTACCATCCTGTCCCAAACTTTAAACAGTGACCTTGATATATCAGATAAACTTAATTCAAACCCCATTTTAGATTCACAAACGCACACCTACCTTTAAACAGTTTGTTTTCTAAAAATTAATTTAAAATTCGTGACCTTGATATACTTCAATCCTTACCTTTGTTGCGCAATCCATAAAAGCCCACGTGTCTTCAATTACGCCGCTGAAGTCCCCCTTTTAATTAAAATCATTAATCAGACGCATTAAAAACAACTCAATGATTAATTGACTGTAAATTAAAAATATATATTTGAATTAATACTGTAAAAAATTTTTTTTTAAAAAATCGGTACAGAAATTTAATAAAAAAATGGATGGCAAAAACATTAATTTTTTTTTAAAAACGTAATACAATTTAACATGAAACAATTAAACAATCCAAGGTACAACTATTAAAATTAACCTTCGTAACAAAATTATGTTAATATAGTTTGAATTAATTAAGAATTAATACTTAACCTTGTTGAAAAGTTTAAAAAGAAGAAAGAAACATAATAATAAACCTTTCAATCTTATTTAATTATCTTACGATTAATCTCACTTAAAATCACGGCGTTAATCGTGTTTAAGGCACAATTATCATCACTAATTTGCTCTAGCTAGAAAAAAATATGAAATAACAACCCGTTGTCTCATTTGCATTTCAAATTTTTTATAAACATTTTTTATAAATTTTATTCTAAATTCTATATTTTTATTATATAGGCCTATATTCTATCATAGGTTTATGTGTTCCATCCATAAGTATGACACTGGTAATGGTTACTGAGATCTAGTCGGAAATAAAAATAAGGTAGGGGGAGGGGGCAATATAGTCTGCTAGTTGACGGTATGTGAACACAAAGACACTAGATATGACTTCAAAGTTAGCTAGTCCATCAAATTTGGTCCTTATTGTTGTGAACTTACGTCTTTGTGGTCCAGAAATATTTTACCCCGACTTTTGAAAAGGTAGACCTATTAAGTAGTGTCATACTTACAGAATAAGTATTATATAAACTTATGTTCTTATATTAACTGTTTTAATCTTATAAGGGGTACAAAATCTCGTTGTTCTTAATGTATTTTCGATCCCTTTTAAGCCTGCAACAATTATTTCAACACGAAAAATATTAACTATTTCTCAATCTTAAAAGGGATTCAAAACCTCTTTGTTCTATGTGCATTTCCAACCCCTTTTAAGCCTGCAACTTTACTAAACTATTTATATATTTCAGACGTAAAGTATTAACCGAGTTTCAGTCTTAAAAGGGGTTCAAAACCTCGTTGTTCTCAGTGCATTTCTAACCCTTTCTAAGTCTACAACTCTATTTATAAACTATTTAATAATTTTAATTAAAACTTTGTGTAACCCGTTTCCGTTTTGGTAGCAAATTCTAAAATAATAGTTAATTTTTTTTTTAAGTACTAACTTTGCAATCTTAAAAATGACACAAAAATGTGTTAGAAAAACAGTCAATTCTTACCACCTTTCAAGCCTACAAATTGTGCATTGTTTGTTTATTTATTTATTTCTTATAAAAGTGTTAAATTGAAAGTTTATAAAAAAACACGTCTTATATAAAAATGTGTATAAGTCCCCATAACCAATTAACGATAAACAAATTAATAATTATTACAAATAACAGAACGCAGCTTGCGTGATAATTGTATTAAAACTAATTAATTTCATCTAATACTGGATATGATTAAGATTACTTAATCGGCATTAATTTAATTAATCCTTTAAATTAGTCATATTGATCGATTCAGAATCGCGGTTTGCGATGTTTTCCGACGAAATATTTTTCCTAATTAAAATAATTAAAATTTTGATGAAAACATATTAATTAAAATTAATTTATTTAACCTGGTTGTAGCTAAGGGTCAAATTTGATTAAAATGAAACATCATTTTATATAATGAATAATTAAAACCAGGGATAGATTTAATTTTAGAAGTAGGAATGGAGAACGGTTAGTATTTACTTCAGTCCAACTCATAGACCACCCAGTATAGAGCCCCTCCCTCCAACACGTAACGAAAAGTTAAAATTATCTTATTGGCTGCTCACTTAAACTACGTTTTGATGTCGTTGCTGATGGGGACGGCGAAAAATATGTAATTCCTTTTTACCTCTGTCGCTATGACCCGCCTCTTCTTTCATACCCCTCCGTTCCGTGGAAGGGGGTCCGGGACTTTGACGCACGTGCCCAGATTACTCTGTTCTCCATTCCTACTTCTAAAATTAAATCTATCCCTGATAGAAGTATAATGAATAATCAAAACCAATAGCCCAGTATAAGACGTTAGGTTTCATGATATCTTACAAGACCCCGACCGCCGAAGTCACGACAAAAATCTGACCCTTTTCTACTACCAGAAGTCCATAATGTGATGGACTCCTACTACAATAGTATATAAAACCCTACGTTTCAAACTGCTCCGCATCTTCAATGGTATCAGGAAGTTTACGATTATTAGTTTCAGGCAATAACAGTATTAAAAGACCACTGGTAATTGAAAGACCACCGTACAGCCAAAATGGAACGCTGGGACTTGTATAATGTCCCTAAGAAATATATACACAAGTGTCCCTCAATACACAGGATGTTCCCAACCAAAAAGGACTCAAGGGTTTAATTATAGAGCCGAAGTACATGAAGTGAGTGGGATGAGTGGATGGTTCTATGGGAAATCATCAATTTTAAGAATCGAAAATGTATAACTCTATACTTCTATCTATGAGTAGCCGATTTTGAATGCATGTACTTCGGCTCTATAATTAAACCCAAGGTTCCATTTGGGAACAGCAATAACATACCAATTCTCTAGTAAAAGGCGCAATAATGGACCCTATTTTGGACCACAAAGAACTTGAACCCATGGCAACTGTGCGTACAACCGTAGGATAAACCTCGGCAGAGTAAACATAGATAACGGCGTATGAAGCCGTAATACAAAACTTCCCAATCATAGCCAAAGTCGTTCTTAACCATGCCAAATCTTAATTATTAATTTTTTTTAGTTTTAATTTAATTTTAATCCTATTCGATTAATTTTAATATAATACCATTCGGTACTGGGATGGTAGCGATACAGGCTAAACCACCAATAACCATAAAGGCCATTTGGGGATATCTTCGACCCAAATATCTCAAGATAAATATTGATATTATGTAAGCTGGGAATTCAACTGCACCCGATATGGCGAAGTTTATGAAAGGGTCACCTTCCAATTCGTTTGTGTTTAGAGATAGACCGTAAAAAATGAAGGCATTCACAAACCTTCAGTCATAAAAAATACATCGTTTACAATGCGATATAAATGCTTTTATCCAGGAATAAATACAGCTACTAGGAATCATTGTGTACTGACATTTTTCTTAACGTACCTAGGCAGCTTTATTGAGGGAGGAGCTAGCAAGACTAATCATTACGTATAACGAAATTTACCCAAGCGAATAATATAACCTATCTCGCTGTGCATCTTGCCTGACACTGCGTTTCTATAAACCAATGAAATCACATTTAGAAAGACGCCATAAGAATTATTAATAGGCGTCACGTGACGTGTGTAGTAAGTTCTCAAGGCCGGTGTATACCCACAAAACCCGATTTCATAGAAATTAACGGGATACAATAATTCCTAGTTGCTGTATGTATCCCTGATCTCACGATTTAATAATTAGTTAACTAACCAATTAAAATATATCACAAGTGTTTTACGTCTTAAATTAGACGATTTCATGAGATCTAATATCGTAGCTTTTTTATTTTCGGTCATTGCTTCGTGATCCTTAATTGTATTTAATTAAATTATGTTAATTGGGTTCGTATTATGAAGTTAATCGTATACACCCACGTTCAATATTCATGGGTGTATAAGAGTTAATTCATTATTTACAACCTTCTTCATGGTTTCGAATAGAAAACCCAAGGATTCATCCAAATCGTCGGTATTAACTTTATTTCGTTTAGCCGCTTTTGTTATTATGGCTTTTGCTTCGTCGTATTTCCCGTTAAGAACTAACCAGCGAGGGGATTCTGGCATTAACCTTATAATACCATACTTAATTATTAATTAAATACGGGAATTAAAATTAAACAAGTTTGTACGCCCATTGATACCCTTAAAACGGAAGTTAATTACTTCTAATCCTCAGAAGTATAAGACTCGCAACATATTCAAAACCTTCTGTTTGTATATTAGTCCAGTTCATCCCGCCACCTACGGCATTTGGTTTGAACGCCCCTCCCCTCCCCATTTCGACAGGCAAAACATTTGAACACGCTTATTTCGACCGGAAAAACGTTCGGACACGTCCATTTCGACCGTCAAAACATTCGAACACGCCCATTTCGACCGGAAAAACCTTCGAACACGCCCATTTCGACCGGAAAAACCTTCGAACACGCCCATTTCGACCGGAAAAACCTTCGAACACGCCCATTTCGACCGGAAAAACCTTCGAACACGCCCATTTCGACCGGAAAAACCTTCGAACACGCCCATTTCGACCGGAAAAACCTTCGAACACGCCCATTTCGACCGGAAAAACCTTCGAACACGCCCATTTCGACCGGAAAAACCTTCGAACACGCCCATTTCGACCGGAAAAACCTTCGAACACGCCCATTTCGACCGGAAAAACCTTCGAACACGCCCATTTCGACCGGAAAAACCTTCGAACACGCCCATTTCGACCGGAAAAACCTTCGAACACGCCCATTTCGACCGGAAAAACCTTCGAACACGCCCATTTCGACCGGAAAAACCTTCGAACACGCCCATTTCGACCGGAAAAACCTTCGAACACGCCCATTTCGACCGGAAAAACCTTCGAACACGCCCATTTCGACCGGAAAAACCTTCGAACACGCCCATTTCGACCGGAAAAACCTTCGCACACGCCCATTTCGACCGGAAAAACATTCGAACACGCCCACTTCTCCCGGTAAACCCATTCGAACACGCCCACTTTTCCCCCTCAACCTTTGAACACGCCCATTTCAAAAGGTACCAATGGAGCCCAAAAATGTAACTCTTTGAAATTACCAATAAAGGGAAACTAAAGATACAACAGGAACAGTGATGGCTAGTTGAATATACATCCATTCTCTCAACCAATACGCAATAGCGGGTAAAATTACGTAACCCGTTGCCCAGCCTAACTCCAAGGCTATACCCAAAATAGGACGTAGGGATGGCCCAACCACCTCCATTACTAAAAACAATACAGGGTTATCATCCCAGGGACTAAATAAGAATTAATTAAGAAAGATAGAAGTCTTATAATTACAAAGAACAAAATCGTTCAGAAACAACCCAGTTGTTCCCAAAGCTAGAACGAAACGGCAAATGGCAAAAACTAAGAATGAAGGGGAAAAGGCGCAAATAACGCCAGCGACCAATAAAAATATGGCGGCGATCAAGATCATCGGTCTACGACCGTATCGGTCGGATAAATGGGTTAGACAAACGGCCGCTACCAAATTGCCGATCATATAAGAACTTTGGGCCATAGAAACTTTCCAAGAGTCATCGCAAACAAGATCCCACTGCAAACCAGTTAATCCTCCTTATACAATTTTCATCATCCCTCCACCTAGGACTCAAGGAGGACAGACGTCACGGGGTGAGTGAGGGAGACTTCGACTGCCCGTGCTGCTTAGAGCAAAGAGGAGAGCGAGCGAGAGAGAGGAAAACAGGAGATAGAAACGCGCTTTATAAAATCCACTGAAAAATAGGACCGGGGGGGGGGTACGTTTAGTTTCAGGACGCATGGGGGGATGGACCTCAGCGTCTCTGTCATCCCCTACGTCAACTTACGCGCTAGAGAGAAAGATGCGCGCTTAGGGGCCGCGGCGTACAGTAGATTTACCCCCCCCCCCCCGTTTTCACCACGCATGAATGCCGGCTGCCTCTACTGATTCTCTCTCCTCTTTGCTTAGAGCTCAGTGTTAAAGCTCTAAAAAATGCTTTAAGCCTTAACCAAAAAATAAAACGAGCAGACGATGACGATGTGCGCGGAATTAGTTGCGCGGCAAAGAGGTGGGAAGTTGGGAACCACGGCGCGTTTTTATGGGAAACCGGTCAGTCGAATTGTCCCTCCCGCACCTCTATCCTCTCCTAGCCTTGAGAATCACTTACCTCCTCAGTTATTGTGGACCGATACACCGAGTTGTCATACTCCCAACTGGTACAGGTTTCCGTTGAATTCGTTCCAACTATGGTGGTAAAATCATCTGATAACATATATTTCTCGCACTGGCTGAATTCCATCTTGCCGTTGACGTTGACAAGAGGCGCACTCAAATTTCTCCATTCAGTAACACTTAAACGCGATAAATTTACCGGTTTTTCACACCAAAAGTCTATTTTGGGGGCTATAAACGGTACCACCATATGTTGCCACGCTACTAGTAAAGCCACGAAAAAAACTACCGCGAATATACGACCCTGAAAGGCACCGTAAGGTCCGAATATGTCCGTTACGTCACGTGGTTTTAATTTTGTATCAGCCATCTGTAATAATGGAATTATTTCGGAGAACTTAACTAACATACACTCTCGTTATAATTATACGAGAACAATAAATTAGTTATCTATTTTATCGTTGCTTTATTGTAGCCTACGTGTTATCATTTCGAAATAAAAAGAACTAATAAAAATGCGAGGGGCTACAATAAATGTCTAATTTCAAAAAACATATTAAATTAAATTATTATTCATTCTTACCAGCTTAAATTTATGTTTAAACATTCCTAATTCTTCAATTTAATAATTTAAAATGATAAAATATAATAACACGCGTTATATAATGCATAAAAGTACAGTAGGTGTAAAGTAGGGGTAGAGATCACGTTTTAGATACAGCTGTGGAACCCCTCGAAATCAAAACAAATAAAAATACACATGTTTTGACCAAGGCTTAGCAATGAAACTTCAAATACTACACATTTAATCTGTTTAAATACTTAATTATGGGTTATTGTCATGTATTGTATCTAAGGGGGTTTATTTCTCGTAAAATATCTTTGTTTAAATTAATTTAATTTAAATTAAATTAACTTACTTTAATTTTCTTCTCTTGGGCCGTCCCCACTTCCACCACGACGATCGACGAAACTCATTCACTTAACCTAATTCCCGCTTCGGCTGGGTAATAAACTAGTGACATCTAGTGGCACTAAATTTAATTATTTAATTTAAAAATTTACTAAATTTTTCATAAAATTAAATGCTTAATATGTTATAATTAAATTAAAATTATTTATTTAAATGTAAATTTTGCATATTATTACTAAATGTTTTTATGACAGCAGATGGCAGGATAAGATTATCAAAAACTGGCGTTTAATACAAATATTTGAATAAATAGTACTGTAATTAACTTTAATTGAAACTGTAAACAAGTAAACATGAATATGACAGAATAATAATATTAAGAAGAACCGGCGCAGTTTGAATTTTCTCTAAAACGTTTTGTTTATAGTCTTTTAGCAGCTTAGAAAGCTAAAATCATCAATAAATTAACCCGGTTTTTCAATGAATTCGCCCTAGAATGACCTTCTCAACTTATGGTTTGGGTTCTGGGTCTCCTGTTTGTGGTTTTAAGGTGGTCTTCATTTCGGGATATGACAAAAATCCGTCGTTGTCACCGTCCAATTCCAAAACGGCATCCACGTTACCTAACCAATTAAATAAAACATTAAAATTAAACAACTTCATTAATAATTTAAACTTTAATTACCAGTAAGTTCCTCGACTGTCAGATTGGTCCCCGTTGCATGCTGAACAACCGCCAGTATCTCTAAACCATCCAATTTGGCATTATCATCGAAATCGTGCATTCTAGAATGATAAAATAAACAAAATCAATACGTTAACAATAGTCTACAGCATAACCCTATCAAATAAAACCAAAGATTTTACCGGAACATATAGAACAGTGTTTCTTCTTGACTTAGCTCTCCTTTACCCGATAATTCTATAACTGTTTGCAGATCTTCTTTAACATGACTAACGTGACAAATAAAGTAATTAATAGTAAATTGAAATTAATTATTAAAAAACCAATAAACAATTCCATAAATAAACTGAGCGAAAATTGAAGTCCTACACTCGGTTTAGTCTACCTTTGACAACACCTCACCAGGCGTCGCTTTACCCTGAATCTATGACCTACCTCACTCACTTCAAAATTACAAGCTCCAGTTTCTAAGTTACGATTGACAAACTTATGGATGGCCAACATATCTTATAAACTTATGCTATAAGGAATATCTCTTGGAAAAACTCCAAAAAGATTAAAAAATTGGAACTTAATTGAACTCACTCTATATCTCGAATAAAATCTTGTACGCCCCATTTTCGTTCTAATTGGCTCTTCAATGCAACTGAGTTTGGGTCCGTGGGAGCAGCAGGTGCTGGACCTTTATGTTCATGTCCGGCGTGTCCATTTGTCTCCGAAATCAATATACAAATGGTTAATAATACTAGTAATACAAGGGACGCCGAGCCTCGAGAAGCCACGTTATTATCCATAACGTCGTTCTAGTCTATCACACGTCTCATATAATAAAACTATAGCTCCTATCGCCTGTAACGAGCAACAGGTGTTTTCCTGACGTGGTTGCTTGCTGTAGTAAAATATAAAACCGTATCTGGATTACCTGTACATGTCATCAGGAATGCATATAGCTAATTGGAATAATTGTGTACACCCATGTACAGTATCTCCCATGTCAATTTCTATATGCGGGTTTTATGGGTATACCGGGCTTGAGAACTTACTACACGTCACTGACGCCTATTAATAACTCTGATGGCGTCTTTCTAACTGCCATTTTCAAATGTTGCAGTTGGTAGTAGCAACGCGAGTTCCTAGGCTTGCGCGCTATGCGCAAGGTGCAACCGGCAGCGAGATAGGTTATATTATTAGCTTGGATAAAATTCGTCATACATTATGATTAGACTAGCTAACTCCTCCCACAAAAGCTGCCCAGATACGTTGAGTGAAAAATGGCACGTACACAATTATTCCAATTAGCTATATGTATTCCTGGTAATATAATTTAATATTGAACATTTTTATGAAGAAAAATTGTTTATCACTGAGAGGAACCAGGACTAAGCCTATATAAGTGTTAATTTATTTTTTATGAATTTAGTAAGGAAATGGTTAATATCGTTTTAATTCCTACCTTTGGCTCTATTGGCTTCAAATTATTGGATATATTATTTAGATTGGTAATTAAAACAGTTCAGTGACATGTAATGGTTGCTGTCAGGAAGTTGTAGAGATGATACTGAGAATATGAACTTGAATATGAATGGGAAATGATTTTTTCTTTTGCTATGAAATTCGCGCATGCCCATTGGAGTCCCGCCCATACACAACACGTTGTACATCCATTAATTATAAAGAAGACACTAAGAATACTTACCTCCCATGAGTAGAGATGAAACGTCACGTCGTGGACGGTTAGTTACTTACCACAATTCAATATGGCGACGCTTGGACCACATGACGTGAAAATTATATGAAACAATCACTTACCTTTGAAGCAACGTTAATTAATTAAATGAATACCAGTTAATTAAATCGTTTATAAGTTTAATATTAAACAAAATTTACGCTTAGAAAAAAATAATGTACAAAATGTACAATATAACGAACATATTTGTGGGGGGTAAAAAAACAGTCAAAGAAAAACACAGAAATATTTCTATATTTGCCTCATCATTATCAAACCGATGTAATTTAGTTTCAATTAAGTATTTCAATTTAATTTTTTTTGTTTAAAAATATCTAAATTAATTACCAGAATATGTAAATATTCTTATTGTTGTTGAAAATTAAATTTTAAAACCATTAAAAATTATTTGGGATTTTCATTTCTTTTTGAGACAGAATTTGGGCGTGGAATAAATACGTATTTTAGTTTTCATCAAAAACATAACCAACGGAGGAATTTTTCGATAAAAATGTTAAATTTTCATTTCTTTTTTGTAAAAAACAATTTTACTTATCAATATGGCGAGATAAAGTGACGTCACGCGGGGCGTCACCACGTGATCTGTTACGTTGTTTTTGTTCCGTATTAATGTATTGTCGGATTAAACGTGAAACTTCGTGGGCCTAAAAATAGAGTGGTGTTTTCGCGAATGAAGTTAGTAATTAATTAAGACCGGTTTTAGTCGATTATTTTTAGGTTAATTAGCTTACCTGATCAGTTTGTATTCGAGTTATCTTTTGAACCATAAGATTGCCGCATTTCATGTCCAAGAATAAAGTACCATCTTCAGCTCTGACCTTTCTTGTGGAAATAACTTCCGCGAAGGGGTATTTCCAAACAGTTTCCTGTAATATGAATTAAACGTATCGAAAACATTAAGTAAAGGGCAGTTTGGCTTCTATAACCATATAACGCGTAAGTTTGTGTCTACCATAGGGGTTTATAGTCCCTTACTTATGTATAGTATCGTATAGCCTTATGTATAAATAAAAACTTACATGCGTGACAACGTCTAAGAAATGAACGCCATCTTTATTCAGAGCTAGTATGTGTTCAGGATGTTGAGTATCTCCACGAATCCACTGCAAAGAAACAATATATTGACGATGAGGGCATTGGACCTTTGTTTTGTAAGGAGGGGTTTTAGAAAATCTTACCTTAACGGCGAAGAAACAAGAGCCAAATAGCGGCCATTTATGTAAAATGTCCAAACACTGAGCTTTGGCCTCTGTTGTATTAAGGGCGGTCATATCCAACCAGTTTCTTTGGACCATTTCAACCCATTGAGCAGGACGCACGTCTTTGCAAGATAGTACTGGTTTCGGTAGTAAGTACTTCACTTCGTCCCTAATAGAAACACGGTGACAAAATGGTAAATTTGGAATTTGTTCTGAAAGCAGGCTTAGCACAAATCGTTTTACATCATGAATATTAGCTTCTATTTACTTACAATAAAACGTTAAACTAATTATTCAACTATAATTGACATAAACTAAACCAGTATTTCAAAATTATTTCGCCTACCCTAAGAATTTGACATTCGTACTAAAATTATGCTTAACAAAGTGACGCTTAAATCGATTAACATCACGTTTATAAACTAATATATACTTAAAATAAAGTAACTAACTAATTAATTAACCATCAATTAACAAAAATATATGCATATTTTTCAACTTCTACGCAATTTGAAAGAGAAATATGGTAAAACTTACTTCGTGGGCACATGTTCCATATCAGCTGCTCTATGCAGTAAGGCAGCCACTCTGGCTATATCAGGCACTGTACTTTCGGGCAATTTTGATTCGGCTGGCATAATGAGTAGTAAGCCTTCTAAGTAATCTGGGGCAACTTGATTAAAGATGACCTCTATGTAACTGGGGTTATCTAAACGTAATGGATGCCACCAAACCGATCGGCAGAAAATCAAGTAGAACATTTGACCATTCTTCAAAAGCTCCGTTGTAACGTCCAAAATATATTCTTCTTTGTTCAATGGCATTGTATATGGATCTGCAAACATTTTCACGAAAAGAAACCCATAAATGTTTTCCCATAGAAATAACATGGAAACGAGTAGACATTTTGTCCAACGGTTAATTAAATAACTATAAGTCTGTCAAGTTTGAAAATAATTTTAAATGGAAGATTAAAGTTTAAATAAGTGCCATTTTAAGTTTCATTAAGAACGGTTAAGTATTTGTTACAAAACAATTAAGAGAACAGAGCCTAAAAAACTAGGCCTAACTTTGAAAATATTTTACAAATGGCGAAAGAAAATTAAGTCTTACCTCCTTCAACAATACAATAAAGAGAGAATTCCTCCATCTCAGCTTCAGTTCGGACATTAAGAACGGTACATATCTCTTCAACGATGTCCTGGACAACCGTTGTCGACTTGGTGTTGATGACTCGTTCGGTTCCTCCAGGCAAACGGTAAATTTGGCGTTTAGAGTTCCTTCCAGCAGAAATGGCCGCGATCTCTTCGATACTGGGGACATTCTTGCGTCCTCCGTACTTCAAAGTCTTTCTCAGGTTATGCAAACAGACCAAGGCAGTTCCGTGATAGGCTCTTCGTTTGTCATAAGCGGCCGTTTCCAAGTATTTGATTAGGTATGGTTTGAGCGCTTCTGTGCATTCGAAATAGGCACCGATAATTGAGAACAGTCTCCAACCTCGTTGACAACTGTCCCTGGTTTTAAACAAGGTACAAATGATTTAAATTCCCAATTATAAAAATATATTGAAGTTTAAATCATGTACTTACGGTTTAGAACTTTTATTGTTTGTTGTCTGTTTCATTATTTGGCAATAAACCTCGTCCCTTAGTTGAGGATGTTTGTGACAGTTCTGTGTACATAAAATGATGTAAACATTTTAAGTTACTAGGCCTGGTTCTAGTTGAGGACATAAAGCAAGGATGCCACACAGAGATTCTGATATAAACCTGTGACGACCCTTCAACAAGTTAAACGTTACTTACGACAAGTATGGTGTAGACGCAATCGACTTCACTTTGACCTTTAGCCATGGGGTAATCACCCATGTACCTCATAATGGCAATAAAACATTCCAAGCTAAGTTTATTTAGTTCGGCAGCGTCATATTTGAGCAAAGAGGCTTGAATGGGCGATTTCGTGTACTTGACCAGATCGGACAACTCCTTCCACGTCCAATCAGAGTCTTTACCCTTTTTGCCTTTCTTCTTTTGAGACTTCAATGTCTCAATCATCTTAATGGAACCCCGAATTGAACCGTCTCGGGTCCTCAACATCTCGTATTTGTCCAAACTTTCCCGGAAGTTGAACAATGCAAATTGCAACAGTGAATACTTGCCATCGTTCATTTGGGTAGTTTGACTGATGTCGCTTTTGCAGTCCTCGACGTGTTCCTGTTGACATTATTATCATTTAAGACATGGCTTCACAACTCTTTTGTCTACCAGTTACGAGGGAGTTGACAAAATTCAACTTACCACTTTGCTTTCGACCCATAAAGGTGCCGCACTCTCCTCAGGTCCGTGTCCATTTTGGACGACTTCATCGTGAATACTTTCATTTTGAACATGTTGCGAATGTCTAACTTGTTGAGCGTGAGCTTGAGCTTGATAATTACTCGAAGTTGTTCGTTCCGACACAACTTCGTCAACGGCGACAGTATGTCCTTTACGTTGTTGCTCGGGTTGTGCTGGTGGTTGGCGACCGAGTGGTAGGACGTATTCGCATGGAAATATACCACTTTCACCAGAATCCAAGACGCCAAATAACCAACCTAATAAAGAAATAATGATGGTCTTCACTCAAAAATTTAGTCCGAAGTTTAAGAACAAAATTCTAATGGACTCCTCAACACCAGTTCAGTCAATATGCCTGTCTGTTAATTTCTCTGCGAGAGCTTAATGGAAGGGTCTATAGCTCTGGAACCCCTTCAGCAGTAATAGACTTAAGATAATTACATCCAAATAGTCTATTAAAATAATTGAATAATAATCGCACCGATTGACACCAAAATCTAATCGCATATTCTACAAACGTTTCTTGATAACCGTTGAAAACTTCAAAGCATTTGAACCCAAAATCCAAACTACACGAGTTATTAAGTCACAAAGTTTTAAACAAACAAATCGGTCAAAACCACGCACCACCTCTAAAATTCATTAAAAATTTACTCCCTCCCACTCCCAAACATAATTTTAAGTTTAAAATTCAAAATGGTGGCTATGGCTTAGCGTTTCAAACTTGTAAAAAGAAAACGATAATGAAAACCGAGTGACCTAAGAATTCCAAGTAAAATAAATGAATGTATGAAGGATACCCTTGGTTAAATCCCGCTATTGAATAATGTTTTTGCATAAAAGAGAATTTAAGGTCTTCAGAAGTCATATTGTCGACCCACAGCCAAGCGGGGAACTTGAAAGACTTCCAAAATCACTGACGCGTGCATTTTCGGAATTTTAAAATCCACGCGCTGCCACTGAGGAACAGCTGGTCTATTGCAACCACCATAAACGATTTCAAATCGGATGTTTGGGGACTAGCTGGACATAATGAAATCATAAGAAACAATAGTACCTCAATATCTATATACATTGGAGGAGTGTTTTCCAATGACCCCCTTAAATTTAACATAGGAAACTGAACACACAACTAAGGGGTCATCCCTAAATCACTCTTCTAATGTTCATAACCTGCAAATGGTCTCCAATTTTATGCTAATAAACCTAGCTAATTAGGGTTGAAATTAACAATTTAAAACTTGGGCTCCATTTATCCAAAATGAATAGGCGCTTATTTAAATGTAATATTAAAATACTATAGTGGCAGAGCTGAGGGTTTATTAGTTGAATGGAGTAAGGGAAAGTAACATTGTATGACACGGTTTGATTTTTTAGCTATACAATATAACCGGACGTGGACCATTGTATCCGTAACACATTTGATTTGATCGGTTCAGCCCTTTTAAATGACTTCCGGTATTAGTTAATATACATATATATATTAGAATTTGTGTTAGAATAATTAACATTGCGTTAATTATTTAAAGGCTATAACTTAAAGTAAATAAAAACTAAAAACAAACTTTAACCATTCTAATTATGGGTGTAAATACTTGCACGATTAAAATCCGTAGTAACAGTTAACCGAGGTGCTAACCACTCTCGAATGAACGCCGATTAGGCCGAGTGAGTGACCATACCCTCGTTCTTAACCATTTTTAAAGATTTTCAATACAATGCAACAATACAAATGCATAAGAATAATAAAAAAAAATTCTAATCTTAAATATGGATAACAATTGCCATTAAAACCCACGTGTTTTCCAACGAAATTAAGTCCGTTAAAGAGCGCCACAATTTCACAAAAACGAGTAAATAAAAACTTACGTTTCAAAAACAGAAGCATTTGAAGTATTTTCGAACGCCTACTATCTATCAGGTCATTTTTAAAATCAAATACTATACTGTTTATACCATACCGTTGGTACAACGCGTCTTTCGGTGGTCTTCGCGGGTTTACTATCTCTACCGTAATGAGATGTTTTATTTATTAAAGGGAAGCCCACTATGAACGGTCGGGCGAATACCAAACCCCACCGCGCCTATAAAAAAATGCTTGTTTCATTACCGGGCAACCGTGACCCTTTGTTTTGTCAGATAATAAAATATTTCCTAGTAAAGAACAGAGAGGGAGGGGGATACAATAGGATATTAGAATATTATATGGGTTTGTTTGCACGTCACCTGACGTCATGCTCTCTCTCAGAGCACGTGGTAACATCCGCCGATTATTTTCACATCTGTTTTCTCTTTTATTTAATACCATGGACTTTAATAACATAAGTTTATAACCGACGTTCCGTGTAAGTTGCAACGAGACTTCAAAAAAAAATAATAAGGTTTGGGACTTACCCTTATCCAAATGCATATTCCTATTGTTGACGACTTGAATGACGTCTCCCTTCTGGAAACTAAGAAGTGTCGATTCTCTGGTGACGTAATCAGCGACCGCTCTGACGTATTCGTGTCCACCTTGAGCGGATTCCATACTGAATTTCTCGATCATGTTACGGATTTGCTCGGCTTTGTGCGAGTACAGCGTCATCCATCCTCCGTTCCTCAAGAGTATTTGCAAAGTACTTGGACGTGGGACTGCAACTTCGGCGATGTCTTCGAAACTAAGCGTGTCCAAGACGCGAGAGTAATCGCAAATAGCGTCGCGTTCTCGACGAACCAATCGCACGCCGCTATGAGAGACGCCGAGTAATTGGACATTGGGTAGATTACGACCGCCGGATACTGGGAAAAGTCTGGAGAAGTAGGTCGGGAAGTCTTTGGCCATGTCCACTAAACTACGTTTCACGGCCAATTTGTGTTGACTAGAGTTTACATTGGCGAAAGTGATGCCGTAACTTTCTGCAAAGAAATAATTTTGACCAAGAATTTATAAACAACCATCGTTAAGTTTCAATTGCTTTTCCCCAAGGCCCAAGTTAAACTTAATTAACTTACCCATTAATTGCGTCAGCTTCCTTTTCTCCTCACGGTTCAACCGTATACAAGCAGGAGCCGTAACGTCTTGGGCGATTTGACAGAAGACAAGATGTAATAGCAAGGGATTGTCCAATTTTTCAGTTGGTGTGAAGACTTCTTTGCGAACGCGTAATTGCCAGGGTACTTTGGAGTAAGTCAAAAACGGCGCGCCGTTTGGTCCGTACAAAGTGGTCTTTATGTTATCAGCAGGGCCTCGTTGGCTGGCGATGTCTAAACCAGGCGGTGGTGCCGAATCAACTGGCTTCAAGAATTCGGAGCTTTCCTCAACTACGTAAATTGAAAAATTCAAGGCAACAAGATAAGAATACAATCGGCAAATTAATTTCTTTAAAAGGCAATAACCTTAAGTTTAATTTCAATAATGTATTCATAAACTTTAAAAATTCTAAAAGCAATGAACCGAGACGTTTTAAGTAAGCTATAGTGCTATAGTCTTTCAGCGTCTTAGAAGCTACCGACTTCTATAGAATAATATGTTTTTAAAATAGATGTTTTGCTAATTTTCAAGTGTCTCAAAGACTATGCTAAGGGGGAGCCTCGCATCTTTTAACGAGCACGTTAAGGTTAACTCTAGCATAAACAGATAACTATTAAGTCTCCATTCCATACAGGAATAATTTCGAACTTATTTGAGTTAAAACAACACTTACATTCAATCCTGTCATTGCTAGATATCCTTTTCTGATTGGGTCTGTAAGGTTCTATGGGTTGAGGTGGCTCCTTCCTGCGTCCCAAAGGTGGTGAACTTGGAGGATAGTAGCCACTCGAAGCCGCGATGGATGGTGGTCCATGATGATGGTGATGTCCGTGAGGACCAACTGGTGGCGGAGGAGGCGGTGGCATATTGGGATGTCCCTTCTTCCTGGTCGGCGAATGAGCGCTATGAGTGTACATCGATTGAGGCATCATTCCACCGTTAGTGTACGCACTACGAGAGGAGGCCAAACTCTCTTCATAAACGACACTACGAGACGCTTGCGAAGATGTCTGGTCATATTGGGTCGGTAACTGACTGTACTGTCTGGAAGAAGTTGACATTCCATATTCGGCCGCGATGGTACTCGGAATTCCCTTAGTTGTAGGTTGGGCCAAGGGATGTCCCAGTTCCTCTCGACGTTCCCTCATCTCCCGACTTGCGCGTTCCATACGTTCAACTTGACTCTTAACCAAATTTTCAACCGAAAAATCTGGAATTTCCTCCTTACGTTCAGGTGGATAGATAAAGCCTTGAGGTGGTTGTTGAACCGGTTGATAACCGTTGTTATCATAACTCATTTGAAAATGTCTATCAGCCCGACCTCTCGGCGCGACGTCTACGGCGTCACCACGTCCAAAAGTACCTTTCAACTTGGCTTCTATGATGTTTTTACGGTTTTCCTCTAGTTTTTTCACAGGATCCGGTACTGATTCCGATTCAGAGACTCGCTGACCACCTTGAGGACTCGTATCGTCTTTATCCTTAGGGAATGGGAACATTGGCACTCTCGTGTCCTTCTTGGTTGAACGGACACTGTGGTCCAGCGTTAACTGTTCCAATTTACTTCTCATTTCAGAACTTATTCTCAGTTTACCGACGCTACCTGGTCCCGGTTTACTCAAGGCGCCTTCGAAGGCCCGTACAACGTCTTTTTTAGGTTTGACAGCGCGAGGTGGTTCAGAGAGTAGAGACTCCTGCGATTTTTGACTCTTCATTCTTTGGGTTGTAATTGGAGCATCTTGTAGCAAATTAGGCTCGCTGTTGAAACGTTTACCCATCATGGAGTGATGATCAACTTGATTCATGTTCGGGATTTCTGGAAAATCAACCACGTCACTGCGCTGGTGGTGGTGGTGGTGATGTTGTTGTTGTTGTTGCTGCTGCTGCTGCTGTTGTTGTTGATTATTGTAGGCAGCCATATGTCTTTGATCAATGGCCGATTCAGAAACCCTTTGGGATCTGACTTCCATTCTTCCTGTTTCTTGAGGGCCCTCTTGTTGATCATATTGCCCGGGTTGGGGTGGCATTGGTCCAGCCGGTGCACCGTCCTCTCTAGGTGGTGGCCATCTCCATTTACCTATCCTAACGGTCTTAGCTCTGCCATATACGTCAGGGTACCTTCCATTTTCATCTGGCATTGGGGGTGGTGGGGGAGGAGGTGGTGGTGGCGGAGGTGGTATGCCCATCATCCTTGGCGCTTGCGAACGCGGAACGTATGGTTGTGGAGGTGAATCGTCGTGTCCAGCTTTGCTCCTTAGTTCGGACATGACGTCACCAAACACGTCACGATTTGAATAACCTTGCTGACCTTTTTGAGGACTGGTTGGAGTAGAATGTTGATGAGTTGGAGTGGACTTAACTGGGGTCATCGAAGCTAATTGTAATGAGGCGGCGTTCATAGGAGTTCCCATTTGTAACATGGCTGGTGGGAAGCCCATTGCATTCGGGGTTCCTAAGTTACCGGATAAATTTGGTGCTTCAGTTAGCAAACTTGATTCGTTAGCTTCGGGCGAGGTTGGTACCTTTTTTGATTAATTAATCAAGATATTAATTGTTGATGCGTTAAGATATGTTAATATGATAATACTCACAGCATTTTGAAGCAGATTCTGTAACGCCGCATTTTGATGCAATAATTGTTGCTGGATTTGCAAATTTTGTTGGACAGCGGTTGCCAAAAACGCACGTTGATGCATTTGCATCATTTGTTGCTGCATCAACTGTTGTTGAATCAATTGCGAAGGGCCCACCATTGGAACTGTCATTCCAGCGACATTATATAGAGGCAAATACGGTACTTGATTCACTTGGTTCATCTGACTCGTTTGAGGACTTTGTATTCCGGTAGACGGTGGACTTCCTCCCAAACTAAACATGGACATATTGGTATTTATGGATGGAGGTCCCATTCCGGACATGGCGTTCATGGCGTTCATCGCATTCATGGCACCCATAGCACCTAATCCACCCATACCTCCCATACCATTAAACCCGCCCATTCCTTGTGGTAAATTGACATTGATCATTGGAGGAGACATCGGGAATCCCGCGTTCGGGTTAATACCTAAAGGCATTGTTAGTCCCGCCATCGACCCGGGTGTCATCGAGGCAGGATTCTGTTGCGTCTCAACAGCAATTTGTCCTCCTCCTTTCAAAGCGGTTGCCATGGCTTGTGGATTACTTAATCCATAAATATCTTCATCAACAAGTACTGGTCTAAATATATCATCCAAGTACTGATCCAAATCGGACGTGGTGGAACCTGGCCCGAATCTGATAGTGGTCTTATTGATGACTTCACCATTTTTAGATTCCGAGCTGGCACCTTCTAAATTGTCTCCACCACCTTTTAACTTGCGTCCTAATCGGTTAGGGTCTGTCAAATCCGGAAACTCATCTTCGAACAAGTCATCGAATACATCAGCGATGAATTTACTTTCGGGACTTTCATCACCGCCCTTATTTACAACTATAGGTGGCGGAGGTGGTAAGTAAAACGCCTGTGGTTTGAACTTCCCTCCTTGTGCTGGTAAACGTTCGGGACTTGGTATGTATAATTTCAAATCAGAACGTTCCGATTGTGAATTCTTAGAACTTGAGGATTGTCCCTTGATAGCAGTCGCTAAGGATCTCGCGTCACTAAGTTCATCCAAATCACCATCAAGTACTGGGTTAAATAAGTCATCAAGGTACTGATCAAGATCCGATGTATGCGATGGTATCCTAACGTTTTTAACATGTGACGCTAAAGACGGTGCCTCCGAAGTATCAGATAATGCTGAACTTCTAGCACCGGAGTATTCCGCCTCACGATTGCGGTCGATATGTGCCTTAGTGGATTGAGAGTATACTCGAGGTGGTGCCGCCTTAGCCGTGTATTTGACGTATCTCGAGCTTTCAGCAGTACTTCCGCCTATCCCGCTACTTCTACCATATCGTGAATTATCATTATCCAAATCATCTCGCCCTAACGGTGTCTCAAGACCTCTCAGATCCCCGATATCAAACTCTGGGAAGTCAATTCCACCGTTTGAGTTACGGGAACTAGGTCGTGAAGGACTATGCCGACTGTAGTCATCTTCAGTTGGTACAATATGAATTTCACGATGACTCGAATGTTTTCTAGGCGGGTCACGTGGCGAATTGTGACTATGGTGGCTATGGCCATGACTATGACCATTATGGTTGCTATTCCCACCACTAGCTTCATCAAGTGACATCCTGGAGTGACCAAGGTCTCCGCTACTCTTGGACAACTTACGGGAACCTTCTTTAACGAAGTATCGTCCATTAAGTGCCGATGTTGATAAACCTAACTCCTGCCAAGGATCTGCGTTGGGACTTGATGGTAAACTCGCGGGTATTGGTGGTGGAGGAATCGATGGTCGTTGGACATCGAGGGATTTTGGCGGATCACTATTCCTCGTGGGTGGTTTTGGAGGATCCTTGGATTTTAAGTAACGTTTGTTGAGTTTACTGGTTTCCGATAATGCCACGCCTCCTGTAATGGATGAGTTACCACCCTCACTGGCAACACGATGTTGTCCCCGGCTAGCAACGCGACCATTTGAAACTTCTACTTGATGCGAATGCATATCGTCAACACGGTCCAGTTCAGTCGCTGACGCGGTTGTCGGGTCGAAATAACGGCCATTAAGAGCGCTCGACCTTGATAAACCTAAATCCATATTCGCTACTGGATCGTCAAGTAATTGATCCAGGGAACGACTCTGCGTCAAGAAAAAATTAAAGTCCTTAAAAACATGCCCAACAAGTACAATGTCACGCATTTGTCAAAGGCATGAGAACATATCACATATTGTATCATTTGACCAATTCCGTCATAACTTTGCTAATTTTCAACCGATTTTAACGCGGTTTGTTTCATTTTAAAGCTTATAAAGACCTTTATCATAATTACAAGTATTTAACCTTAATTGTTTGCGAAAAAAATAATTAAATCTCACCTTTAATTTCTGTTGTGGCGTAATCCTCCTATCGACTTCCTCGGGGTACTCAAAAACGGAAGTATGACTGACGTGATGTTCAACCGCAACCCGTTGTTCTTCTCGCCTCCTATTAGAAGGTGGTAACAAGGGGGCCGGAACAGGATTAGTATGTCGTGGGGGAGGCGGTACACTACGATGTACCGGCGACGCTGGTCTTTGTCGTATCGGAGCTGGTAAGGCTTCTTCAACTTCTATTTCGAATGTGTTGAAACGATGCGGATTGTGAGGCCTGTAAACAACTCTAGTTAGAAATACTGAACAGTTTTCCTCATAGATTCATAATTAATATAAGAATGCTCAAGTCCTTTATTTAACGAGATCTCGCGGTCAGTTTTAGCTAAGAGTTAGATGTTTAAGAAAGAGATTTTCGCTAAGAAGGGGAAAGACTCAACGATGCGAGACCGTTTTTTCGATTTAATACAAGTCCTGCTATGTACTCGAATTTAGATTTATTTAAAAACTTTCCTGAAACTAGGGTGTAATGACCACCAAAACGCCAGCACAAGTTGAAAGTAATTTTACACATTTTTCTGGTGGTGACGTTTAAGGCGTTACGAAACGGTGATTTTGAGGGTCATGGTAAGAAAAGTTTAGTTCTATTATACCTAATTTATGAATCGAGGAAGACTTATTATAACAGTTATATTTTCTATTGTATCGGACAAAAACCTTTAGATAATGAAAGCGGCTTTGCTTTTACAATAGACTAAAAAATAAAACGATTGATAAGTGTCTCGTGTTTTTTACCAAACTCCTGAACTACATATCGCTTAAGATACTCAAATAAGGCCTAACTATCAGTGATTAAACATATTGGCTAGAACACGGATTTATAAAATATGTTCGGTGTACACAAAATACTTATCAACTTTTTAAAAGTCTACGAAATGGTAAAGCCTACTTCAAAAGCCCGAAGCTTCAAACTATAAACAAAGCGAACTTCAAAAGCCATAAGCTTCAAACCATTAACAAAACTTACTTCAAAAACCATAAGCTTACTTCACGAAACTAAGCTTGAAACCATAAACAAAGCTAACTTCAAAAACCTTAAGCTTTAAACCATCAACAAAGCTAACTTCACGGAAATCATAGACAACTACAAAAACGTTATAACCACCCAAAACAATTAAAGACAGAAACACCCACAACCCATAACCAACTTCACAGAAAAGAAAATTAAATAATTAAACGAAACTTACGAAGCTGTCCAAGCCGAATGTTTCCTGGCGGACGAATCCTTATTAACCTTATTAGCGGAGACCAAGAAGTAAGACTTGCAAACGGGGAAAGCCGGAGGAATCTCAGTCTCGGCAATCAAATCCAAGACGTAGTCGCACCCGTTCAACTCGTAAGAGTCACCATCATCATGGAGGTCAACTGTCCATCCGTAAGTCTCTTCAATACCTCTGGCTTTTAAAACGGCCGCAGCGAAATCTTCACCGGTTGTGAATGATTCAACAGGACCAGGTAGACTACCGCCTAGTAATGAATAAATGTAAAGAAGCCCAAAGAATTTAGTAATTCTTATCATAAAAACATCCCATTGAGATAACGACGATAAAATGTTACACGAATCAATTGCGTTAACGACATGAATGTATACACTCGTATCAATGTGGATTACTTTCACTAATCCATATAAGACCCGAGACAGTAATGGTGGCATTATTACTTAAAATATTCATGAGTATATTTGAATAAATTCAATCCTATCTCTTAAATTGCAAAATATTTTCTTTAACTATTCCTTTGCGTAAGTTTTATAGTTATCTACTATTTAGGCTTTTAAATGACTATTATCATAAGTTCACAAGATATGTTCCATAAGTTGGTCACGTGTTCCATGCATTAAAATTTACAACAGAAGTAAATGTTCAACTTACCATCAGCGAAATGAGCTTCCAAAGCCATATTTGATTTTCTGGTATTAGCTTTCCATTCCAGGAGACAAGGTGGGTACGTTCGGACATTGTTGGGCTCGACTTTGTCAGTTTGTAGCAGTTTGTTCTGACAGTATCCTTTGTAACCATCTAGAGCGCAGTCTGAGACGTATTTCAGTTGGTACTTGTAAAGTACCGGTGATGGTGCGAAACAACTGAGACAGTTGGCCATAAGAAGCCACCCTCTTTCGTTGTTGGCAGTGTTTTCGTTTTTCCATGTTTGGTTGCATAATTGGCACAAGATTTCGTCCCTCAGAGCTTCGTTTTGAAGGCCCTTTTGAACGATGTAGTCTCCCAAAGCCCGTTCTTTTTTCCCCGACAAATTATTGTCATTCATAAACCTCAGAATCTGTAAGGTTAAGATGGAAACGACTGTTCAATTCGAGGAGTTCGCTAAGCCTTTCATCTACATAAAAAGAGTCCTTTGTTTATCTAAGCCTAGTTTCATCTACATATAAAGAGTCCTTTGTTTAGCTAAGCCTAGTTTCATCTACATATAAAGAGTCCTTTGTTTAGCTAAGCCTACTTTCGTCTATTTATAAAAACCCTCCAAATTAATTAAGCCTAATTTCAAACAATGATATAAAAACTCAAAACTTACCAATTTAAAGATAGCCAAAGATTCCTGGTAATCGGCCTCGCTGTTTTTGGCTAAAAACGGTGTTTTTATGGGTTCCCTTTTCATAGCCCAAATGTGAGCTTTGAAATATACGTTGGTGAACTTTGTGAAGCCATGTTGGTCCACGTCGTTCGGTAAACGACGTTGCAACGCTTTCGGTAGCGGTTTGGCCACTTGACCGACGCATTTTATAACGTTTTTATCGTTTTGGGTGCATTGCCAATCTTCTAATTTGCTGAAAATGAAGGCCAACTCCGCCGGTATCTCAAGATGGTTGACACCGGCCACAGCGCGGGAAACCCGTTCTTGTTCCTCACGCTGGGCACGTTCTTTGGCGCGTTCCAATGCCACGCGATCGGCCTCTTGCTTTCGAGCCAAGATAGCTTTGATCTGTTAAGAAATTAAGCATTTAACAGGGTATTAACTTACGATCCTTCAAATAACACGACTAGATCTTGAAAAGAACTTCAAAAAAAGCGCAAGAACGTTAAAATTGGACCAGAAATAAGAAAGTTACATCATTTTGAAAATGTTTCGGCTTTTGATATGTGACATCATAATTACCGATTGTAAATGCATAATTAAATGTAATTAAATAACATATTAAACATAACAGAAAGACCATCATATAAAGTCACCTATAACTAACCCTTCAATATTTAATTACAACCGGCGTCACATGACGTCACCATGACACGTTTTTCTCTCCATGACGCGTTTTTCAAAAACCATTTTTCAAATCATCATAACTTTCTTAATAATGGTCCAATTTAAACGCAATTACGCTCAAATTAAAGCTAAATTCAAGCTTTATAATTAACTACAATTAAATTAAATCAAAATCATCACCCCTTCCGCGAGAAGACCATAATCTAACATCTAGGTTCTTCTTCAATATATATTTCTTAGGGAACTACATGTATATCGACACGAGACCACAATCACATCACCATATCAGACCGAACCAATCTCCTAAGTGTCGCGTCACCAACAAAATAATTAAAACTCTTCGACAAACTTGAATTGGTAAGGAAACCAAAAAGGGGGAACGTTTCGGGGAGCCCTCGAAAAAAATACTAGCATCTCTTTGAGACTTTTTCCTCAATTGTAAGACACAACTAGCTAGCACCTTGGGGCGCCAACAGGAACCCCCTGCTAAGAGACATTGAGCTCAACCGAACTTCTTCAGGGAGTGCTTAGTCATCCGTGACAACGATACCATTTTAAGGAGATCACTTTCATATCATAGTTTTATATCCCTTGAGTGGCATGAAAGTAACGCCAAAAATATGCATAGGGGAAACAGGTTTATAATGGGAAAGATGTCATAGGCTCATAGCAATAAGAGGCTTAAACAGTATGGTTGTATTTTTAATAGTGACATTCAATAAGTTTAATGGTGTTATAATGTAAATGGAGATAACATTTACTGTCGTAAGAGGAATGCATATAGCTATTTGGAATTATTGTGCTACAGCCGTTTTCACTCAACGTATCTAGGCGGGTTTGGAGCACAATTATTCCAAGTAGCTGTATGTATTCGTGGTCATAACTACGGATTTTGTGGGAGATTAGTGTACCTATGATGCCTTTTTGACGCCTCAATTTTGTTGTGACAAATATCTTTTGAGGAAAGCGGGGAAAAGTCGGCTTAAGCTTCTTAGAGAGCTTGGTTTTGGAGGGAAGGGTGTTGGGTTCAGAGGGACAGATCATAGTAACCGGTCTATAGAACAATACGAGTAATAATATCAATTTTTGCCTGAATCGAATAAAGGCATCATTGAGAGGATAACTGCCATGGGTAGAACTGACCTCACCAACTAAGGCAAAATATGGATTTGCGCAGTACAGCTTACCAACAACAAATATATTTTAAATTATTCCACCCAAGTGCAATGTTCTGAGACGCGACGTTTTACGACCCTATCTAAGTTTTATAACCCAAGTTGTGGTTTCAGGACCAAATTTTAATTATACGCGAACCCCACCTTGGCTAACTATACCCACTTCTAAAAGTAACAAAACTTTATAACAACTTACTTTTTCATATTCACGTTTCTGTCTATACATCCGGTAAGTAGCTTGAGCTCTAAGAACGCCTTTTCGAACCTTGGTGTATTTAGTTCTAATGAAAACAATGAATAAATTATGATAATTATTAGACGCGTGATAATGAACTTTCAACATTTATAATAAGAATAATAAAAAGAATAAACAACATTGAAAGTTTATTTACCTGTCTCGATAAGCACGGTACGTTTTCTGAATCGTAACAGCACCGCGTTTCATCGCGACGTACTTGCGTCTGGCCAAGTACCCTTTGACGTAGCGTTGAATAGTTACCACAGAACCACGAAGTATTTGAGCACGTTGGGTCTCTAAATTTTGTTCCAAGGCTTCGCGTAGAAATACCTTAAAAATAGAGGGGGGGGGGAGAGAAAAATGTAACTTCATGTCGCGTTGTAACCATCATGGTCCTTAAACGACAAGACAACTTACTTTACTGGCTCCAAGTTGATAATTGCCTCTAGCTTCTTCAACTCTATCCAGGATAACACGACACACTTCCTTGGTTGGTGCACCTCTCGGAAGCCTTCCAGGTCCAAGACATCTGTATCTTTCAGCAAATGGTGTGAACTTCATGCGAACGGGGTATCCTTGCTTTCGAATTCTAATTGTCTCCAACATGCCAGTGTATCGTAATTGTTCCAGGACGATCGGCATGTCGAATTTAGACGGTGCCTTCTCGTTGTTGGGTTTAATACAACGTACAAACCATGGATTGCAACGCGACATCGTTTCAAGTAATTGCGTCAAAGAATCCTGGAATCTAGCAGCCACAGTTGGCGCCCGTGGCTTCATGGTGACAAAGCGACCGTCACTTCGGTTTGATATCTTAGCGGCTTCGTTGCTGGTCCTTAGGTCTTGGAACATCCGAGATATCATCTGTAAGGAACAAGTCACTCACCTTTCAGTTCCCGAAGTACTCAAAGTTCTCAAAGACAAAAACGGCAAGTAACTTACCGGTAGCTGACTGCTAACCAACAAGTCCATGACGTCACCCCTCAATGTATCTCTGTTTTTATCCAAAAATCCATCGACGGAATACCACACTTGTCCGGCATAATGTTTAATACCGAATTCCATCGAGGACATCCTTGGTCGACTGTACAATTCATTGAGGGCGTGATTGTAATGACATTTCTCCAAGAAGGACAAGTCGGTCGCTTTGGGGAAATTGCTTTCGTCATCCAAGAGAGGGAAGATTCCCACTGGTTTCTTTCCAATCAGATTCAACAGGGCGTGGTTATCAGTGAAGGTGATGGACTGCCATTCGATCTTTTCTCTGACGTATTCCTGTTGTTCCAACTTGAAGACGTGTTTGTTGAAATGAAACTGCAAGTTCTCGTTGGCGTAATTGATGCAGAGTTGTTCGAAGCTGTTTTCTTTAAAGTCTTCGAATCCGAAGATATCCAAGATGGCGATGCAAGTCTTGTCGCCCTTGCAGACGATGCGGTTTATTCTTTGAACCAACCATGAGAACAGTGTCGAATATAACGACTTGGCCACCGCGTCACGGGCGTCAAGGGCTTGGTCGATGTTTAATGGTGTAATCATTTTTTCGTTGCGAGTTTCCTAAGGATTGGTAAATCAGTTCAATTCCTCTTTGAACTGTTAAATTATTGGATAAACCGTTGCAAGTACTTACTGTTGTTCTGGCAGTCAAGGCACGATGAATTCCTTCGACGGACAACTTGAGCAAATGCGAGACCCATCTTATTTCAGCGTCACTTCCAATTTCAACACCCTCCTGGCCATGTTTCAACTATAAGTTAAAAGCCTTCAGAATTCCCAAGCATTGCCCAAAACCAAAAGCGGCAAGACTGACCTGTTTGCGATGGAAATAAACATTGCCTAAGTGGAGAACAGCGGCCAACATGCGTAAAATAGCGTCTTGTTCTTCCAAAGTGAATCCAAGTACTTGCATAGCGGCTAACAATGATCTGTAATTTTCACCATCATTTTTCGAGGGAATTTCCGGATTTCCACCTTGGTTTAAGTAAAAGTATTTCTCGGCCGTTTGTAGACCGTATTTCTCCTTTTCTTGGTCGCTAAGACCCGATAACATCTCGTAGAAAACGTGGTAGTTACGTTCCTCGGGTGCCTGAAGAATTGAAAAATATGTTCAAACACGTGGTTAGTCAATCTCGTGCGCAAAAAAAAATTGGCGGGAAGTTGCACCACGTGGCAAGAACACACGTGCATGGATCGAATATGACCCTATACAATTTTGAGCCCAAGAAAGTTAAATTCACGTGAATTGAACACGCGCTCAAAAATTAAGGCGGAAGTTGCGTCCACGTTGCAAAACGCACGTGCGTCATGCAGGAGATTCTAGAACTGACATCGCGTGCCACCCAATGAAAAACAGAACATATCCATACCTGAGTCACAATTCTTGATTTTTCCAATAGATAATCCGTAGTTTTCGCACCAGTTATAACACCACTGTAATTACAACGACGACACTTAGTACTTGCCTCCTATCTTAACTTGATATAAATAATCTTAATTATGTACTTACTCCTTAAAATAAACCTCCAAATACTTTCCAAATCGACTTGAATTATCATTTCTGACTGTCTTAGCATTTCCAAACGACTCTAACAATGGACTGGCTTCGAGTATCTGTTCGGTAATTAGATTACTCGGACTTTTATTAACAGCGGCCAAGTACTGCATAATTAATTTGGTCGATTCTGTTTTACCACTACCACTTTCACCACTGTAATTAGTAAAATAATTATAATTAAAGTTATTAATGAGAGCGTAACTTTTAATTTTAATTACGGATGAGAGAAATAAATAATTACATACCTGATGATCACGACTTGATTTTCATTATCTTTAGTAATACGTGTGTAAGCTGAGCTTCCAATAGCGAATAAATGTGGTGGTAAGGTACCAAGGATCTGAGCTTCATAACGTTTGACAACATCCAAGCCATAAATATCGGATACTTTGTAAGGGTTCACCGATATTAGAATACTCCCAGTGTAAGTCTAAAAGAAAATAATAACAAATTATTTGATTAATTGTTTTAATTTGTTTCAAAAATTTAATTGACTTTATTCAAATTTCCTTGATCATCTGAAGTCATTAATTTTGCGCTGACCAATTTTAATCGCGCACTTTTATTTGGTCAGTTTAACTATCGAATGACCAGTACCAAATACATTACTTCATTATTTACCCAACCATGCAATATTAAATTCCCTGACTTTTAATATTACAATTTTAAAAATTCCCTGACACTTTATAGAACCCACTTCCAAAAATCCCTGACGCATCGTTTACCACAAATACTTAATAAAAACCCCATGGAACTAATTAAAATAAAAATTATAATTGGCATGCTAAAATTTCTTTGTGAAAAACTAAACCAATACAAAATTAAAAAGAAAAATTCTTAATAAAATACCGAACGTTAATTTCAAGAAATAAAATTTTAATTAATTTAAATTAAATTAATAACTTCCGCTTGTATTCTACCTAATCTTAATAAACGAAACCTAACAATAACGATACACAGTTAATTGAAAACAACGCAAGTGCTAAACTTTCTAAAAGAAAGGAAAAAACAATTTCTTAAAAAAATATATTTATAATAAAATAAATAATTTGTTATATGAACTGACCCGTTTTCTAGACTTGAATACGATTTAAAAAAATAGGCGTTATCTCTTCACATAATAATAATAATAATACTTTTAAGAAAAGAATTCCCGACTCTAGGAGTTTGTAAAAGACCCTCTCTCTGAAATGAAACCATTTGGATGACGTGCTGAGTTGAACAAAACGTTCGCTCGCTCGTCCAAATGGGATGGGTTTGAAAGTGTGTCCAATTCAGTCCGAACTAACTTTAATTGACCAGAAAATATGGGACAAGTCTTTCTTTCTTTGCCTTTAAGAATCAACTTCTTAAGAGAGTCTCTACCCATCTCGCGACGGTTGCTTTTTGTTATCAATTAAATTGGTGGTTATATAAGAAAACGTGTCGACATTTTTTAATATTTCTTTCTTTTTTATCTATTTTTTTAATTTTCAGGATGTTTGATATTTAAAGGAAGACTCTCTGTTTCGGGATGGGATGATAAATTTTGGATGGTTTTATATTTGAATAGAGGTTAATATGGGCTTTCAAATGAGACCAAGTACGATGAAATCGGATTGTAATTAAGGAAGTTATTAATTGTTTTAAAAATAGGCTTAGAATTAGGTTTTTAATTTAATTTAATTAAAATAATTAATATTGAGGTGGAATGATTTTGTGTGATTTTATATTTTAATAGAGTTTAACACGGGCTTTCAAATGAGACCAAGTACAATAAAATAGGATGGTAATTAAGAAGGATACGAATATTTAAATATAATTATAACAATTAATATAAACAAATTAGATACTTACATAAATGTTATCTTTGTCATATCGGATTTTCAAATTCCATAGTAAAGATGCTTCATTCAAATCCCTGTTTCAAAGTACATTTCAAAATTGAAATTGTTAAATAACTTCTTCGCTATAGTTTTGGTGGTGTCGACATAGATGGAATTGATTGACCTATGACCTATAGATAAGGACTTACCCTAAATGTATCATGTCATCCACACCACTTATCCCCAAATCCTGTCGTTTTTGAACAGAGGTCATGTTGTGTAAAGTGAACTGTTGAGCTTTCCCATTTATCATGGCTTGAACGGTTATGACTTGAGCTGGTCGGTTGAACTCCACGACCTCGCCTGGTAACACGTAACCAATTCCGGGGTCGAACCATACCAACTCCCCCTGAAATTGACAATAAAGATTGGATGGATGTAGTTTTGGAACCAAACAATTTTTCGGTTTAGTTAGTGTATCACCAAAAGCATATAGAGATAATAGAAAGTAGTTAGACACTGGAGAGTGATGCGCTAAAAGGAACTTGAGAAATTTCCCTCCCCCGTTTCTTAACTTTAACTGCGCATGCGCTTCAGGGTTTCCAGTAAGATCATCTCTTGCACGTAATTAGACACTGAATGATAATTTCTGAATCGAACGGAATACTACAAGCTTTTCTGTATCTGCATAAGATCAGAAGATATGTTCAATGATAAGTTTGTAAAGTCTGGTAACTTAGAAACTGGAGCTTGCAATTTTGAAGTGAGTGAGGTAGGTCATAGATTCCAGGTAAAACGACGTACGCCTGGTGCATGAGCAAACACGAGACTAATTTCTAGTTTAAATGATCATTGCAAAGACACTTCGTACGAGTTATTCCCCAAAATATCCAATATTGTGCATGAGGC
The DNA here is from genome assembly GCF_054372755.1 of Phalangium opilio. Lineage (NCBI taxonomy): Eukaryota > Metazoa > Arthropoda > Arachnida > Opiliones > Phalangiidae > Phalangium > Phalangium opilio. The sequence goes on along the minus strand of NW_028324216.1, from coordinate 789,253 downwards.
GCTGCTGTCAAAGGCCTAAATAGTAATGCAGACTAAACAGGAGCTAGATGGAATTAAGTACTGCAAAATTAATTAACCACCACCGAGTGTAGTAAGTACTTCAATTGACTCGCTTCCGTCGTTCTCCTTCTCGAACTATAGTTATCTCGAGCTGTAAGTCTCTAGGTAGCAATACGAAGCGTCCTATAGGTTGTGTCATACTTATGGAAGGAACATATCACTTATAAACTTATGATAACCGCATGCAGATATGTCAATTGCAAGTTACTATTACCATCAAGGGCAATACAATATCGAACCATAGACATTAAAAAACCCTATACTACAAAATAAAAAATTCCAATAACAAAAATAACTTCAAAATATTGAAAAATAAAGATTGGAGAATTTAACCGGACCGGTTCTCTAAAGGATAAGACAATTTTCCTTGCGGCTAAATTATTTTTCACATGCTTCGGTTTATAAAAACATATTAAAAATATAAACTATATTTTTTCTACAACGTGAAGTTAAAAGCGGTCATGGTCTACTAGTAATTTAATTTAAAATCCCAACTTTTTATTTTAACGTCATGGCATCCAATGATATTTATCCATAAGCCGTTATATTATGAAAGGAGGGAAGCTGCCATCATCAGGAATTATTTTTAAGGAATTTGAAATATTTGACCCCTTCAAACAAAGAGATCAATAGATAACTGGAAATACTTATGCAATTAAAAGTTTTATGACCATATCTTTATCTTTAGTATTTTTAATGATTAGTAAACCAATTTTTTAATGAGATAAATATTAAATTTGATTAATCGATTGATTAAGGACAATAAAGTCATAGTTTGGTAGTTTTTCAACCCTTTCACAATTTAAAAGTTAATAAATTGGTTTCGTGGCGATGGTTTTACAACGCCCTGTTATAAAACTTCAGTCAAAGATTTTGCGCGCTAAAAAAACATGAACGTGGATGTCACGCCTGATGACGTAACCGGGTCATAGGGTGTTTTAAACATAAAAACCTAAAATTCTAAAGACACCGCCCATAAAGCTTAAAAAATTAGGCAAAAGCAAAAGAACTGTATTTTAAGGTGGCACTAAGCCTAGACTCATTTGTTATTTGACAAGTACAGAATCGAGTGCTCGTCCTTAGTCGAGTAACTCATAGTTTGGTGCTCTCCAAATACCGAAATCTTATATTTAACAGAGCGATTTTACACAACAAAATCAGGGCTGAAGTACATCCCAATTATTCGCTAGTTGACAAGTACCGAATCTAGTGCTCGTCTTCAGCCGAGTAACTCATCGGCGAATATTCATTAGACTCTAGTTCGGAACTCTCCAAATACCGAAATCTAATATTTAACACAACAAAATCGGGGCTGAAGTACATCCCAATTATTCGCTATTTGACAAGTACCGAATCTATTGCTCGTCTTCAGCCGAGTACCCCATCGGCGATTAGTCATTACACATCTCAATACCCAACTCTTATATTTAACAGAGCGATATAACACACAACAAAATCCTGACTGTATCCCACTTCAATCACTCGCTATTTCCCAAGTACCGAATCGGGTTCTCGCTTTAAAACGATTAACTCATCCATAATCAGAGTCTATTAGAGTCTTTCCAAGACCCAAAAGCCCTTCAAATACCGATTACGTTTCACAGAGCGAACGAATTTAAACGAGAAAATCCTAAATAAATATACCGTAATATAATAAATATCATCTTACCGGACTAAAGTCCACGAGGACAGTTGCAGTGGCCATGGTGCCAGGGTCTTCGGAATTAGTCACCATTTGGACCCGAATATTACCGTCACACCATTAGTGCCATATTGGCTCAAGAAAACGAGGCGCCAACTGAAAAAGAATTAACCAAAAACAAAATTGAAATTAAAATTATTAAATATTCAAAAACACGTACCGGAGCCACAAGTAAGCAAGCGAGAGACAAATTACAAACAGCATGTGTCTACTACGGTTTTATTACAACGGCGATTTCAACGGGGCAAAGTACAAAATAATTGAAAGTTCTTTCTGTACCTTAACGAGTATAAGTTGAAAAAAAAATAATTTGACACTACGGGAATGCATACAGCCACTAGGAGTCATTGTGTACATGCCATTTTATCAACTTATCTAAGCAACTTTTTGTGGGAGGAGTTAGCTAGACTAATCATTATGAATATGGTTTTGAATTACTTGAAAGTGGTAATAGGCCAAAATAGATCAAATTCTGGTAGACATTAAATATATATTTTTACTTGTAGAGCAAGTAAAATATTATTATTATACTCTAAACAAGAAATTAATTTTGGCGTTACCAAATTAGTTGGCATTAATTATGATTGCGGGATTTCAGCTTAGGGGGAATTCATTCACCCTAATTGGCGAGCCTACCTTTAAACATGGTGATTATACTTTGAAAATAATTAATTAATTTCTTAGTTGAAAGTGACCTTGATATACCAAGCACCATCCAGAAAACAATACAGAACAGATCCCTTACGTTCCCACCCCCAACGTTACGCGTACCTATATGATCTTTATTAATATTCGGCGAGTTGACTGAATGACCAGTTGAAGTTTATTCCGTTGATGTACCCTAATTAGTGTTAACGCTAATCGTTAATTAATAAATTTATTTCCTCGAGCTGATCTATCTATTGCGTACCGTTAATCCCTTATTATTTATATTTTAATTTAATTTGTAAGTGGACAAAGAAATCTCGAATTCATGCATGCGCCCCTCAACCAGAAACAGTCTAGTAACAGTTTCAAAACCCATCCCCTATAGGGAATATTCATAATAATAATATCATTAGCATACCCATAACTTATTTAGAGTAATATAGGGTTATATAGGCCTAATTATCGAAAATCTAAATTTAATTGACGAAAAAAAAACTATATCCGTTTTTATAAAGAAGAATTTCTAAAAAAAATCTAGGCCAACTTCAACGCAATATTCTTGGAAAATCATAGCTATACATTTTTCCCTAGCCTAGCCTATAGCCGGCTTTTGGTTATAAAGTATGTCATAACATACTCTAATGGCAAGCCACGTTATTCCCTCATAGACTTAAATACCTGTTTGCCATTACTTAGCTCTTCCTAATGAGTATCTAAGATTCCCACCTTTTCAAACATTTTATTTTTTTTTTAAATATCTTAAAGGTACATTCTTTCAATTTCAAACTGGTTTAAAGAAAAATGGCCATACAAAAGGGGAAAACATTTTGAAGGTATAGTTTCATAAGAACTGATTAGCTAACAAGCTTCCATTATAAAGTATGAGCTCATAGACGGTGTACTCCAAAAAGGACTTCAGGGTAGTTATGCAGTGAGTGGGAAATCATCAATTTTGAGGATCGAAAATGTAACTCTATACTTCTTATACTATGACCAGCCGATTTTGAATGTCCCATAAGGGATATACCCCCTTTAATGTGTTTTAATAATGAGACTAGTCCTTTAAAGATGGTTTAGGTACATACGTTTTGTCTATACACTAATGCTTGTAGTCCCCTATGTAATTTACTAAATAAATTATTAAAATAAAAAAAAATATTATTTCAGATTGTTTTCTTTTTTTCTAAGATAATAATTGATATTTGAATGAAGCTCTAATGATGTTATTAAACGGGTTTTAAAAGGAAGATGAGTAAGCAACGAAATTTGATGATTTACTTAATTGATTTGATTAATAATTGTGACGTCATTCAAGTTCAAGGAAATGCTCAAATGTGCCTTATACCAAGGGCTAATCAGTATCATATTTCCTGTACAATATCAGACATTTTTGTAAATGCTAAACACAATCCAGAAGAGTTATTGAAGTTCAAGAAAATGTTCATTTGTGTCTTCATAAAGAGGGGCTAATCACCCTTAAATTTCGTGAACACTAAGCAGATATTTTTGAAGGTGTTAAACACAACCTAGAATAGTAATTTAAGATCAAGAAAATGTGCAATTAAGCTTAATAACGAGGGGCTAATCACCCTTAAATTCCTAGTACACTATCATATAATTTTGTAAATGTTAAACACAATCTAGAAGATTCATTAAAGTTCAAGAAAATATGCAATTCTGCCTAACAACGAGGGGCTAATCACCCTTAAATCTTCACTACACAAGCACTGTTTGATTTAAAAACACCCAAAATATCATACCGCCTTGAAAATATGTAAAAAATGTAGATGTAGTTGAAAGAAAAAAAAACTTCCGTAAAATCTTTTCAAGGTGATCGAACATAATTCTGTTTTTCCCGGCTCCTCATACCTTTACCCAATGTTAAAATGTCGTCAAACCCTTCTCGTACGAGCGTGACTACCTTCCTTCAACAACCCATGCCTTTGTTTTTACCTGGGTGCCTCTTACGCGAGGGTGGAGAACCCAATTCAACCTCCTCCCCTTACCGCCACCTTAGAGATGCTAAAGGCCGAGATCCAAAAGAGCCAGTGGGTTCTATGCAATAGGAAAACCGAAAATGAGCGTCAAACTGAAAGCCCTTTGCAAGGTACGGGTGGGTTCCAGGTAGGGCCGGATTAAGGGGCACTGGCCCCCTGGCGAGAGGCTTTTTGGGGGCGCATTGAGTGGAACTTTTCCCCACTAGCAACATTTGATGTTCCTTTTTTCCCGGCTTGAGGGGGCTCATATTATTTCGGCCCCGGGTGCAAAATTGCTTAATCCGGCCCTGGTTCTAGGCGAACTGAAACCCTGCAAAGTGGATGGGTGGGTTCTGGGCGAACTGAATATCAAAACAGAAGTGGCGTTTTATTGTTCATTTTCAGTTGCCTAGATCTGTATCTACAACTCATTTCATTCTGCGGATCTCGACCTTTAAAAATTGAAGTTTCTTATTTACATAAATAACTTCAGTATGAACTTGAAAGGTCACGTGTATAGTCAGTGTTTTACCATTTACGCTCCTAACCGTAAATGTGTAACGTCGCGTTATGTCCCCGTTTCAAAAAACGCCGGAAAGAAAATACGGAAACATCATGCATATTTGAACCGAAAACAGTTTGCGTGGAATTTGACACTATATTACACACAGGTATTTAGGATATATTTGTTAGTTCGAGGGGCAACTCACAATCGGTCTTCAACAGTCTTTTAATCATCATTAAACTAATCTAATTATATTCAATTTACTTTTATCAGAAGGTGATTGGAAGGGGAATCTGTTCATCTTTCATCATAGTCAAATTACACTAAATAATTGATATTTTAGTTACTTTTAAATATTTGTGTAGATATTGTGATTTTATTTATATGGAGTGACGTGCCCCTCGGAATTATGAATATTTAAAAATATTTTATAGGGTTAAATATTTGTCTTTACGCGTCTGTGACTTCTTTATAGAAGGAATTAGGAAATTGGGGAGTAAAGAGTTGACATTCAAAGTTTATAAATAGATACAAGAGTTTAAGGAAAGCTATTTAAAAAATATTGTAATAAATTAAATGTTCCATATTGTTTTTAAAAACATAATATTAAATAAATAAAATGTTCTATATTGTTATAAAGATGATATCAAATTTGGTTGGTGAATTAATTGGCCACACAATTATTTTGTTTTAATTAATTTAAATTAAATTAATTAACAAAGATTAATTAATGTTACGTAAATATATATTAAAAAAATTTTAGAGTTGATTTTCTAAGTCTAAAATGATCATTTTTAAAAGCAATACACTTAAATATAAAGTCTTGGGAAGAATCATGTTACATAACTAATGTATTAAGAGAATACAGTGTGTCACACTTCTTCTATTATCCCCTTCTGCTTATCTTCTTCAATAATTATCATTACTCTATCTCTTTCTTGATTAAACTAGAAATCAAAATTCAAGTTTCTATAGAAGTAATCCTGAATTCTAATTTAACTGAACAACAAATCAAAATATTCAGAAAATCATTAAAAATTCCATTCTACCAAATCTAAATCATTAGAATAAAAAACACAACAAAAAAATGTATTTCCCCCTTTTATAGACAATAGCAAAAAAACATAATTAAAATAAAATAATAGAAATATTCTCTTCCGGTATATATTTGTTGAATATATCGTTAGTCCATCCATCAAATGTCAACTGGACGTTGTCACAAACGTAATAATAAAAAAAAAAATAAAAAAGTTGAAGCGACAATAAAATGTCATTTCCTCAAAATGATGTTTTGATAAGTTATAAGAGAAATTGTTCGTACGAGAGCTGAAACTTGATTTCCCCAAAATTGAAGTGAAATCTCGTGTTTTTTCTTTACGTGAGATACAGGGTGTTTTACAAAAAGGGTAATAATAATTATAGGGCCGTGGTAAACAGTCCAATCCAATGTTCAAAATCATAACTTGTGTTAGTGGTTGGTGCATGCATCCCTTATGGGTCATTCAAAATCGACTGAGTATAGAAGTATAGATTACATTACATTTTCGATTCTCAAAAATTGATCAATGATTTCCCATTGAACCATCCACGCATCCCACTCACTGTATGTACAGTACTTCGCTTCTCCCTTTTAAAACACCCTGTATATTAACCTTAGAGAGATACGAGATGGTTTTTCTTAACGTATTTTCATTCATGGTTATATACTCTAGAATTAAGATAATTTCTTTCCTTATTGTAGATTTTTTAAGGGAAAAAAATTACTAATCTTTTCTTTGGGTAGTTACTTCAAGGGCGAACCATTATTTCCAAAAAGTAATAGGAACGAACCAGTGGGTTGGATGGCCTTTCACTAAAACTAATTAGCATATGTTTCCTATACCTATTTATGTTAAGGTACTCTTTACGAGTACATTATATCAAAGAAAACATAAATATATACATAGCAAAAGGTATTATAAAAATCTAATCTATCTATGATAATATAATAATGACTCCAATTGAAGCAATTAAAATATAATCATTCTAACTCATTAATTAATTTTTCCCGTGTGTCAATGCATGCAGGCTCAAAATTCAAAACATGAATTAACAAATTATGTCACCAATCACCAACCGAATTGGAGCAGTTGTTGGCTACTGCTATTTTCTGCAGCAGGGTACAGAGGGAAATTAAATGTGATGACAAGATAACTGCATACAGTAATATCTGATAATATTAAAGTAGATCTGATTTCAATCACTGATTGTTTGGTCAAATTGGTCTACAGACAAATTAAGAAGCTGTAGAGAGATTCAAAGAATTATCTAGACTTGCAGTAGAAGTTGGAGTACGTCCCAAACCCTATTGGGACTGACTACACAAAAGGCTTTCAAATTCAATACCTCTTCAGTGCCTACCTAATTACTTTCCGATTATTGAAACCTATTTACCTTTGATATTACTTTGTTGCAGACTAAATGTGAAGGATTTTTAAGTAACTTGCGACAGAGACAAGAAAAGAAACGAAGACTTTTGAGGAAACCATGGGAGACAATTCCACGTACTGTGAAATTGGCATGAAGTAGTTTGGGGAGATGGAAACTTAACTTTCGAAAACCCACGAGTGACCAACCATGCGTGAAAACGAGTCAACTTTTCCTTACAATAAGTGTCTATCTCATGCCTAATACTCCATGGCGATTATAGTGTTACAGTACCTTGAAATTAAAACCGAAGTAAGGTAGACTTAATCGAGATGGACTTTGAGTACATGATTACGATGTTGCAAACCTGCATGAAGAGAAGGTGTATTTTGAGAAACGTCTAATCTATTTTTTGATTGTGACCTCGCTTGAATCGTGACGTGTTTCCGGTTTTTTGGGTTTTAGATAATATTACGTCATCATACAATGAAAGTTAAGGCCCATTAATACACAAGACTAAAATCTTACGTTAATCGTGAGTTTAGTTTAGTAAAGATGGGTTCATGTTTAGTTAAGGCAGAAGTGTATAATATGCTTCTCTTTGAGAGAAGTGTACCAACCACAAAGCGGGGTAATTGTATAACATGATTCTTACCAACATCATTTTACATTTGGAGTGCACAAACACCATGTATAAATTAATTTAAAAGTGCACAAGCACACATGTTTAGTTACCGCAGAAGTATATAATATGCTTCTCTTCGAGAGAAGTGTATACCAACCACAAAGCGGGTACTGTAATTAGAATTAACATTTGGAGTGCACAAACACCATGTATAAATTAATTTAAAAGTGCATAACCACATATGTTCAATACAATCAAGAGAAAATGTTCAATCATTAACATTTACCGGTCAAAATACTCATAAGGAAAATGTTAAATTTCAAAGCTTGTATTCACGCCGTAAAATCGAGTACGATTTGTGGTTTAGGATAATTTTGTCAAATATTTTTTTATAGATATTAAAAATTGAATTAACAACCCGATCAATGATACACATTTTTTTCCTGAAAGTTTCGAATAAATCGAATATATTGAATTTATTTTTTTAAATTTAATAATATGCGTGAAGCGATTATCTTTCCTTCCCCATTGTACTACAACTTTTAATACATTTCCAAAAGTAGGATATTGGAACCGTTGAATTAATTTATCAGACAAAAAAGACCCTAATTAAAAATTCATATTCGTTTTTTTTTCTTTAATTTTTTATGACAGTAATTTTGGATCATTTATTTAAAATTGTGCCGATAACCTTTATTATTATTAAATTTTTTTGCACCTTTTTAATTCATACTTGATATGAATAATAGATTGATATTTTAGAATTATTCGTGAAGGGTTTAGGGGGAAAACTACTGTATTACAGTAGGATCATACTAACCATCAATATTTGTGCGTAATTACGGTAAAAAATTAAATTTAATTACGAAACTGAACACACAATGAGTTCTAATTTAATTCAGGGGTCATTGGTAAATTGGGGTTTTATAATTACACTTAAGTCCTTTTTGAACACGACACACCCTGCATCAACAACCTAATCCAAATACAAACAGACACAACATCACAGAAAGTTGATACCTGTTCATACTAAAATAATATCTTAGTATCTCAATACACAAGTATAGTATTTCAAATTCATACCAAGAAGTGATATCTAGTTTACTAGGGAGAAGGTATAAGATGCCTAAGTATTAACGCGCCATAGTCCCAGTCCCCCTTTCAAAACACAAGGGGGGACGTAAAAGGAGGTCCCGGGCTATTTCGCAGCCTCTCCTCAGTCGGAAAATATGACTGTAATTTTCGTCATTCGCGTTGGCCGCGCTGACGTGAGTTTTCAAGAACCAATGAGATGATTGCTGGTTGTAATTTAAAGGCGACGGGGATTAACTCAGGACCTACAATACGTTTGGACTGGAGATAAAGCTAGATTATAAATGTGGTGCGAATTTATACCTTCTCCCTAGTAAACTAGATATCACTTCTTGTTCATACCAAACACATTACTAAAAAAAATAAGGGATATAAATTAGTATATTAATAACGTTCATTTCGAAATTGAGGTCATTATCAAATTGGTTTGATTTAAGTGTTGGAACCATTTTGCAAAAATGTATTAGAGGGTACGCAGACTTCATTCAGTTAATATTAAAAAGGAGGAAAATTGGTATATTATATCTTAAGATGGTGGAACTTAACAAAAGGGAATAACGCCCCGAAGGAAGAGCCAAAACGGTGATCGTGAAAGATTGGTCCGATACATATTTGTGTTGGCCCATTTTAGGACGCGTTATTTGACCCCCTTTTTTATTATTTTTTTATTTTAATCAAATGCCGACTTTGAAAAATATTTTTATCAGATTTATTAATAATTTCAAATACTTTAATAACGGAAATCCTAATTATTTTTTTTTTAAATTTTTCGTTTTTAATTGTTTTCAAATTAAGGATTTTACGAGATTATTTAAATTTAGCGCTGTTAATATTTATATGTTAAGTATATTTATTATTTAAGATGGTATTTTTGGTTGTAACTTGTAATAGAATGGGGTGTGGTTAGGTTTACTTACGGAAACACGTTTTAGGCCTACGGTAAAATGTTACTTTTAGCAGTATAGTGGTGTTTTTAGGAAAATAATTTTACGTGAATATTTTTATAATTTTAACGTTTCGTGAGACAGGAGTTTGTTTTGGTTTCTTTATAATTCAAGGTGATTTTTATGAGAATCGTGATTATTAGGCTAGCTTGTTCGTACCAATAGGCTTAAATCTCTCGTGAGAGTCGTTGTGAAAATAGGCTTAACAAATATCTCAAGAAAACTCCTGAAATTAGGCCTTACAAACCCACAAAACATGCCTAAAATTAGGCTTAACATCGCAAGAAAAAAATACTAAATATTAGCCTTAACATCAGTAGACATATCGGTAAATATTTAGACATAACATCAAGAGAAACATCGCCTAAAAATTAGGCCTAATCTTCAGGAGAAACAGGCTTATCATTAAAAGAAACATACCCTAAAAATTAGGCTTAACATCACTTGAAACATACCCTAAAAATTAGGCTTAACATCACTTGAAACATACCCTAAAAATTAGGCTTAACATCACTTGAAACATACCCTAAAAATTAGGCTTAACATCACTTGAAACATACCCTAAAAATTAGGCTTAACATCACTTGAAACATACCCTAAAAATTAGGCTTAACATCACTTGAAACATACCCTAAAAATTAGGCTTAACATCACTTAAAACATACCCTAAAAATTAGGCTTAACATCACTTGAAACATACCCTAAAAATTAGGCTTAACATCACTTGAAACATACCCTAAAAATTAGGCTTAACATCACTTGAAACATACCCTAAAAATTAGGCTTAACATCACTTGAAACATACCCTAAAAATTAGGCTTAACATCACTTGAAACATCCACTAAAAATTAGGCTTAACATCACTTGAAACATCCACTAAAAATTAGGCTTAACATCACTTGAAACATACCCTAAAAATTAGGCTTAACATCACTTGAAACATCCACTAAAAATTAGGCTTAACATCACTTGAAACATACCCTAAAAATTAGGCTTAACATCACTTGAAACATCCACTAAAAATTAGGCTTAGAATCACATGAAACACCCTTAAAAATTTTGGCTTAAAATTACAAGAAAAACCCTTAAAAATTAGGCTTAAAATCACGAGAAACATCCTCAAACCATCCTTAAAAAATCTCACACCAACCATCCTAAAAAAAAATAGGCCTAGAACCATGCATCCACCTTTTAAGATTTATAAGTGAAGTGTTGTACCAGTTAAATTAAATTTTTTTAGGACAACTCCGGTAATGGAGATAGCATCTCAATATAAATTTCCATAGTCTCTAATACAGTCATAGACGGTTATCTGCTATTCCCTTACAAAAGTACCTCATCCTATCTCATCCCAAATAAAAACTTGACGCATTCTACGTGAATCAAACGTCCTCCGGCGAAAGTTAGATTTTACTAAAACGGATTCATATAAATTTTTTTTGGGATATTTGCTAAAACAAGTTTTGGAGTTTTCTGCTAGAGAGAGGCCATGCCTTTACTTGATGGAGAAGCCAAAATTCTAGTTCCCAAAACTTGATAAACCTATTGGACCATTACAATTAAGTCTTTTAAAAAGTTAGTTAACAAATTAAAGATTGCATGGTTTTTGTTCTTTTGTTCAAATTGTTTGATTATATAGTTAATTTTTTTCTTTTATCTCTGTTTTGAATTAAATTGGTTTGACCGTCATGTTATGTGGGTAATAATTAGGTTTATGTCAAAGGTTTCTTCAAGTTCATTGTTAAATTAATTATTTTGGGTAATTAATACCATAGGTAGATTTTGGGTCAAGCTTAATGGGTTTGTAATTTATGGTGATTAAAAACCGTTTCATTGTGTTTTAATTTTGAATTGAAATTTATCTAGAGCTTTTTATTTCAGTATGAATTCCATTTTCATCGTAAGCATGAATTAAATGTAAAATTTTCACTTTAATCTGTGAATTTCAAGTGAAATTTTCATCACAATATATGAATTTGAAGTTCTAAACACGAAGTCAAGAGTTAAAATTCCATTGTAAACACTAATTTCACGTGATCAAGTGGATCAAAGCAAATTTAGCCTTTTCTATAGAATAGAAAAACCGAGACAAATTTCACTTTCGAGGGAATGTTAAAAATGTTTGTAAGAAGTGGTGGTTGTCGAAAAAAAAAGGAAAGCTTATCAGAGCATAGAAGATAATTAAGACTACACGAAATATTAGGATTCATTTCACCTCATAAGCGTGAAATATCGCGTCTCGAAAAGTTTCCCTAAAAAGACTGAAAATATGTCAATACCAGACCATTTATGTTTGGCGGCGATTTATCATGGTTAAAAGGTGTTTGACCTCGTAATCGATAAGCCTAATTACACGTCTTTACTAAGCCTAATTCATGGTGAAAATCATAATATCTAAGCCTAATTCATGGTAAAAGACATAATAACTAAGCCTAATTCATGGTGAGAGACAATAATTAAATTTAATTTACGGTAAAAGACTATAACTAAGCGTAATTCATGGTGAAAAACATAATAACTAAGCCTAATTCATGGTAAAAGACATAATAACTAAGCCTAATTCATGGTAAAAGATAAAATAACTAAGCCTAATTCATGGTGAGAGACAATTAAATCTAATTTATGGTAAAAGACATAATAACTAAGCCTAATTCATGGTGAAAAACATAATAATTAAGCCTAATTTATAGTTTAGGACCTTTTATAATAACTAAACCTATTTTGAAACGCAACGCTTAATCAAATTAAAGTGTTTGAATCGATCATTAACTCGAAACATGACCTTAAGTCGATTTAAATACACCATGCAACCAATTTATATTTCTAAGTTGGAATTTAGGTTGAGTTTAATGTTTAAATATTATCATAAGGCTGTCGTTTGTGTTCATGACACAGCAAAGCATTGGCACGCATTTCATTAGGGTATACCATAGAACGCAAGGTTAATGGGTCACCATTTAGGGGTACAACTGGCTTTCTCTGTTGCTAAGCCTCGATAAACGATTTTCCCTAATAACAGGGTCAAATTCGAGTTATTCAGAAAAAAGACTGGATTATCTTTAGGATCGAATGAAAGCGGGTCTCGCTCAGAATGCAACAAAAGACTCGTTTTCGTACGGCCTATTGTGTATACTGTTTTGTCTCGTGACGTCACGAACGCTAAATTGTTGTCTTGTGACGTCAGAAACGCTACTTTGCATAAGAATTCAATTTCCAATGTTATTAAGCAGAAATATTTCGTTTTTTAGTTAGCAGGGTCTTTATTAACCTATCTGTCCGTCTGTGTGTAACGTTTTAACAGACTTTGGCTTAGAAACATAATTAGTAACGGGTATCTGATCCCCCCTTAGTATCCACGGTGAGTTAGGTTAGCTTAAGTTAGGTAAGGTTGGGTCGTAGATACCGAATGGATTTCACAAGTCACAAATGACTGGCAACACTTGATATTCACACTATCCATCAGAGTTAGGTTAGGTTTATACTTTAAAGGTTAGGTTAGGGTTGGTTTATTACGTTTATAAACACAGTAAAGTGTACAAGCAAGGATAATAAAGCATGGAGTGGAAATAAACAATTTAAAGGCAACCTTTGATAATTTAGAATACAATCGGAATTGAGTCTACTAGTTTAAATTTAAACATATGAACAATGATACATCATAACTTTCTCATTAATTAGATAAACAACAATTAAATTAAAATTATACCTATTTAGGCTAAGGCCTTAAAACCCGCGGTAACTACAAACACCTTAAAACCACTCTAACAAAACCTAAGCATAACATCAACTTACAAACCGCAATTAACTAAAAATAAACTAATTAACAAACACAATCAAGTCTCTAGCTAAGCCTTTACCTACTTAATTAGTTAAAAATTTCAAACGCAATTCAAGCAATAAAATAGTAACACCCTTAAAACTCCTTGACGTAAACGTAAAAAATGGCCTACCTTTTAAAAGACTCAGAGAGAGAGAGAGAGTTTTTTAAAACTTCTGTTAACCCTTGGCTTGTTTAAAATCCGTCTTCGGAAAATGTGTACTAAAATCCACAATAAAATTCAAAGATATCCACAAAACCGATGTTACACAATTACACGAGGATCACCCCTAATTAAAATACAAACTTAATTAAATCTAAAAACTAATTAAAGAAACAGCGACTGAAGCCTCCGCGTTTAATTTCTAACAAGTGCTTGTTCAAATTCAAAGTTAAAATATTCTTAAAAACGCGGGAGCGCCACGCACGCTACAAGTTTGAAAGTTTTCAAGAAAATGTTCCGATTCCTTCAAGATTGGTCTCCCCCCTTTGCCCCCCCCCCTCTTCTGCTAGGCCTAACTCCGCCCCCCTCTACCTACCTGGGCGGCTAGATCTAAAATACAGGTATAAAATGCATTAGACTCGCAACAGGTAAAAACTGAGGGGTTCGGTACTATGATGGAACCAAAAAAAATGTAAAGACAAATAAAGAATTTTTTTTGGCGTTATCAAAATAGTTGGCATAAATTATGATTTTAGGACTTTAGCTTAGGGGGATACCCTAATTGGCCAGCTAATTAATTTCTTAATTGAAAGTGACCTTGATATACCACCATTCAGAAAACAATACAGATCCCTTATGTCCCAAGTTAGGCGTACCTATGATCTTTATTATTGTCAGCGAGTTTACTGAATGAGCAAGTGAAGTTCCGTTGATGTACCCTAATTAGTGTTAACGCTAATCGTTAATTAATTAATTAATTTCCTACCGTTAATCCCTTATCATATATATTTTAAGCAATTAAATAAAACTTACGGGAGTGTTTGTCCCCTCGACATGTTCTTTCTTTAAAAAAAGGCACCTCAACTAAACCCCTACTACGACTTCAAGTCCCCCGTTCAATGAAATACCATAAAAATTCGGCAAACACCTTATTGGTTCGTTCAAAATTTTTGGCCCCCTTTAATATATGCTAGCTGTTTTTAAAGGGATCATAAATATTTTGGGTAAAAAAATGCCTACCCTCCTCCCATCCATGTCTGTTATGTTACGTGGTTTGCCTCGTCACGTAGTTAAGTAGTAGAGTCTGGAAAATACCATACCCCCTTAGGGATACGTGGAATTAATTAAATTCATCTTTGGAAAACTGGTTTTGGTTGTGTTTCGTTTAGTTATGCACTGGCAATAAAGGTGGGTTGGTTAAAAGGTAAATTTATGGGGATGGACAAACTTACTTGTCAGTGTGTGGGAAGAGAGTAGCGGTATTAGGCCTTGGTTTAAGTTAAGTTGACGTTATACTACGCCCGCATGAATAGGCCTAACAGTCTTAATGTATTCTATGGAGTTTCTAGCAATAGAAATTTGACCTTTACGGCTGTCACTTTTTGACATATTAGTAAGTGAGAATGTTTGCATTGCGGTGTGGTGTGGTGTGGGTTTTCGTGGTTTTTTTATTTTTAAGCCTTGGCCTAAACTGAGTTTGAATAGTTAAGCCTAAATATAATAATCACCAATTATAATTTTAATAAATAATCTTCAAGGTTTTCTTTTAGCTAATTAGGGTAGGTAATTGGATCGTATTTGGCTAGTAATTTACATAATTGGTTATGAGTAATTGTCGCTGACCCTAATTTGATCATAGACGCCTTAGACGGCGTTAGTCTGGTTTCAAACTTAGCGCCTTTCAAAGTCGCATCGAGCTTACTATGTACCCAGCGACATCTAGGGTGAATATTAATTTTTACAGAATTAAGAGTAACAATTAATATTAATTAAGCAAAAAATTGTATTTTGTGTCAGATAAGAATAACTTAATTTCTAAATTAAATTAAATGCACTTTTACTTAAAATAATTTTTCTTGCATACAAGGAGTTTCAATATAGGAGTCGAAACTTTGAGACAGGAGTCGCAGCTTCATTTAAAATATTGTTGTAGTCCACAACTTAAAGTAAATTTTAGTATAGTTAAAATTAACTTGCTGTAAAATTAAACAGGAAAATACATAAAAATGCTAGAATATTTTTATTTTCACACAAATTTTATGATATCGAAAAAAACTGAACATTTAAAAACATTTATGAACAGAAAATAGAAAAAATATATTTATGTACATATAATACACGACTAGGGAATCTTTATACATTTGGTTACTGTTTAGTTAATTTTAATAGTTAAAAACATTAATTTTTCGAGCATATAAAAATATACTTTAATTTTTGGCTTTAGAGGCATAGTGTTTCACCGTTTGTTAAAAACTGCATTCAAAAATTTACACATTGTTAAAAAATAAAATATTTCAAAAATTAAACATTTCTTGGTGGCCAATAAGAAGTCATTTGGTTCAAGTTAAGTCATTGGCACAAATCTTCCGAGTACTTATTAAATCAGTACAAAGTTTCCATGCCATCTTGTAATTGTTGAAATGAGGACATTGGTGGATTGACGACGACCTTGGCGGGGTTATTGTGTAATACCGCTCTCTGATTAGCTATTACCGTTGAAGGGGGCGGAGTTTTAAGTTCGCTTGTTAAGGAACTAGTTGAAGTAATTGTGGCGTTACGATGGATCATGACGCTTGATGACGGGTAAGTAGAGTTCGAGTTAAGACTAGAGGTTCTATAAGCGTGTCTCTTGGTCAGTGCTTGTACTCTCTCACCGAGATGTTTCTTAACTTTGCGATTACAAGTAAAAGCCACGAAAATGAACAGTCCTTGTAAAGTATTTAGGAATATGAAGGCGTACCATATGGCGTCAATGTTCAAGTACCCGGCAACCAATCCGACAGCCCATGTTAAACCCATCATAACAGCCAATCTCAAGTACAGTTTAAAATTCCGTCTTGATGAAGTTGTGCAACTGTAGTTTTTGGCCGTACTCTGCGTCGTGGTCAGTACCATCCTGGCGCTGGACACGAACAATATTATATTGACAACCATAATGGCGATTAACGGTGCGGCAAAGAAGACAAGTAAAGCCTCGCGTTGCGCAAACCAACAAGATCGAACGGCGAATTGGGGTTGGTATTCAACAGGCATTCCTTGTACGTTATCCACAATTAAGACAGTTACCAAGGCCACCGCTGATGAACCCCAAGAGTATATCGAGTACCCCAAGAATCTCTTCCATTGTCTTCCATTAGATACACGTAACTCCCTCGTGGCTAATCTTAGTGTCCTCCAAACATCGAAGGACATCGCGCTCATCCAGAAAAAGGACGCCAAGAAAAAGAAGTACATTGCGGCAGCGACTACCAGACATGACGTCTTCGAAATGGTACTGAATTGGCCAGTGATAAAGGCCATGTACGCCATTAGAAGAGAGAAGGATAGTGCCGCAAGGTTGTTCGTTGATAAGTTACGCATTTCCGGTACCAAAAGGTAAACGATTAGATGTAGGACCAAGCACAGTATCGAAATACCAAGACCTATGAAGGTTATGTAACCCATGGCAGGGTCGAATTTGGACTTCTGTTCATCTTGGGTTATATTCTGAAAGAATGCGCAAACCAGGGCTTGTTCCTCGACGATTAAGAAGTTTCTCCTATCGTAAATCTTCCCGAAGGCAGGTGCCGAGAGCGAACCATTTTCAAGTAACTTATACTGATTGGGGTCCAAGCCTATTTTAGTGCAGTTGATGAATTCTGGGTTGTAATCATATTGAACGCTACTGTCCGCCACGTATTGACGGTTATCTTCGTAGTCCAGGATCTGCGGAGGCTCTCCTAAGTTGACCAATGACGAATTGATTTCCAAATCATCAGGTTTTAAGGTGACCGGAAGTTGGGTGGTTGTATTTAACTTGACAATAATGTCGGATGAATTTTTTTCATAGTACTCAGCGAGACTCAAGTTTGCCTTCGTGGTTGGGGTTGTTTCCTCTGTGTCGTACAATTCTGTGGCTGTTTCTTGGGACATAATGGTACTGATGGTTTCAGTTGAAGCTATAACCGACACGCTGTAAGGATTGGTCGTAATTTCATCAGGCGGATGAGTGACAACCGTCATACGATAAGGATAGTAAGGTTGGGATGTTGGTGGTTCAACGGTGGTAACATCATCGTTTTGAAGACCCATTACGATGGTTGGTGATTCATCCAGTATAGTCGTATCAGTTGAGTTATCATTATCTTCATCCCCCAAGGGGACAACGACAAAGTTGTCTAAGGTTCCGTTTGTTTCTGATGGCACCTCGGTGGTTGTTAAGGGTATGCTTGTTGTGGTTGATTGGGCAGTGGTAGAGTTGATGGTTGGTATTTCAACAACAGGCGATTGAGTTGTCAACGGTTCCAGC
This sequence comes from Phalangium opilio, assembly GCF_054372755.1. NCBI lineage: Eukaryota > Metazoa > Arthropoda > Arachnida > Opiliones > Phalangiidae > Phalangium > Phalangium opilio. The sequence goes on along the minus strand of NW_028324216.1, from coordinate 771,027 downwards.
GCAAATGTAGCTATAATGAAAATAATACGTTAGTTTAAGACCATCGACATTAGAAAGAGCTCTTTCAAGGAATATTTCATAAGTACTTACCCAAGGAAGTATCCGTTGACTTTAAATCAATTACAGACTTTCCTAGGACATCAGTATCACCAGTAGCTTCGTCATTAACCGGGAAGGTGATTTTCTCGTTACTGCTTGAAACGGGGCTGGTGTTGATGGGTACGCATTTATTGTCCTTGACTACCAACCACGGGAATCCGCATAAAATCTTCTTGCACGTCTTATGAAACGGGTCAAAAATCTGTCCGGATGGACAGGCATTATTCGTGCCCACAGTACCACCTTTAGGGTCGTGAAAATCCAACAGAACCGAGAAGGCTTCATTATTGAATGTCCTCGCTTGGAACCCGGCCTTTCCTTTGGGTGGTGTGCAAGTCAACTTCTTCGTGTCTTCGCCGTTGCAAATTGCGCAATGAGCGTTACGGTACCCTTTACCATTGCCTCTAACGTAAATTGCACCCTGATACGCCTTGCATTTCTTCGAAACTACAGTATCATTCCAATTGGAACTACATTTTGTGATCAACCCAGGTCTACAAGAATGTACAGTTTCCTCCAACCCTTTTGGCACCATGGGGTATATCGTGGCATCGTAGAAGTACCGTTGACCATCGTCTCCGAATAACCAAAGACCCCAACGTGTCGAATCAGTGTTAAACTCAAGGTTCTTTTTAATATAATCGCTGGTAATGTTGCCATGAGATGAGTTGTACGATCTGAGATTGGTAAACTCAACCAATGGTTGCCATATCGTAATAGAGGTTGCGTTTTCAGAGTTGCATTCTGCGCAGTAATAGTTCTTGTAAGTCGTTCCGGAGACGCGGTTAGTAACCGGCATAAACGATAAAGGGTTCGTGTAATCTTCACGGTTACTTTGACATTTGTCCACGGTGTCCCTTGGACCAGTCCAATGTCCGGGACAAGAATCCTTGACGTAAATATACCCGATGTTTATGTAACTCAAACAAGCGAATTTGTTATTTTGACGCAAAGATATGAACGGTGGTTTACGAACATGCGCATCAATGCAACAATTATCGTAAACGACGCACGCGTTATCGCAACCGCAAGTTTGGTCACGTGTATCGTCGATACGGCGTCCACGCGTGACGCACGTGTCTTTAGGATGACACGAGGCGTTTAAAGACCTTAGTTCTTCGTAATCAAGTCCATTATTAAACGGACGTATCCTTGTCCTTGGTGCATCCGTTGGAAAGACAAAGTCTTGGGTAAGTACTTGACCCAATAAGACCGTACATATTAAGTACTTGAGGAATGTGTCCGTCATTTTGTTGAAAAATAAAAATTGTAAATTTCGAATGCGTTTATTCACCTGTAAAATAAAATAAGGAAAATTTAATATAAAAGATTTAAAATAGGTAGTAATTCTTAATCAATTAAGATTATGATTTTGAAATCAGGTAGTAGAGATGAAAAAAATCTTTGAAATTTTTAGCGGTGGTTTCGAGGTAACAGGTAAGTATCCTGTTTATTCAAGCGCAACTTTAATTAAAATTAAAATTAACGTTACCGGTTTTGCGAAATCGACAAGTTAATACTAAACACATTTTTTATCGCGATAATAATAAATTTAATCGATATTTATCGATGGGTAACGATATTAAATGATCGTAATAAAATTTGCATAAACGTTCTAAATTATTTAAAGGAATTGTGACACGTTTTCTCTCGCCAATAAATATTAATTTAAGATAATTACATTTAAACGGGTTTCGTTAATCTAATTAATTTAATTCACTTTGGATTGAAACAAAACTCGATCTAAAATAAATTAATTTAATTCACTTTGGATTGAAACAAAACTCGATCTAAAATAAATTAATTTAATTCATTTAACTCAAATATCTCTTGGAATATATGACGGTTATAAAGTTTATTATACTCTACAGAAGTTTAGTTTAATTTATTATTCATAATATAATTTTATTTTATCCAATTAATAAAAGGTATTAATTTACCTTTAAGCATATTGAAACGACAGGGAAAATTGCATGGAATTCAATTAAATATTCATTTTATTCATTCCTTAAGCTAGCTAATATAGAAAGACCGTGAAATTTAGATCGTAATAATCGCGTTGTGTTCCAATTAATTATTTAAGGAAATTTTGATAAGAAATTTAAAAGGGGTAAAAAAGAAAAAAATTATTTTTGAATTTAATTTTTTTTAAATTATGCAGGAAAAACGCTAAATATTTAAATAAACACTGCTTTGTTTCACGTCTTAACAACTAAATAGACTAATTAACATAAATATTTATTGAACAGTAAACTAGAGAGATTAATATTAAAGTTCCAAAAATTAAAAATACTGCAAGAATTAATAGAAAAAGACAAAAAAACACCAAAAAATTATGTGAAAAAAAACAGCTCAGTTTTCACACCACAAATAACCGAATAAACTCAACAAATTCAATATTTATTGAACAGTGAATTCACCACCTTCGATAAACACGCGCCAATAATAAAACCGAGGTGTCTAACACTTTTATTCCTTTGCAAAAATTGTAAAGTGTGAGCTCCAAAAATGGTGGTACGATTTTGAGAATCGAAAATGTAACTATACTTAAATTACAAATCATGTATGTTCAGTTTCTCACGTTTAATTTTATGGGGTCATAGGTAAAACACTCCAATCCAATGTTCAATGTTCATAACTTGTGTTAGAGGGTGCATGCATCCCTTACTGGGGACATTCAAAATCGGCTGCTCATAGATACAGGAATAGAGTTAAATTTTCGATCCTCAAAATTTATGATTTACCATCACTGCAACACCCTGTATAACTTTCCATCCATAAAACCACCAGCAGCTGCACCACGCGAGGGTGATTCTTGAAGAGCGCCTAAATCGAGGTTACAGCGCGGTACCTACGTTTCGTTTGCCGACTTGATTAGCCTAATTTTATTTCACGAGTCGTGGTGCGCTTACCACACTTATTTGGGTGGAAAATAACACCGACCCATCCCAAGAGAGAGAGAGAGAGATAGAGAAATAACTTCCTTTTTAAGTTCACCTAGATTCCTGAGTCAACGGTAAAGAAGCTAGCTAGCTATTTAACGAAAATAACGTTAATATTAAAGTTGTTGAATTAGGCGGGGAAATTGGGGAACTAGCATCGTTCGAATATACAAAATCGGGACCACCATCTGGGAAATGCGTTTTTCTGAATATGTGGGGGTTTTCGGTCGGTTTTCTGTGTAGTTTTTAACTAAGGTTGTTTTTTGCTTAAATTTTGAAAATTTTGTAACTTTCAAGATTTCCTGACTTGGTTTATTTGTGCAATTTATTATTTAACTGACTTTTCTACATTAACATATTAAATTGTGTAATTAAAATTGATAATTGTAAATTAATTTTTTAGAAGGTAATTTAGGGAACATTAACGACTTTAGATGGTATTTAAGGGAAAATTAATTACTGTAGACGGTATAATTAGGGAAAATTAACGACTAAAGACATTAATTAGGGAAAAGCGTGGTACAGCCAGTGTGAGAAATTTTGCAATGAGTTGTCTAACTGTGGGAATAATGAAAAAGAATGCAATTGCAGGCACTTGTTGCGACACTAAACCCCACCAATATTTTACCCTGAAAACTTAGTGAAATCGGCATTGCTAAATTATGTATTTAGTAATAAGGGTTCTTTTAACTTCGCGTTCCTATACTTCTTGAGTACTGTATCTACGATGCGTCAAGACGACCACTCCAAAAAAGTTTTTGTCCAGTGACAATGACCTTTGAATTGAAACTGCTCGTAAAACGCTTGCTTTTGTAGCTTTCCTGTGTAATAAACTATAGTCATGGGTAGATTTTTGGGTTTCCGAGCCCACCAGCCAAGTCTTATCAGACCTTGAAACGTCTTTCAAAATTTTCAAAACGCCCCCTTAACACTGACTCCACTGGGTTTTTCTCAAAAGGTCAGTTTTTACCACCAACTGACTGACTCATTGTAAAATACGGGTTTAAGAAATTTAAAAAAGAACATAAATTCAATTATTATGCAAGTGTACAAAAGCAGATATATCACGACCACAATTATCTCCAAGGGTTTTTTTTCAAGTGGAACTTAAAAATGTATTCATGACGCGTGTCTCGAGGGTCTCTTCACTAGCTCAGTGACTGTGAACTGAAGTGATTTAGCATTAAAGTTGATATAGAGCTTATCATTACTTGGTTTAATTAAAATAATTTTAGAGATCTGTTGAGCTACCATAACTTTTTTTATAACTGAAATTAATTATTTATTCAAGTCGAACCAATCACTGTTCGGTAATCTTAGTGGTTTCAAGAACACGTAATAACATAAGACAATAGATCCGTTCCAAGGGTCTAGGGGTGCTTGACCACCATCTAGAAATGACCAGTACTAGTGGTCACCAAATTAAACTTGGAAATACATTAACTTCCTATATAACTAAAAATTAACCCAACACAATATGAAATTCCCTGACTCTTCTTACAATGTGATTTCTAGAACTTCCAGATACTTTGACCTTTTAAATAACCCTTGGTCAGTTTGAAGTACATTATTTCATAAAATCCAACTATGACATCACCCACATATTTTTAATAGAACATACTTAACACAAATCATACAATAAAATTAATCTCAATTAAACTCAACAACAGCGAAACCAAAAATTTCAAAATAATTTTCAATCTCTTACCAACAAATTAAAATAATCAAATCAAATAAATAATTACCTTTTAATTAATTAATTAAACTCCAATCTTCATTAACCGATTGATTAATCACAAATTTAACCATGATCCATATTAAAATGGCTTCAAATACCGAAAACCGTCAAACGCTGGCAACTAGATTCGATAATCAATTCAAAATGAACCACCAAACTCAAACTCTAAATCCGCGTTAACAAATCAAAAGTTTAATTTAGTTAAATCCGGTTCAATTTCGGGCAGGTTTAAAACCGAAAGCTCTTCACTAAGTGATGTCAAAACAATATCCGGTATGGTAGTAGTGTCTTACAACAAAACTAGTGAACTTTCACTAGCTGTTTCTCCATTCAAAGTAATTTGGTCGAGCACTGTCTATATTGTAAACCGTTTCACAATTTTACAATTTTAGAAATTCGCGGAACACTTCGAATACATACGTCTTTTCAAAAATCGAAAATAGGACCACAAAAAAAATCATACTTTTTTTAGCGCTAAGTCAACTATCTTCAAACAAGTTTCGTAGGCGACCGGGGGGAGGGATACTTGAAGATTTTTACGCCCCCTCTCTTGTTATAAAAACTTATCTTAAAGGGATGCTTAAATCCTCGTAAATCTTTATTAATGTAAGTGAAAATTTCTGACTTGACTGATTAATTGTTTATCAACGCCACGCCCAAACCGTTTTAATTACAAGGCTGAAATTTCGCATGGACGTTACTTTTAAGTAGTAGGTACGAACTACGAAATATTTTTCTAATACGTCGCCATCTTGAAAAATGGCGGCTAGAAATGTAACCTAAAACTTCTTTATATAATAACATCCGTTAAGTTCCACAGATTTCTTTAATAATTAGTACACTGGTTTCCTATATCCTATAGATGAGTTTTATGGCTTTTGGAGTTGGTTAGATGGACCGCCATCTTGAAAAATGGCGGCCCAAAAAGTGAAAGCCTTCGTTTCAACTGATTTCACGTTTATTTAGTTCCCCATATCTTATCGCCCCAAAAAAAACCTGATTTGAAATTGGTTAAACAACAAATGCGACTGATTGCTAAATACGTAACTAATACCATTTCAGTTGCCACACTTATGCTATGATTAATTTGAATTTGAAAATATTGCAGAATTTATATTGAATTTTAGTATCCCTTTAATTTCGACTTACCTTTTGACGTCATGCGGAACGAGCCAATAAGCTCTTTAAAGATAGTAGATACCGGTTTTTGTGGGATGATAATATGATATCGTGAAGGGAATTAGGTAATGAATACTTGGTGCTAACTCAATGTTAAAAAAGTGGTATCATTTACCTAGCGGCGAATTTACAATTGCCATGTTAAATATATGATGATTTATAGTTCATCCGCTAGGACTACGTGTTAAAACATCCCATTGAAGTTACCACCAAGTATTCTTAAACCTATTTCACGCGCTTTTTATGAATTTTGGGGGATCTTGGCCCGAATTCTGACTGGGTAATCCCCATTATATTACTCGCTAGTTCTTCACAATGGAGAAAATAGGCCAATTGGAACGGTAAACGTGCATTAATAAACATATTTATCTCAAAATATAATGTTTAAATTTTAAGTTTTTAAGTAACGCGCGTGTTTTGTGTTACACCTCTTTTTGAAATTTATTTCAAGCGACCTTCCCGTTCTATATTTAAATATAAATCCGGGTTAGTTCAGTTCAAATGGTTCATAAAGTTCAAAATATTACGCAAAAATTAACGAAAGTTAAGGAATTTATAACTTTCATTTGTAACTTGTAAATCCGGTTTAGTTTACTTCAAATGATTTATATTGAAGTAAAAAAAAAAACTAAAAACAATTCTACTTACATTAAAAACTTGTATCATAAGTTCATTATAATATCCATTAGATAAGTTTAACACTTGTTCCTTTTATCATAAACTTATGGCGAACAAAACAATCCTTTTTACCTAAAAAAGAAATTAAATTATTTTAAAATTTGAAACAAAAGATTAATTTAATTCATTTAGAAATAAAATTTAAAAACATGCATTAAAACATTACATTATCAATCAAATTGTCTTGAAAAAAAATTTCAAGGTCATAAAAACAATGTCTTATTTAAAAAACAACTTACGTCTCAAAGAAAAAAATCTTTGAACATTAATATATTTTGTTTAAAAACAAATTAAATTATTATATTATAAAAAACAAGAAAAAAGTGGTTTGAAAATTACCCAAAGACAAAATTGACTTGTTTTGAGTATTTCAAATAAAACAGGAAAATTCAAAATATACCCAATATGTTGTTTTCTTCATTCTTAAACGTTTCTTTTATGTAAATGAATAAATTTAATTAAATATGTTTTTCAAAATTAACCGGCATCTGTTTTCATTTAAATAAATAAACAGGTTTTTAAATGTCGCTAAATACATATAAATAAGATTAAGATTAAAGTATATATTTTTTATATAAATATGTATAAAACGTGTTCAAGCGATAAACGTTACGTTACGTTAGTTACTATTCAAGCGTGACGTCACGTCGTTTAAGAGGACCTAAGTAGACGTGTGATGTGTCATAGCTTCCTAAGACTGGCATGAATGAATTGCAAATTTTTTTATTATTATTAATTTGACCTTCATTTAATTATTTTTGTTTGAGAGTTCAAATAAAACATAAAAACGTCAACATGTTTTTAAAGTAAATATGTAGCTATAAGTTTATAAGACATATGTTACATGATAAGTAGACACTACCTATACTATTCGCAATGCTACCACCTAGAGACTTACAGCTCGAGATAACTAGTTCGAGAAGGAGAACGACGGAAGCGAGTCAATTGAAGTACTTACTACACTCGGTGGTGGTTAATTAATTTTGTATCAGGACTTAAGTTCCATCTAGCTCCTATTTAGTCTGCTAATTAGGCCTTTGACAGCAGCGCCTCACCATGTGTATGTCGCCTTACCTCCAATCTATTACTACCTCACTCACTTCAAAATTACAAGCTCAAGTTTCTAAGTTACCAGATTTTACAAACTTATGTATGGCCAACATATATCTTATGAACTTATGTTATTATTAACTACAATGTGTTTCTTGTTTACTAGAAATATGTATTCATTTCAAAAACGCATCACGAAAAAATCTAGAACGTAGAGAAGAGAAAACAACACCTTTCTTTTTTTCTTGACATTCAAAAATTGGGCTTGAATTTTTTATAAGAAAAACGAAACTCGTATTGTGTTATTGTTTAAGAAAGACGCCGTCATATTTAAAAGAGGGTGGAAATGTAGGTTACCGTTATGGCTTAAAATTTAGGCGAGGTTCTGTATCAATAAATCTAAATTCAAATATAACGAAGTAATATCACACCCTAAAAGTGGTCCAACATTGCCACGCGAATGTTTGCAAGTTCAAAGCGTTAGTGACCTTACCTAACAAGGTGTTCCTGATAAGTCTGCCTTAAATTAAGGGGGATTTTACGCCTTAACACAGCAAAGTGGTCAAACACCACATACCACACCTGACTTTTGAAAATGGTGTCTACAGAAGATCAATTCTCGCTTATCATTTTATTGAAAACCGCGAAAATACTCTGATGAAATCATTAACGCGCAAGCGTAACTGCGCAGTAGAGAAAAATTGAATCCTTATTCACCTTTCTGCAACCTACGTCAAATAGGCCAGCCTAAATATATTTATTACAAGCTAGTTGTAACGAAACCCGGAAGTTTCCTCTATCACAAAATTAATGAAGGTTGGGGCCCCCAGTATAATAACTTTTCTCTCATTTTGTTCCCTCTCTCTCTCTTTCTCTTGGTTCCCCTCGAGTCCCTTTAGGGTCATCGGTCTCCGGACACTCGTTAAGAACCGGCTAGTGCATGGTCAGTATAGCTATAGTATCTCTCTTGGCCTGCTTCTTCCCCCTGACTTTCAACGTTGAGCCGAATTTTTCCATTATACCAAGACGGACCCTGTGGTCATTTTTATTGACTGACCCTCTACTACTAGGGACCATAATAAAACTGGACCAAATTTAACGAAAGATGCATGGAGGAACAATATGAAAAATTTCTTGAGTAAAAAATTCATTTGCGGCTGGAAGGGGCGTGGCGAAGCATCGTCTGCTCTTAACATAGACGTTAGACAGGGCTTGGAAGTGACCAGTCCACCAAATTTGGAAATAGGTAAATTTTACTTAACAATAGTTTATTTAATAGCTTGGGATTTTGTTTAGAATTAACTGTCCAGTGACGTAGTTACAAATTATTCCGAACGGTTCAGTTTCAGAGTGAGAATAATTGACCAAGGGCCTTAGCAGACGACAGATTTCACCTAGAGTCACGTGCTTTGTTAAATTAGTTTGTTGTGAATGAATTTCATAATATTCTCTAAGCCTTGGTTTCAATTTTTAAATTCCACGTGGTTTAAACAATGGGTAGGATTTGTCGTCGTAATGCCACTCTCGTAATTAGGGTGTTGAAAGCCACCTTTTAGTTATTATATATAGATGTCTAAAAATAATTTCGTTTTCACGATTGCCATCACGTGGCATTTACAAGATATATATAAAAAAAAACTACGTCAGACCGTCAGTGTTATGGTTGATTGCATTTTAAGATCCTGTTACCCATATAAGTTTCTTCGTATTGTTGATATAAAAGTGAGTTTTTTTTTCTTTTGCTAAGATCCGGGTTTTGGTTTTAACAATTTTTTTCCCTTTCTAGACTTAGTACGCAAGAAAATTTTGGATCCACCTTGTTCTAAATTCCATACATTTTTAAATAAAATAAATATTTTCTCTTCCTTGTTATTGTGCAATTAAAATTAACCGTGTCTAATTAATTAATTTAATTCATAAAATTACTGTAGTATTTTTGGAAGTCGGTAAAACGTTTTAAAATAAAAAGTAGTATTGACAAATTAGGCTACGAATTGTTAAACGGTACCAGGGATAGATTTAATTTTAGAAGTAGGAATGGAGAACGATTAGTATTTACTTCAGTCCGACTCATAGCCCACTATAGAGCCCCTCCCTCCAACACGTAACGATAAGTTTAAATTATCTTATTGGCTCACTTAAATTACGTTTTGATGACGTTGCTGATGCGGGGACGGCGAAAAATACGTAATTCCTTTTTACCTCTGTGGCTATGACCCCGCCTCTTCTTTCATACCCCCCCCCGTCCCGTGGAAGGGGGTCCGGGACTTTAACGCACGTCCAAGATTACTCTATTCTCCATTCCTGATTCTAAAATTGCATCTATCCCTGACGGTACATAAGTTCAAAATTTAAAAGCCAAGGCTTAGTGAATTGTACATATTTCCTGGTGTGTGTTAGAATGTTAGTTTCAAGCAAAAAGTACACGAGGTTGTAGAAATACTAAAATACGTTGTCCAAACAATACTTGACCACCACCACTCCTCAGTCCTCACTTCTGTCGGAGTCGCTGCTTTTTTGACTCCCGACTATCGACTAGAAGGGTGTCCCTTTAATTTATCGCAGGGTGAATTTTCCCTCTCACCCTGGCTCTGATTCTCCCAAAAATTCCGATAGTTAATGCACCTGTTACATAGTTTTCGCGCGACTTTAGCCCCTCCCCTTCACCCCGACCCCACGTGATACGAAACGAGACTCAAGTAGAGTCGTAATCAATAGAGACGAATGAGTTTAGGGTCGGCAGAAGGGGAAGAATCTACCATATAGACTGATGGCACCATCTCGCCTTTGACATTACTAAACACGTGGGTAAAAAGATAAGGAATGTCGCTAAGTGACTTTTCCGATCGCTTACTTACAACTACGTCCCGATGCTATGGTAGTTATGTAAGGAGTGCTCATGAATTGATTCATTTATCACAACGTGACATTGTGATTAATCACGGACTTAATTTCAATTAAGAAATTATATTTAGAGTTACCGAATTATGACAATGCTCTTACGCGCCCCTCTACCAGTCCAGTTCAGTTCTGTTCTGTTCTGTTCTGTTCTGTTTTCCCTTCCCTTATAGGGGTTTAGTTCATGAACCATAATTGGTGCGTATTCCTGTAGGTATTGGATGCATTCATGATATATGGTACCCCCAATCCCAAGAGAGTGAAGCTCTAATGTCAAAAGCAGGTGTCGCCGGGCCTTCTTACACTACAGAACGTCGCAGGCTACAAATACAAAATAGCTCAACTTCTTATATACACCAACACATCTAGTTGCTTGAGCCTTGAGGACTCGGGGTGTTGGTAAGGACAACCTCTCGGTTAATAACCGTATACCGTTATTGAACTTCGATACTAACACGTGATTTTAGTTAGTCTTAAAAAAAATCAAGGACTACTGCGCCATTGGGTTAGTGCCGTCTGCTAAATCGAACCTCTTATACAAATTACCTATCTCAGTCTGTGAGATTTAGTGTCGTCTGCTAAATCGAAACTCTTATACCCCATTACCTATCTCAGCCTGATAGAATTCAACCAATCCCGTAAGAGGGTAAGGTATGGGTTCTGGCTAGCAGACGCCATGCGCTAAACCAAGGGCGGATGGCGAGGCAGTAGTCCTTGATTATTCTTATAAGAGTAATTAAATACGAATCTAATTATCATTTGTAATAAGAAATCATTTATTTATTTTAATATTTAATTCCTTTTATGTTTAGAAAAAGGCCGTTAATTCTTTTAATTAAGGTATAATATTATGTTACCTGTATTTTCCTTTAAATTATACAGATCCGCTTGTCTGGTTATAGTTATAATTAGATTTAGCATTAAATTTCCTCATATGTCGTAAAATCAAATCAATTACACATCCGAGAGATTTTTGTATATAACACAGAGGAAACTTATTTTCTATAGCTATTAGGATAATTGGGAAATCTTTACACGTATCTGCTAAATATTACTTTTGCGAAACATAGGAAATATCTCTAAGATTCGATAATTCAATTAATTAATAATTAAATAAACGGAAATAAAACCAAGCTGACGTTTCCGCATTTCAATTGAAACTAAAATATTAGGGATTGAAGATGTAAATACAATCAACATTATTACCCCAATAAAGGAAGGTGTTTTAGTTACATTGTAACATTTTTGTTCTGGTTGACTGCCATTTGTAAAAGTTGGTAGTGCGGACAGAATCTATGACGTTTCACCTACGTCACTTCATGACAAGATCACATTAACCAGTGACAAACTTATGGAACATATCTTATGAACTTATATACGCAATTGGAAGCGTTGATTATCAGTCAGTAAGGAGTCAGGACTTGTATATTATTCAAGTCTAGATACCAGTATATAAATGGAAGATTAAAGAATAAACTTAAACCATGTGTGGATATTGTGTTCCATATACATTTAAAGATATTTATATATACACACACACATATATATAAACAATCCAATTTCAAAATTATATTATAGAGGTTAACTCCCATAGATTCGGAGTTACACTCAAACGCAAAATCGTTTTTGCCGAAGTAATTCAATTTTTCTATTAAAGAATAAACCGAATTTGGGATGGGCCAAGTCTCTCTCTCGAGAACCCCTGGTGACCGTAAAGTAAAATTCAAGAGTTTTGGAGAGAAAAAAAAGGAAAATTTGCATGTGAAAAGACTAGGGCGAATTGCGTAAGAGAATTGAATTTAAAAGCATTTACAGAATACAGAGGAACCGATTCAAGCAAAAATCACTAGCCAGCAATACATGGGCGGATTAAGTTAAGTATTGGGGAATAACAGGGTAGGCTTTCGGATTTGGGCTGCTTTGTTGTTTTACATATCCCTTTCTAAGTGCCAAGATAACTTCCTCTTATTTCTATTTGCTCCTGATATAAAGTAACACAGCAGCCACAATTAATTAGTTTTAAATTTAAATTTAGGGATGGAACTTAAAATAATTTTTGAAAAAAAAAATTTAAAAAAATTCATCAGCCTATTTATATTATTATCACACAACACGATCTAATTGAACAAAAATAAAAACCACTCATTATCATTTTCCATTATTCACTTGTTTTAATTAGCTTGAATACAAGCTTTTAATTAAATAATAATTTAACTATGAATGGAAATTGAAAAAGAATAAAAGACAACCTAATTTGCATAATTTACTTTTTTCATCAACTAGAGATTTTAATCACTGGAGAAAAAAAATAAAAAAAAAAATTTGGAATAGATTTAGTATAGGAAACGCAATCAATTTCTTCTTTGTTGGCCCTCTTTAGAATTCAGCGCATACTTATCAAGAATATTATAGGGTTATGTGTCAGCCATAATTCCTTTGGTTAAAAAGGGGGGTTTCAATTTACCGATTGAGACAAAAGGATTCCAGTAGAAGTTACTTTCCCTAATGCAACCATGAAGGTATAAAAAACGATGTAACAGGACTCTTATGAATTTCTAGAGAGAGCTGCACTTTCACCCCTTTTACTGCATGGTGGGGGTTGTCTCCCTGGCCAGACAAATTGATTTAAATTGAGGGTAGGATGTATTAATCGATAAATTTTGGAGCATACCCCCAAGTTACTACATACACTTTTGTTCTAAGCTAACCCTCTCCAACATACCTACCATCAAAGACAAATGGTAATAAACCGAAAGTGGAGGTATAGAGAAGGTAGAGCGTAACTTGACACTATTTACTGCCACCTTGCGGTGTACTAGGGGATATGCAAATCACCGAAAATCTGCTTTACCTGCCACCAACCAGGTGTTAATTTCACGTCTACTACAACTAAATCTAATCTATGGGATAATAATAATTACTCCAATTGAAGCAATTAAAATATAATCATTCTAACTCATTAATTAATTTTTCCCGTGTGTCAATTACGCATGCATGCAGGCTCAAAATTCAACATGAATTAACATGAATTATGTCACCAATCACCAACCGAATTGGAGCAGTTGTTGGAAACTGCTATTTTCTGCAGCTGGGTATAGAGGGAAATTAAATGTGATCACAAAGATAACTGCATACAGTAATATGTATATAATATTAAAGTAGATCTGAAATCACTGTATGGTCAAATTGGTCTACAGACAAATTAAGAAGCTAGAGTACCTCGTAAACCATACTACTCGCATCTTTCTGGCTCACATTCTCTTATCTCTATTTACCTTTGATATCATGTAACGTATCTTTGGACTACCAGAGAAATAGGTAGAACTAAAAGCTAACCCTGAAAAGAAGCTAGGGTCCGTCCTCTTGATTCAATCTGAAACAGACTGCACCTTTAAAGGTTTCGCGCTATATAACTGTTGTACAGCTAGGAGAAGGGAACCTTTTGCTCTGTCGGGTAAAATCTAAGGGAAAAGGAGTCCCTTGGGGACTGACCGTGGTGCGGCCCTTACTCTTTTGACTGACTAGTCTAAGACGGCAGATGGAGTCCAAGGCACTTACGACTATAGGAATAGGCTATAAATCATTCAGAAAACAGCTCGGGCGCGCGAACTCAAAGTAAAAGGGGCGCCAAAGCTACTATATACTTACTACCTTTATGTCGAACTCGTTAAAGATTACGCGCCAAAGCTGTAGCACGCGCCACGCGCTGCCTCGTGAATTAAAGGCCAAAATAGACAGCTTAAGTAAGGGGTAAGTTTTACAGAAAATCTTTCTTTCTTGGCTCACAAACAGCCTGGCAACACTGGGATGAAAAACATGTAGAAAGTCGTCTTAAACCTACAAAAACACCTAAACCAGGGAGAAATGAGGTAAGATGGAGTTGCAAATGATGATAAGCGACCTGCGGAATGCACCGAAACTTTCCCAGTGTACCTTGCGGCGCACACTGCAACCATTCTGAAGACACGATTGTCAAGTGCTGCAGCGTAGCGCCATTGTATTTGTATCATAATTAGCTTCTATTGTACGACCCTACCTAAACGCCACCTAGGATGCTGGGAGGACTTCGGTGCCGTGGCATTCCGGAGATGGAGGTTATAGAGGCAACGTCATAGGTAACTTTGATTACCACTCCATCCTTCTCTCCTTTAAGCCTAAATCTAGAAATTAAACTCTATACCTAAAGAAAATAATCCTAAGAAAGCTATATTTTCAAGCATAGACTGAACCTTCCTATTTCATTGGCAAGAACGGGTCCTCGTGTATAAAATGTGAGAAGCGCGCGCTAGCTAGGCTAGCACGTGCAGGGTGAAAAGACGCGGGAAACGGGGGAAATTTCCCGCCCTTTCTAACTACACTTATAAATTACAAGTACGTCCATACCCTACCAAGACTTCCTGACGATATTTGATCCTCGGCTTTTACGTTTATAGCGTAGTTAAGGTATTTCGACACTTTAGGCATATACCCTAGTCCTCCCCGTGGACGGATATATCGTTTTACATCATTAAAAGTTTTATATCAACTTAATTTATAGCCCCCTATCTTACAAGTTAGACTTAATCAAATTTTAATTTACTTTCATGTATTTTATTTTTATTTTAAATCATAGCTAAGGTTAGGTATATCTGGCGTTGTGGCATACAGTTGGTTATTAGGGTCAAACTTTGACCCTTTAATTTATATCAAGAAGTAATATCTAGTTTATTAGGGAGAAGTTATAAGATGCCTGAGTATTGGCGCGCCATAATCCTGCAGCCCCCCTTTCAAAATACAAGGGGGATGTAAAAGGAGGCCCCGGGCTATTTCGCCTCTACTCAGTCGGAAAATATGACTGTAATTTTCGTCATTCGCGTCGCGCTGACGTGCACGAGTTTTCAAGAACCAATGAGATGATGCTGGTTGTAATTTAGAGGCGGCAGGGATTAACTCCGGACCTACGTAACGTTTGGACTGGAGATAAAGCTGGATTATAAATGTGGCGAATTTATACCTTCTCCCTAATAAACTAGATATCACTTCTTGCTTATATATTACAGTGAGAGCTAGTGATTTAATGAAAACCTTTTAGAAGTTACGTCATAGATTAAACTGGATGGTGAGAGGCCATGCGCAATAGATGCTTTTATTCATTGTTCAATAGCCAATATTGGTTTTTCAGACAGCGCCCGGGGATATTGAAATCTTTGATGGATTAAGTAAAATTCGTTGAATTGTAAAACGTGACTTATTATTTCTTTTAAATGTTTGCATTGATTGTACACTTTGAATTATTCATATGATATAGTGAGTGCATGCCTGGTTCAATTGACTCTAAAAAAAGGTAGAGTCTCAGAGTTGAACTGAAATGTATTTTTGGGGTCCCAATGGGCCAACTTAAGTTCTTGAGGAGCTAGCTAAGGTTAGTTAGTTGGGCTGCATGGTTTAACCCGAAATGGTCCCAATGGGGCTTCATGCATGGGACTCATTCAAAGACTAGTTAAATGATGGACTAGAATCTATAATGTATCCTTTCCGTCGGCGTCTATAGGAGGGTAGGTGAACGCAAAGACATTAGATAGGGCCTGAACGTTACCAGTCCTGAACCATATTTGGATTGTATACAGGCATTGTTTGCAGCCATATCTTAATTAAAGACGTCTTTGTTGACAAACATACCCATCAATGTTTAGTCGCAAGACAAAAACAGAGGCGGTCAACACACCAGAGTCTACATCCGTCTTTTAGAGCATTCTTGATTCAAAGAACTTTACATCTCAACCTTCAAGTCCCTGCAACATCATGGAAAACCTTTACGTCTGTCCATCCAGGAATTGACTAGTCCTTGCTCGAAACTTCATTGAAAGAGAGACTCTCTCATAGAAGGCGCAATAAAAACCTGCCTTTTTTATCCTCTCAGTCTGAAATTAACTGGCAGAGAGAGAGAAGTGTGTTTCATCCTGTAGTTAGCCCCATCACCCTCTCCAAATTCTCCGAAATCTGAGGGTCTAACTCTGAGCAGGAATACATACAGCCACTAAGAATCATTGCCCCCAGCTATGTCTCGTATTAATATCTGAATCCCACAAGAAGCTGCATGCCAAGATACGTTGAGTGTAAATGGCTGGTTACACAATTATTCCAATTATCTGTATGCATTCCTACTGCGAGTAGTTCAGAGCAGGAATTAGATGGTTTTTTTTTTGGGAGGCAGTCCTCTCTGATAGTTCTTTTTTTTTGGGTCCTTCATTAAATTTGGTTCAAGAGCTGTAAGCTTTGAGAGCTCGAGACTCCAATGCAGGACTGTACAGTTTTTTTTCCATTATTATTATTTTTATTTCCTAAGTACCTAAAACTGTTCATATAGTTAATCTTCTTTCCTCAAAAAGTGTATTACAGTTTCGTCTCTCTCTGTCTCTCTCGAGGTCTAATTGGCTCTGCGAAAGGATTTAATTGGTCCAGTTCAAGATGAACAAACCAATTTCGCTGTACGAGTATCAATTAGTAGTAAAAATTCTAGTACAGCTCTCTTACACAAAGATTTACTCTTATCAAAGGCAAATAGACATAACAGAAAGTAATTAGGCACTGCAGGGGAGGTTGCGAGTAGTAGTGTGCATGTTCCTAGTACTACAACTCCAATCAAGTCTTTGTTTATTTCTCTATCTCTAGCTTCTTAATTTGTCTGTAGACCAATTTGACCAATCAGTGATTGCGGATCTACTTTAATTTTATATACATATTACTGTATGCAGTTATCTTTGTCATTACATTTAATTTCCACTCTATACCCTGCTGCAGAAAATAGCAGCCAACAACTGCTCCAATTCGGTGATTGGTGACATAATTTGTTAATTCATGTTGAATTTTGAGCCTGCATGCGTAATTGACACGGGAAAAATTATTTAATGAGTTAGAATGATTATATTTTAATTGCTTCAATTGGAGTAATTATTATTATCCCATAGATTAAGTTTAGTTGTAGTAGACCTGCAACACCTGGTAGCTGGTGTATGTAATTGGGTTTGCCATTGTACGCTAGTATTCATCCGCAGAAGCAGACAACGTAGTTGGGATGATTTCTTTAAGTAACTTAAAACCATTTTATCAACGTATGAATTTAGTTATATTGAATTGCCTCATTACTTACTTTCCTTAACGATCGACTTAATTTAAGTACTTTAATTCAATTCCCCTAGTGCCATCTGGGCCTAACCCCGATCTCGAAAATTCGGATCCCCCACGTGCTACCCATACATACTCTGACTGCATTCTTCTCAAACCCATTCTCCCCCAACCCATCCCAACCCAAAACCTTTAAATCTTTATTGGTCTACTAGCTGCTTCATTGGGAAAAAAAGGCGGGAAAAAGAGCCACGAGGTCTAAGCTAAGCCTTGCAGTGCACCCAAGAAACTTAAGCCTTGTACACTTCATGCCTTTTCTTTAAGTACCTCCGTTTCTCTCTCTCTTTCTCAGTAATATCGTTTCGTTTTACGTCGACGGGGGCGCCCCCTATCGACGGTATATCCTTTTCCCGCCTAAAATTCTATAGGACCCATTTCTTAATATGAGTAGTGGTCAAGGACTTTGTATTCTAAAGAGGACCAGCAAATTATCTACCTTTATTAATGAGCAGCTGAAGTTCCCGTTGATGTACCCTAATTAGTGTTAACGCTAATCGTTAATTAATTTATTAATTTCCTCGAGCTGATCTATCTATCACGTACCGTTAATCCCTTATTATTTATATTTTAATTTGCAAGTGGATAAAGAAATCTTGAATGCATGCGCCCCTCTACCAGTTCAGTTCAGTTCAGTTTTCCCACCCCTATAGGAAACATTTGTAAGATCCATGATAGATCCAACTTCCTATTGCCTTGTTGTAACCATACCAAGTATTTCCTTTATTTTTTCTTTTACTTCACTATTTTATTTCCGAAATCGTTTTACAGTATATGGAGGAGGAAGGGGAAGTTACACCGTTTGATTCTATGACCCGCCGTCTATTTCCGGTTGGTCGTACTCTTACTTGATTCTTGAGAGTTAGGCTTAGGACCATTTTCACCCAGAAAGAAGTTTTGTTTGTAAAATTGATCTTCGGAAATGATTCTTGAAAGCTGTGTTTCGCGGTAAAGTTTTTGACCTCATTTTGAGTCCAACTCGAATGTCGATCGAGATTAGGGGAGGAAGTATAAAGTTTGACAAATTTGAAATAAAAATCTCGTCACCATCTTTGGTGTCAAAAGGGCTTAAGTTAGCTGTCGCGTTTAATTACTAGATACATGAGCATGATTTCAATGTTACATGACACTACCTATACTATTCGTAATGCTAGAGACTTACAGCTCGAGGTAGTTCGAGGAAGAACGACGGAAGCGAGAATTGAAGTCCTACACTCGGTGGTTAATTAATTTTGCAGGACTTCCATCTAGGTCTTATTTAGTCTACATTACTAATTAGGCCTTTGACAGCAGCGCCTCATGCATGTATGTCGCTTTACCTCGAATCCATGACCTACCTCATTCACTTCAAAATTACAAGCCCCAGTTTGTAACCAGTTATAAACTTATGGCCAACATATCTTATGAACTTATGCTACTACTTAAGGCTTCCCAGCACAGGCTTACTCTCTGTTCTTCTCTATATGCCTTTGCTACAACCTAGAAATCCAGTACAAGAATATAGTAAAAACAATGAACAAGGGTATACGAGTGGGCAAGCAGTTGGTAACAGGATGGGCGGACTCTGAAAGTTAGTGTTGGTAGGTTCGCTGAAGCGCGAAGAGCTACTGTTATACTTCTTAATCCTGTAGTAATCGCCGTCAGGGGGCGATAGCCCAAGCATTAAATCGTTGATAAACATTAGCTAGCCCCGGTGAGCTTCGGAGCCAGAGAAAAAAACACCCAATCGGTTTCCCTAGCTGGCTTTTGTAGTAGTAGCAGTGGGGAAACGTCCAGTATCGACCCTAATTCCTGGATGGAATCCAGATGACCCTCTGGGTCTCCCCGTCGATACGGAACCATAGATAAGGATACCCTTACCAACAATTTCTATCTGTAAAAGTTAATTAGAGCCCTAACTTAACTATAACTTCATCAGTGTAGTAATTTAGCTATATAGATTATTACTGGTTTATCAGACCGTGATGGCTTAATCCTGGTTTCTTGTATATTTTATATTTTAAAGCTTATATTATCAGTCTGACTTATTCATATTCAACTCCATACATAGTACTCCTTGATTAAATACGATTTCAAGTGTTCATGTCTTGTTTATGAATTTCCCAACGAAAAGTAAAACCAGGGATAGATTTAATTTTAGAAGTAGGAATGGAGAACAGAGTAATAATGTGGGCGCGCGTCAAAGTCCCGGACCCCCTTTCACGGGACTGGGGGGGCGGGTATGAAAGAAGAGGCGGGTCATAGCGAGCGACAGACGTAAAAAGGAATTACGTATTTTTCGCCATCCCCGCATCAGCAACGTCATCAAAACCTATAGTTTAAGTGAGCCAATAAGATATGATTTAAACTTTTCGTTACGACGTGTTGGTTGGAGGGAGGGGCTCTATACTGGGTGGTCTATGAATCGGAATAACTGAAGTAAATAATAACCGTTCAATCCATTCCTACTTCTAAAATTAAATCTATCCCTGGTAAAATTTTATAAAAGCTCAAATTTAAATGGAGCAGAATAATGGGATTAAATATACCTTTTCAGCCATTGCTATTATATTAAATAATGGGTATAAATAATTTACAACAGAAAAAGAATAATAAAAAGTAAAACGAAAGAATCAAAAAATCGTTCCAAGTCTAAACGATTAACTTTGAAAAATTATTCTTGGAATAGAATGCGACTGAGAATTTTATAACATTCCTTTTGAAAAGAAATATTCTCCTCAGTCTTGAGAAGAAAAAAAAACTAAAAAATGAAGAAAAACTCAATATATCTGCTCCTTAAAAAGAATAGACTTAGAAAATTGCTAAAAAAAGGAGAGAGCCGGCAAGGTGGCACATCAGCAATAGCAAAAAGCAACACTGTTTGCCGCGTACTGCATGCCTTCTTTAAAACGATTTTCGCTTTCAGAGAGACTATATAGTCAGGTACGAGCTGATCTGATGAACGCTACTTTCTTTCTTACGATACTTAACATTGCAAATACCTACGCCGCAGCTTCTTCTAAAGTATAAACCGATTACGTGAAACTACACTTTGATATGAAGATTCCCCACAAACTAAAGTTAATCAACTCCGAAGTTATGATTCAATTTTATTTAATTCTTTTTTATTGCATTTACTGTTTCAATAATAAGTTTATAAGATATGTTCCATATAAGTTTGTATACAGGTAACTTAGAAACTGGAGCTTGTAATTTTGAAGTGATTGAAGTAGGTCATAGATTCGAGGTAAAGCGACTGACGTACGCCTGGTGAGTGAGGCGCTGCTGTCAAAGGCCTAATTAGTAATGCAGACTAAATAGGAGAGCTAGATGGAAGAAGTCCTGATACAAAATTAATTAATTAACCACCGAGTGTAGTAAGTGCTTCAATTGACTCACTTCCGTCATTCTCCTTCTCGAACTAGTTATCTCGAGAACTGTAAGTCTCTGGGAGGTAGCATTACGAATAGTATAGGTAGTGTCATACTTATAATGTAACATATCTTATAAACTTATGACTGTCTGTATGTATTCCTGCTAATAATATTAGAGGATGACATTGATAGATGATAACTTTGAATTAATTTACTTTTGGATGCACATTTCACGAGGAGGTTTAGATTTTCTTATTGAACCTTTCTCTCCGCCAGATATTTCGCTTTTTCGGAGTCTCGAGCTTCTTTTTTAATTTGAAATTCTCTTTTTTCTTCGTATCTTTCTTTTCCTTGGTATTCTTTAATCTTTAAGATGAGACGAGTGTCTCTGTGTTTCTCCTTATTTCCCCCAAAATGGATCCAAGAGAATATCCATCCCACTTTCAACCGATTCCCAAAAAAAGAAGAAGAAAATAAGAATATATTGTTCAATTTGCAATCGTTGATCAATTTCTTCAAGTATCTCCTCCTTTGAAGTTGAAGTTGGGAGTTAAATTTAAATGATTCAATTTGGTTGTGATTAAATAAATAAATTTATTAATATTAAATAGGGCCTAGAGTGTTTTGACGTACGCCTTTGAAGAAAATTACGAAAATTTGTTATAAATTGTTTTAGATGAAAATTTTCATCTCACGAAGATTTGAACAATTTTTAATCTGTTTGAATTAATTTGTAACAAAGTATTTTATGCTTGTAAGTTAGCCCTGGGTTGTTTTAGCAAAGACAAATACTAAAAACAGAAAGTAATTAAGGCACTTATGAGGTTAATCAAAGTGTTATGTTTAGGGTGCCCTTGCAAGTTTTAATTGATATCTTTCTCTCTCTCTCTAGTTTCTTAATTTGTCTGTAGACCAATTTGACCAACCAATCAGTGATTGTAATCAGATCTACTTTAATATTATACATTACTGTATGCAGTTATCTTTGTGATCACATTTAATTTCCCCCTATACCCTGCTGCGGAAAATAGCAGTAGCCAACAACTGCTCCAATTCGGTTGGTGATTGGTGACATAATTTGTTAATTCATATTGAGCCTGCATGCATGTGTAATTGACACACGGGAAAAATTAATTAATGAGTTAGAATGATTATATTTTAATTGCTTCAATTGGAGTAATTATTATTATCCCATAGATTAGATTTAATTGTTGTAGACGTGAAATTAACACCTGGTTGGTGGCTGGAAAAGTAGACTAGATTTAGGGTGATATCACATGATTGAAATCATACTCAAGAATCCCTTATAGACCTAACATGAATAGATAAATTTTGACGTAAAATGCCATATTGTAGATGAATCTAATAATCCAATAATATAGCTTATCAAGGAAAAAAATAAAAAATCCAAAAAGGAAGGGGGGTTAAATTACAGCCCCTAATAAAACTCTAGATCAGAATAAATAAGATCAGGCGGCCTTTGGAGTATAAAACATTAAAGAAATCATGACCGGGGTCTGAAAGCCCCTTTTCTTCATAATGGGGTATAGGAGACGTAGGGGGGCATTTCTAAAGAATACTTCTACACCACCCCATCCCCTCTATGTTGCCGCTAGAGTGAGCTCCGATGATTTTCCCGCCTTATTTCCAACGTCAGTGTTGCATTGCCATCTTAAAAGGGTCGAACCCTAAAGAGTTTCAAGGGACAATCATAGGCAATCCAAGATTGAAAATAGCTATAGCTACCGGGGTTAACTTCAATAAGAATTTGATCTCGTTTCAAGTCGAATTTACAATTGGGTTAAAGTTAAAAAAGGGTATTAAGGCAAGGTTTATTTTAAAGTACTTTCGAAGTGAGATAATATTATATAATAAATGTAATTCGAAAAAAGAAGCTAAAGCTAAAGTCACAAGGGAGATCTCGGAGGAAAGAAATTTTCATTTCAATTTTATAATACAACAGGGGATTTTTAAATTTTTTTAAAAAAACGCTTTAGGTTGGTATATTTTCATTTGCTTTAAGGGTAGCTAGCCGTATGTGTTGTAAACTTATAAATAGTTTAAGAAATTGAGCAGAAAACCCGTAACGTCAACCTCTATACTAAAAAGATGTCTGATGTGTAGATGGCGCCACGTGAAATGGATTTGCGCATGCGCGCTTCTTTGTCAAGCCTAAAACTAGGCTTAACAACTGACTACAAGTAGACCAGTTCAAGTGTTTAAACTTAGCTATTAATTAAATTGCGGATTATCAAGGTACACATAGACGTAGACGTTTCAAACGCGTACATTTTAAACACGTGTGCAGCAGAAACAATGTATTTCTATTTCTACAAGACTTAAATTGGTTTGAGGTTAAAGTTCACTGAATGTTTTTTATTTATAATTATCTCATTTCACTTTGCAGTAATATTAAGCTGAAATATTATATTGAAATAACGTTACAGTAGAGTCAAGTGACGTTGTCAAGCTTCAATCTAGCGAATTGGTAGAGCGTGAAAAAATGGGTCATATCATAACACCCCATCGTGTGAATGAAGGGGCCTGTTCAACTTACCAGAGTTAATACCAGAAGGGTATTGGGGGATGGTTAACGTATTACAGAGCTAAGACAATAGCATTGCAGGTACTGAATAATATAGCTTGAACAAACTTCAGTTTTAAAATAGGCGAATTTGGTGAGAAAAGAAATAAAAATAAAAATAAAAATTCTCCCCTATTTCTTTATGAAGCCAAGGCTTAACGATTTAAGTTCATTTCACTTTTAGAATTCAGTTACGTTTAAGCCTAGAATCCCTTATTTTATAATGGGTAAATATTACTATATTAAGGGGGCTTTTTCTATATTGAATATTGTTTTTTCCCGACATTACCCGGGCATTTTCTACCTCAATTTTTTGAAGGGGTAACGAGACTAATTTTTGGGGAAGTTATAGTTTTAAACGCAGGTGTTTTTGAAGGTTTTATGGGACGCGAAAAGGACCCCCTCTTTTTTAGTGTTTTTCGTAAACGCCGCCTCGATGGAAACGATTATGGTTGCGAGGTTAATTTGGCTCGACGAAAGGGTAATAATTGGGCATGGGCATTTAATGATTCGAAATAAGTGGAGAAATTCTATCTCATCGCCCCAAAAGAATTATTTGGTTTGAAACAAAAGAGCTCAAAAGATACGTTGGTTTTTGAGCGGGAATAAAATTGTAATACAGCTTAGAGGAAGGTTTTGGCTGGAAAAAGAAGGCAGATTTGGCGGGAAAGTGTATATACAATTTTGAGCTTGTTTTGGCGCGAAATGCACATACAATTTTGAGCTTGTTTTGGCGGGAAAATGTACCCAATTCAGAGCTACCATTGGCTCTACTATTAACATGAAAATATGCATGCTTATCAGTTACTTTCTGTTTCTGCAAAAACTCAAAATATACTTCTGCATTTTGGGGAGGCGAGGGAATCCTTGAACATATGTACGGAAATTATTACGAGCAGGGGTTTGAGAACGGCAACAGCAACCCCTCTTACTCTTTTTACTCCCAAAGAATCTCTGGTCCTTTAGATCAGACGATATAGACCACTCAATTAATTACTTGCAGGGAAACCCAACACCGTCGGGAAGTAGGTCATTTCCTTGTCGGACGGAGTTCACTACGTCACGTGGTATGGTACGGGAGGCTAGTGACGACTCGCACGGCCTCTATCTCCCCCGGCCCTGTGATATTTTTGCTTCTCTTGTGGAATTAATGTAATGATCTATTCTACATGCTGGGTTTCTTTTTTCCGAAAGGTTTGCATGCAGAGAAGTAAAAGCAAACGGGGCCTTAAAACCGGTGATTGTAATTTCGTCTGAAAGATCTTTCGTCCCAGCTCCCCGACCCACAGTCTCGTCCTTATCAGTAAAAGTTCTTGCCTATTGATGCCTGCCCTTCTATCCTCGGCTTGTATCTTCAATTCAGAAGTATATAATTAGAAGTAAATGGTATGCAGTAAGAAGAGGGTAGTGAGTGATTCACATTGTCCGTTAACCTAACCGAAAATATAATTTACCAACCACTAGGTGTTGCACGTTTACTACTACTAAATCTAATCTATGATTGCTAATAATCACTCCAATTGAAGCAATTAAAATATAATCATTCTAACTCATTAATTATTTTTTCCCGGGTATCAATTATACGCATGCAGGCTCAAAATTCAAAACATGAACTAACAAATGATGTCACCAATCACCAACCGAATTGAAGCAGTTGTTGGCTGCAGCAGGGTATAGAGGGAAATTAAATGTGATCACAAAGATAACTGCATGCAATGTATAATATTAAAGTAGATCCGCAATCACTGATTGGTTGGTCAAATTGCTCTACAGACAAATTAACAAGCTAGAGAGAGAAAGAAACTAATTAAAATTTGCAGTTGAAGTTGTAGTACATCCTAAATCACAAACTACCAATTTAAGGCCCAACTACTTTCAGATTATTATTTTTATAATTATTACATCAAATTATAAACTTCATCTTCTAAAAATGGCGACGGAAGTTGGGGAGGGGGGAGGGATATGAAGAGACAGTAGGTAGAAAGGGAGGACCTCTTTGAAGCTAAACAGATTTAGTACGTCAGCTCTTTGGGCCAAGACCAGTTAAAGTAAGATTGATTGTGGATCTTTTCGGGAGGGGGTGTGCACGAGAAAGGGGGAGGGTGGGCTATCCTGAAGGAAGATCTAATCCCAAGTCACCCCTTTTTTTCGGGGGGAAAGGGGAGGGGGGAAAGCCCCGCTGTTAAAAAAGCTAGCCCTCTTTATGATGGAGCAGAACGGAGATTCGAATCCCCCATAGCTTTCTTTTAACTTCTCTTTTAGGGATTTTAATTTATTCTGATGAGGAGATGTATTTCTTTCTTTCTTGGATTTAAGATGATAATTTTTCAAAATTATATTAAATGGTTTTATACTTTTCAAGGTTTTCAAACAGCTATACTGGGATTATTAAATTGTAATTTTATCGAGGGGCTACTAACACCTGATATTGTGATTGATCAAATAGATATATTAGAAATTGAGGTGCAATCTAATTTAATTTACTGGGCACCAGGTGTTAATTTCACGTCTACTACAACTAAATCAAATCTATGCTTGCTAATAATCACTCCAATTGAAACAATTAAAATATAATCATTCTAACTCAATTAATTTTTCCCGTGTGTCAATTACGCATGCAGGCTCAAAATTCAACATGAATTAACAAATTATGTCACCAATCGAATTGGAGCAGTTGTTGGCTACTGCTATTTTCTGCAGCTGAGTTTAGAGGGAAATTAAATGTGATCACAAAGATAACTGCATACAGTAATATGTGTATAATATTAAAATACATCTGCAATCACTGACTAGTCAAATTGGTCCATACAGACAAATTAAAAAGCTAGAATGAGAGAAAGAAATACCTAGACTTAATTTGCGTACGTCATACTTAAGGCTTTCATAACTTCCAAAGTATCTAACAACTACTTTCTGTTTCACCTATTTGCTTTTGATATGATCCATTTTTTTAAAGTAAAATTAAAGAATAAATTGTCTTGGGGTTATAATTTATGAAATATAAAGAAATAAATATTTATTTAATAAATCTGTCAGAGGATTGTTTACGTCTAGCTTGGTCTAAAATATAACCAACATGAATGGGCCTTTGTTTCAATACACAAACAAAATTATGAACAACAAAGGAAAATCAAACCTTTATCGTAGCTTAACTTGATCATAAATAAAACAAAACATATCCTTTTTTGGAAAAGAAAATGTTTATAACAAAACCCCAAACTCAAACCCAAAGCGACATTTTAAAACAAAAAGGAAAAAAAAGTGGATACAAGACTCATCGCAAAGGCTTAGCAAGTTTTTTTTTGCCGCCAAAAGTTAGGCCTAATGTATATATGGATTTTCTAACTTAAAATCTACGTTGTTTTTGTTATAAAACCATTAGGAATGGTCCATTCCAAGCTTGCGATTAAATATAACTCGGTACATATACACGGTAAGAGACAGAAAAAAGCGTTAGATCAAGGATGAGCGAAGTCATAAGTTAATAACACGTTTCTATAAGTTCATAACAATTTGTTTCACTGTCGTCTAAGATTACGGTATAGCAGAAGGGGATAATAGAAGAAGGATGACACTCTATACCCCTCAATACTTAAGTTATGTAACGTGATTCTTCCCAGGCTGACCTGATAAGGGAACTATTTATCGCGTATATGATTAGGTTTGCTCCAAATGTTAATTCCGACGTTGGGAAGAACCATGTTACAATTTTTTACCTTTGTGGTACACTTGTCTCGAGAAAAAGAAGTATTATATACTTCTGGCTATAGGCATGAAGATAACTACTAAATATAACCTCTCTCCTCTCAAGCCAATACTAACACAAAAAGAAATCAACTTAATATACAATTCTTTAACTTATGTCATCGCAAATCGCATTCAAGCAACCAAGGCCCGAGTCATCTTTGAAAAATCCAAAAATGCGTGGGTCTCTTTTCTTGATGTATCTGTCCAGCCCCTTTTTACGACTTAGATGGGGCTCAGCGCCCCCTTTATACGGGAGCAAGGGGCAAAGGGGCAGGGGGCTAAATTCTAAAAGGATATGATTCGTTTCCTTCGAAGGAAGTTAGGGGGTCCAAGGCCCCACAAACCCTTACCCTCTCTCTCTCTCTCTCAGTCCTCAGTCTCATCTACGCTATGAATTATGCATGGAGGATCGCCAAGGCTTAAAGTTCTCGGGATTTTTTGACGTTTTCTTTATACCGTGCTGCCCTATAGGTCTTGATATAAAATAAAAACTATGGGGCTTTTAAAATAAAAAAAAGAAGGAAAAAACAGAATAAAAACGGTGGAGATTTTGCTTGCTAAAGAGACAGCGTGCGTGGTTTGGTTAGGTTGTCTAACCTGAATTTTAATAGTTGAATTTAAAATCACCCAATTAATTTTATGTGTAATTATTGAAGGTAAGTTCCTGGAATTATTTGAAAGTTTCGGATTGTTAACTCCAATGTTTAATAATTTTAGAGATAGAGGTTAGTAACATAGTTTGAATGGTAATATCTGGTTTTTAAACATGTCACGTGACATTTTCCTCTACCTTCCATTAAAGGGACAATGAAACAGTTACCCAAGAAATTTAATTTACTTTTGTATTATGGATAAAATCCATCAAAATCATGGCCCCAACCTTTGAAAAGTTATATTTATATATTTAAAAATTGGATTTTCCTGATAAATATTGGTCTGAACAGTTCACTTTCCCTTTAAATAATTGAAAAAGCATTTGTATTTTATTAAAAAATCAGTTCGGATAAATAATTTTAGCGAAAATAAAGTGTTTTTAGTTTCTAAGTCAAAACATGAACAGTACGGTATAGCCAACATTTAGGGGAAATCAACCCCATGTTAAATCCCATAGCCCCTGTAGAAATGTTTACACTGCTGCACTTCAATGTCCAGGGAAAAGCCACCTTACAGGAGCGCAATACAAAAACTTAATAAATAAACATTAAATAAAAATAAAACAAATATTCGAAATATTACACCATTTCGACGGCAGGCAACCCTTAGTACCTTTTTATACAACAAAAACAAAACCCATCCAATTACTTTAACCAATAATAACTTAACTTACAATCAAATAAAATTGAGTATCGTTTGGAACCCCCACAAGAAAAAAAAAAATAAAATTTTCAAACACTGCATGCTGCTAGGGGTCAGACTAAACCCCTACCCCTGGTTTTCACGAGCCCCCCTTTTCCTCTCTTCCCCCACATGTCTCTTTAATCAAGAAAGCAACTCTGTGAAAACGTGACAAGGTTTCGGCACGCGAATTTAGCCACTAGAGTCAGAACCAGCTACCAGCGAGTTAGAATCCATCTCACCCTCGGTGTACAATGTAAAGAATATAACTAACCAAAGGAATTCTTAACAAGGAGGTCAAAAATAACAGGAGTAGAAGCTAACCGCTTTGGAATAGAATTTTTTATATATTATATTTCAATTAAGCTCCTCTGAATTTTCAAAGTAAAATCCAATTTGTTATTATTTATTTGAGATTTTCTGCATAGTTTAAGTTAAAATAATATTATATATGATCATAATTTTAAGTCCTATATTTTCCTATAAAACACGTGATTTTTTCTCCTATGAAATCCTATAATTCCTGAAAAACACGTTATTTTTTCTCGTATAAAATCCTATAATTCCTGAAAAACACGTTATTTTTTTCTCCTATAAAACCTTTAAATCCTGAAAAACACGTGATTTTTTCTCCTATAAAATCCTATAATTCCTGAAAAACACGTGATTTTTTTCTCCTATAAAATCCTATAATTCCTGAAAAACACGAGATTTTTCTCCTATAAAATCCTATAATTCCTGAAAAACACGAGATTTTTTCTCCTATAAAATCCTCAAATACTAAAAATCCTATTATTCCTATAAGGACTTTAAATTTTTGGCTGGGCTCCCCTGGATAAGTCTATTCCCAAAGCGAGAACTCATCAACCTACAATTACACTCCTCTTAATATCATACTCCTTGGTCGTACCACGTGCACCTTTAACCCCGGTTTCAATGCAATGTGGGAATGGACTTCACTCTGAAGAAATAATACACCTCATTCTCGCTATTTTCTTTCCAAGGTTTTGGGGAAGTTGGTTATGGCTGATGATTTGAGGAGGGTATTAAGGACCATCCATGACCAGCTAGGGGTTCCCTTGGCTTAGGGTGGAAGGGAGGAGGTGGCTTCCTTGGCTTTGGTACGTACAGTTGACCAGTTAGGGGAGAGGAGACCCCCGGTTGGTCAGGGAGTTTCCAAATCTCCGTACCATAAGAGAAAGAGAGAGGTGAAGGTATTTAACCGTGGTGGTGCATGGTACACCGTCTAATTCCCTATCTCCTCAATTTTGGGGTTGGTATAGTCCGGGATTAGGGGGGGGGGGTCCAACCATAATTTGGTTTATGATAAACAAGAACTATAGTAAAGACATGGTGTACAGTTCATTTGTTGTACTATTGGGGTTGAAATTCTATCTGATATCATACGTTTGTTATTAGATAAACTTCATTATAGGTTGAAATTGTTTACTGTGACGTAGGTGCAAAGTTATAGATTCTGCATGGTAAGGAAGTAACTTTAATATCTGATAATATTAAAGTAGATCTGCAATCACTGATTGGTCAAATTGGTCTACAGTTAAATTATCAGATAGATAGATAGACACACAGAGAGAGAGAAAGAGAGAGAGAGAAAGAGAGAGAAAGAGAAAGAGAGAGAGAAAGAGAAAGAGAAAGAGAGAGAGAAAGAGAGAGAGAAAGAGAGAGAGAAAGAGAAAGAGAGAGAGAAAGAGAGAGAGAAAGAGAAAGAGAGAGAGAAAGAGAGAGAGAAAGAGAAAGAGAGAGAGAAAGAGAGAGAGAGAGAAAGAGAGAGAAAAATATATAGACTTGGAGATGTTGGAGTACGTCGTAAACATTAGGCACTACCATAGCCTTTCATCACCCTCCCTAGTACCAACTTACTTTCTGTTAATTTCTATTTGCATTTGATATTGAAAACATACATGAAAAAATTCATTATTTCGTACAACCATTGAAATAAACATAAAATCATTTAGGCTTAAGTCCCATTCCTTGAAATCCCAATAGAACTAAAGATTTATCTAATTATAGCTAACACAAGTTTTAGGGAGAGTTAGAGGTATTTGGAAACGCACCGATAAGGACCTATGGGGGAACAGGGAGAAAAAAACGTAGCTTACTATTTGCAGAGCACTTAAGCACGGTTTGTTCTTAATTAGCTCATGGCGTATTGCATTCGCGAGACCCCTAAATAGTCTAGGGAATAAACGAAAATGACCCCTCTAACCCTAACCCACCCTCTCTCTGTAAGAGGTCAATCCAAAGGTCAACTTGACCCAGGCCATCTTGAGACGACTCATTCTAGACGAATTGTAAATAAAACTCACACAAAATGATATTAGGCTTAGCTGAATTTCAGGGGGAGGTCAAACGAGGTCAACTAGCGAACCCGCGTTAGGCTTAGGCACTGTACTTCTTGAAGAAAATGGAACAGAACGGAACTGGATGGGGTGGGGCGGTTGAAAAGGATTTGAAACTAGGGATAAATTCTTATAATGGTCTTTTCTTGTCGCCATGCAGTCTTAAAAATATATCTTTTTCGTCGCTTGGAAGGGGGACGTGCATTTTTGTAAATAAGACATTGCTTAGGCACGTGCCTTCTTCAAGGCGTTTTTTCTCTAACGGTCTAACCAAATTTTCTCAATTTTTTTTGTGGGGAAAAAATCGTTTCGTCGCCTTAGAAAGTTTTGTTCTAAAGGTGTGGGATACTTTTAGGGATTGTTATAGAATTTTCTGCATTTTTTCTTTTTTGGATACTTTAAAGTATTCGTTTGCCTATTTTTGAGGAAGTTTGGACTGTTTTTTCAGACTTAAGGAGAGTTTTTATTGGAATTTTGTGATATAAGGGACATTCGGAGGGAATTTTGGAATGTTTCAAGTCCCAAGGAACATTCTGAGGGAATTTTGGGATGTTTTTAGACCTTGGGGACATTTTGAGGGAATTTTGGGATGTTTTTAGACCTTGGGGACATTTTGAGGGAATTTTGGGATGTTTTAAGTCCCAAGGGACATTTTGAGGGAATTTTGAGATGTTTTAAGTCCCAAGGGACATTTTGAGGGAATTTTGAGATGTTTTAAATCCCAAGGGACATTTTGAGGGAATTTTGGGATGTTTTAAATCCCAAGGGACATTTTGAGGGAATTTTGGGATGTTTTAAATCCCAAGGGACATTTTGAGGGAATTTTGGGATGTATAAAAATCCCAAGGGACATTTTGAGGGAATTTTGGGATGTATAAAAATCCCAAGGGACATTTTGAGGGAATTTTGGGATGTTTTAAATCCCAAGGGACATTTTGAGGGAATTTTGGGATGTTTTAAATCCCAAGGGACATTTTGAGGGAATTTTGGGATGTTTTAAATCCCAAGGGACATTTTGAGGGAATTTTGAGATGTTTTAAATCCCAAGGGACATTTTGAGGGAATTTTGGGATGTTTTAAATCCCAAGGGACATTTTGAGGGAATTTCGGGATGTTTTAAATCCCAAGGGACATTTTGAGGGAATTTCGGGATGTTTCAAGTCCCAAAGGACATTTTGAGGGAATTTCGGGATGTTTCAAGTCCCAAAGGACATTTTGAGGGAATTTCGGGATGTTTCAAGTCCCAAAGGACATTTTGAGGGAATTTCGGGATGTTTCAAGTCCCAAAGGACATTTTGAGGGAATTTCGGGATGTTTCAAGTCCCAAAGGACATTTTGAGGGAATTTCGGGATGTCTTAAGTCCTAGGGGACATTTTGACATGTTTTTAGACCCAAGGGACATTTTGACATTTTTTTAGACCCAAGGGACATTCTGACATGTTTTTAGACCCAAGGGACATTCTGACATGTTTTTAGACCCAAGGGACATTCTGACATGTTTTTAGACCCAAGGGACATTCTGACATGTTTTTAGACCCAAGGGACATTCTGACATGTTTTTAGACCCAAGGGACATTCTGACATGTTTTTAGACCCAAGGGACATTCTAAAGGGAATTAAGAGATATTTTTAGAGCAAAGGGACATTCTAAATTCAATTATGTGAGGTTTCTAGATCCAAGGGACATTCTAAAGAAAATTTGAGACGTTATTAGACTTCATTAACATTCAGAAACGACTTTAGCGTGAAACGTTTAACATACTTCAAGAATGAACCCAAGTTAGTTGATATAGAACAACCACCAAAAACCATTAAAAAATCCATGCAACGCAGGAAGGACTTCAGAAGCTTCTATTCCACTATTATACTTTCTCTAACTAAACCTTTTCTTTGGTGCGGTGATTTTGTGATATTTTTTTATACAACGATAAAAAATTCAAGAAACGTGTCTTGGGCTGCTAAAAAAGCAAAAAGAAAGAAAAAGGTCCCGGTTTCTCCATACAAAGTCTGTCTTTCTTTTATAAACACAACGAGGGTTCAGGTTCGTGCATGCACCAAGGGGAAAGTATCGAGGCAAGGAGATTATGCAAATCGGGTTAGAGGTCCCGCCCCCACCCGTCGAGCTATAATCTATACCTACCAACGTATATAAAGTCATGCAGATTACTAAAAACTTCACCTGTTTTTGTCAACTATAGACAACCCAAAAAGAGCTGAAAGAATTTTAAAAGTATAGTGAGTACACCCACCAGGTGTTGCACGGTCCACTACTACAACTAAATCTAATCTATGCCTGCTAATAATCACTCCAATTGAAGCAATTAAAATATAATTATTCTAACTCATTCATTATTTTTTCCCCCGTGTGTCAATTACGCATCCAGGCTCAAAATTCAAAACATGTATTAACAAATTATGTCACCAATCACCAACCGAATTGGAGCAGTTGTTGGCTACTGCTATTTTCTGCAGCTGGGTATAGAGGGAAATTAAATGTGATCACAAAGATAACTGCATACAGTAATATATATATGTATATAATATTAAAGTAGATCTTCAATTCGTGTTATGATTACGACAGAATAGCCAATATCTTTTTCCCAGATGCTTGTCTAAAAAAATATAAAGTAACCTTATATTCTAAAAAAGAAAAATATTCGAAATTCAATTACAACAAAATTTTTTTCTTTACTTTAATAAAGTTTCAAGTTACTTATCGACTGAACTATAGGGTTTTCATCGCGACCAAATAAAAAAAGAGCACTAAAAATTGAAACCAGGGACCCAGGGACATTTAGGCGAGGGATCGAGGGAGGGGAGTGGAAGGGGGGTAAAATGGATTTAACCCGCCCTATTTTGGCGCCTTTTTCCAACTCCGCACCAGCCAGCACCTTACTAACGTCATAAGTTTATAATTCTAACCTTAAGTTGCTAAGATATAGTTATACCTCGGTTTCCAGACTATAGGTTTCGATTCAAAGTTCGTGTCGCCATCTAGCAGGGATATGCAATTTTATTTTTGGATAAATTACTCATGGCAACCTTGAAGGGCATGCGCAGTTAAAGTTAAGAAACGGGGGTAAGAAATTTTTCTAGCCCCTTTAGTGCTCTTTCGATGTAAAAAAGGGGTAGGCAAACTTCAGTATCGTGACTCATAGCCATCTCTGCGCACTCTCTGAACCCAAAGTTATTTTACCATTGATACAACGAGTAATGATGCAACAATCTCTGCTGCGAACTGTCTTAGCTAGAAAACGATACCTACGATTTTCATGGACGTACCCTTAACTTATGGGGGAATTAATTTACTTATGATGGGCAACGTAGAGTAACTATATCTTAGTGGTGTAGGCATGTAGCAGGGGAGCTAGTGCACCCTCCAAAAACTCGATAAGACATCTTTTCAGGGGCGCCTTACGAAGAACTGTAGTTTTACACAAGGTATATACACTAGAAGACTGCAGGCTTGTGCCTTAGCTAAGGTTTATCGAAGCGAATAACCGAAAGGAAACTGGGTTTACCCTGTGTGTGTGTGTGCCTTAAAAAAAGGAGAAATCTTTGGTGTGTAGAGTTTGAATATCGAAAATCGGTTTTCACAAAGAAAAATCGCAGTCAGTCGCTGCATGTAGATTATAAACTTGGTATAAGGGGTTATACTGGTCTGTAGGGTTAGTTTTTGGGTGTATTTTTGACCCAACACGGAGGTTGTGACCTTTCACGAAAGAGATAAGTTGTTAAAAAGAAATTGCAGTCGTAAGCATACGTAGTTCTCAAATTCGTTTTTAAATACTTTACAATATCAGCTAGGAGAGATATATTGGAAGCAAGAACATATAGATGTACAAAATTTAGAACAGTGCATCTGATCTTTGGCATTTTGAAAGCTACTAAGGAAATTCCTTTGAGGTTGTGATAGATTAAAGTTGAGTTGATATCTGTCTAATGGTACTGCGCCATGTACTTGGTCATATATCAACAATAGCTCGAGTAATTAAGGTTTGGTTTTAGACCCCATTGCTAAGTGGGCCAGAACTGGCAATTAAAAGAAGGAGACTGTTTGATGACATGATAGACACAATTATCATCTTAGAGGTCATAATAAAGATGATAGTTTAGGACACCAGAACTCTGGTAATTGACATATAAACAACAAAGGCTTATAGGGTGAGATAGACAAATGTATCCTCTTTCAAACGGTACCAAGAACCAATCTCTTTGCCATGAACTTTGACCTTAATCAAGAAAAAACTGAGATAATAATATTTTAACAAATTAAATCCAACTCTGGTAATTGACATAGAAACGACAAACGCTTTCAGGGTGTGATAGACGCATTTACCCCCTTCCAAACGGTACCAAGAACCCATGTCTTCGCCATGAACTTTGACCTTTATCAAGAAGAACCTGAGATAATAATATTTTAACAAACTAAATCCAAACTGTCCATGAACATAACCCCTTTAGAAGTAGCACGTATAGCATTTCCATTCTTATATTAGCTAAATTAATTAAAAGCAACGGATAAGACCTTTAAGGCTTAGCTGGCAACTTTAACCCTAAGCCTTGGCCCAAACTAAAGTACATATATACTTACATACATACATATGATCTGAAATGACTCGAGGCCATGGTTTAATTGAAAGTGTTGTAATAATATTATTGTTCCTCTTGTCCTATCTCCCTCCATGGTACTCTATTCGCGCGAGGCATGATGGGGTTGGGGGAAGGGATATACGCAAATGAGATGAGAACGGAACGGGAACTCTTTGCCAAAGATTTTGTAGCGAAAACCCTTCTTCCTTTAGAATCGATAGGGTCTGTTTCGATGATGGCCTAAGGGTTGAAGGAACACACTGTGGCTCCTCTGTTAGCTCAAGTATCTGTGGTTCCTTCGTTCCATTTAGTTTAGGTTTCGGGTTTTACCAAAGAAAACGTTGTTTTAAGAACAAATGTATGCATATGTATATCTATCTAAAGGTTTTTTAGCTAAGCCTAATCAAATTGCTTTTAAGAATCACATTTTCAGCAATAGAGAGAGCCTTTAGTAAGTATCGTCTGCTTGATTTAGGGTTAAGGATGATGCAAAGACGTTAGAGAGGGGCTTCAAAGTTACCAGTCCACTAGTTCGAGGGAGAACGACGGAAGCGAGAATTGAAGTCCTACACTCGGTGGTTAATTTTGCAGGACCATTCCATCTAGCTCCTATTTAGTCTGCATTACAAATTAGGCCTTTGACAGCAGCGTATCATGCACCAGGCGTACGTCAATCGCTTTACCTCGAATCTATGACCTACCTTGGACCTCATTCAGTTCAAAATTACACGCTCCAGTTTCTAAGTTACCAGAGATTAACAAACTTATGGGCAACATATCTTATTAACCTATGATATCTCTAAATACCAACATATCAATTCCGAATACCATATGCCAATTTGTTGTCAGCCGATTTTAGCTAATTAACAAATCATATATTTTTAATGTTAAATAGTTCCTTGTCCTCTCAAAAAAGCAAAGCAAAAAAAAAGGAACCTGTCATTCCAAAATTTTAAGTCAAATTTGGGTAATACCCTCTCTGTGTGAAATTATTAAAACGAGAAAAAAAGGCCTGGAGACGTTTTTCACACTGAAAAATGTAATTAACGAAAGACTGATTTTGTGTGTAAAAAAATTCCTTGCCCAAAATCTGAAGGATCCCTTCAACAGCTATATATATAAAAGTAAAGAAGCCGATAATCTCTGCCGTTCCCCCCATGGAAAGAATTCTCTATTTCAACCTAAGTTTGCACCAATTACACAAAGCCTACACCTAGCATTCCTCTACGAGGTTTCAAGGTAAGGAATAACTTTGACTTCGGTGACTTCTTAAATTGAAATTTATATCGGGATTTTATGTCATTATGTGTTTAATTTTTTATCATTTTTCAAGACGGGGAGTCTTTAAACCCATCAATGGGTTTGAGAGAGAAAAAAAAAGTGTGATGGGAGATGGTGAACTTCAGAGAAGAATATAAAAAAAGGTCGTTTTAAATCAAGGGAGAAAAAAATTAAAGGTCAATCAAATTGCAATAAATTATGACGTATATGATATATAAACTTATTGGATTATTTTTAATATTTTTTTCATAATTTTAAACTTAGTTCAACTTCTAACGATTTTAAACTTTGTATAACTAGGAATAAATACAGCTACTAGGAATCATTGTGCCCCCATACATATCCCATGTTTTTATCTGTACGGGTTTTGTGGGCGTGGCTTAAGAACTTCCTACACGTTGTCACGCCTTATTAATAATTCCGATGGCGTCTTTCTAACTGCTATTTTAAATGTTACAGTTGGTGTAGCAACCCGCCATCCAAGGCATGCTACCAAGATTCAACAGGCAGCGAGGCAAAATTCGTCATATATAATGACTAGTCTAGCTAGCTCCTCCCACAAAAAATCTGTGTTGATACGTTAAGAAAAAATGGTCACACGAAAAGTAGAAACAAACTTCGATTTTACGCAACATCTTATAAAACAAAACACCCAAGAAACTTTTAAAAATAAAGCTTATTTCCACTCAATATACGCTAGAATTTCCAAATCCTACTGTCAGTAAAAATAGACTAGACGAAAAACAAAAGAAAAGAAAAAAACCGGCTCAAAACTAAGCCTTGGTCAAAGTTAAGCCTATTTCTTGGTTGTTGCCTCACCGTCACCCAAAAACTCTACGGAATAAGTTAACATATACGATATATTTGAAACACGTTTTGGTAGACCTCAACTGTAATGTTTATACATTTCTACGGTGCAAGAAAAATAGACAAGGCAAGGCTTCATGCAACCTCGTCCGCGCCTTTTCTAAATCCCGCCATTTCCATGAGCTGACGAGTTCTAGGCGAGCTCTAGAGCTACACCAGGAGGGGTACATCCCCACAACCCCCCGAGAAACTGGAGTAAATCCGAGGAATAATATTACGGGGATGAGATTCCATGGGGCTTTAGTAGCAATGATCATTTTGGGGTGGGCTCTAGGATAATCCCTTTGAAGACCATTAGCTTCTAGCCGTGGGGCTAGAACCCCCTGGTGCACCCTGTCTTGCCTTACCTCTCTTGGTGTCGCTGTATACTTATACACATCTATCTATTTGGGAGCCGTGTAGCTCCGGGTTCGGTTGGGCTTTGGTTTGGGCAATATTTTGGATGCTGCCTTGCATGGGTATGAAGATGGGATGGGATGGGGTCCCATTGAGGTCCTAAAACTAGTTAATGGTCACTGTAGGTCTATCAAGGGGTTTTTGTAGGATTTATTTAACGGTGGGTTTGAATCTATGAGGGAAGTTATCTTTATGGGAGTTTATTTGGTGTATATAGTTTTATACTTAGTTGCTTATCAGCTTGTATTGTTGATTAAATTGTGTGGGAACTGGATTTAATTTAAGTTCAAAATCTACAGTGTATATCCAAGAATGGATGGCAGATAAGTCGAAGTGTTCAATAGTTTACTATCTATCCAATAGGCGTACGGCTTTATAGACCTTTTTGTGACGTAAACACAGGAGTAGGCAAGCCTCAGTATAGGAACATACAAGGGGGTTGATTCATTCTCTCATGATACAAAGTGACTACAGCGCAGGCGCCAAAATGCGAGATGAAAGGCATTGTTTACCCCAGTGTATTTCCTTCTTACTTACATCGAAATTGTTTACAGCGACCATTACATTAATTCCAGCAGAGAAGTAAGTCAACAGGGATCAACAGGACCGCCATCTTGGGTTATTTTTCTAGCTCTAAGAAGCACCACTAACCCAAGAACGCCAGTTAAGTCAATGTGTTCAATAGTTTACAATCTATCCAATTGTTTTATGGTCAATATCGAGCATGACATTAATTCTAACAGAGAAGAAGTAAACGCAATAGGGACACGGCCGCCATCTTGGGTTATTTCTCTCTCACACAAGAAGCACCACGTGACCACCAACCCAAGAATGGCAGATAAGTCAATGTGTTCAATAATTTACAATCTATCCAATAGTGACATTACATTAATTCTATCATAGAAGTAAACGCAATAGGGACACGGCGGCCGCCATCTTGGGTTATTTCTCTCACACCAAAAAGCACCACGTGACCACCAACCCAAGAATGGCAGATAATTCAATGTCTTCAAATAATTTATAATCTATCCAATAGTGACATTACATTAATTCTATCAGAGAAGTAAACGCAACAGGGACACGGCCGCCATCTTGGGTTATTTCTCTCATGCCAAGAAGCACCACGTGACCACCAACCCAAGTATGGCAGATAAGTAATGTGTTAAATAATTTACAATCTATCCAATAGTGACATTACATTAATTCTATCATGCAGAGGAGTAAACGCAACAGCGATACGGCCGCCATCTTGGGTTATTTTCCCCAACAGCACCAAGAATTAAGCACCACCACCACCATCCATTATGGCGTAAAATATTCTCAAAAATACTTGGTACTGCACTAATCACTTACGTAATTAAAAAATATCAAACTTACTGGACATCCATCCAATTAAAATCAGAGGAGGTCCTCGAATCGAAATCAGTAATTATCTTGGATTCAATTGCAGATCACGAAGTCAAAATTATCCCACGTCCGAAACTACACGTACATACATAATTTTCCAAAAGAAAAAAAAAAGAAAGAAAAATTGTATTTAAATAAATTTTCAAAAAGACAAAGGCTTAGCTAGCATCGATTAAAATAAAATACAGACACGTGTCCTTGGCGAG
The DNA here is from genome assembly GCF_054372755.1 of Phalangium opilio. NCBI lineage: Eukaryota > Metazoa > Arthropoda > Arachnida > Opiliones > Phalangiidae > Phalangium > Phalangium opilio. The sequence continues at coordinate 731,152 of NW_028324216.1, read as the reverse complement.
AAATAATGAAAATCTGATACCCGTACCTAAATCTTGAACGTACGTGTATAAAAAAGAAATGACCTTTGACTCCTAACACCCAGCAACGAATCTCCCACCCTTCCTATGGATAAAACTGACTGGTTTGCGATAAAAATTGATGTACTGCGCAGGGTGACCCCAAACAATGACCTTTTTTGTGCCGTTTTCCCGCTTTTTTGATGTAAAAAGGAAGTTGAAAAAAATTATCGTTTCAGATTCATGAATTTTGGTTGTTAGGGGACACTAACTGATTGACCAAGTTTGACTGAGTAGAAATACAGAGAGATACGAATCAAATGAGTCATCATTATCGGCTTAATTGCGTGTAAAAAATAGGCCTTAAATTCGGTTTCACCTAGATTGTATTGCGATATGTTTTTAGGCCTAGAAAAATAGATTATATTTCGAAAGTCAGCTTCGATAACGGTTTTAGAAAATCGTGAATATTATCATAAGTTCATAAGACATGTTCCATCCATAAGTTTGTCACTGGTAACTTAAAAACTGGAGCTTGTAATTTTGAAGTGATTGAAGTAGGTCATAGATTCGAGGTAAAGCGACATACGCCTGGTGAATGGGCGCTGCTGTCAAAGGCCTAATTAGTAATACAGACTAAATAGGAGCTAGATGTGTAGTTAGGACTTCAATTGACTCGCTTCCGTCGTTCTCAAACTAGTTATCTCGAGCGGTAAGTCTCTAGCACTACGAAGTGTCATACTTATGGAAGGAACATATCTTATAAACTTATGGAGGTATCAATAAAACTATAACCAAAATCTATAATTATTTTCCCAATTTATTGTTTTCACCTGTTAATTCAATTTCACTCTGGTTTTACAAAATGTTCATGATTATTTTATTTATTTATTTATTTATTTATTCAATTTGTTTATTTACAATTTATTTCTTCAATCGCGATCACCCAGTCCCACCCTCACTCACGCACACACAATGTCGTCATATAGCGCGGGCGCTTTTAATTAATGTTAATTAGTATATTTAATTAGATGACTAAACTTCAATCCAAACCGAATCGAACCAAACCACGTCGCGCGAAGTTCACTTTATTTTAAATAAATAAAATTTTCATCAAATTTTCAAGTTCTTTAATTTTTTTTCACGCACGCGCAGTTTCTAAGAAAAAGACCGATATGACGTCACGCGATATAAATCTCAAGGCCATCCGAAATTTCTATTAACCATTTGATAGAATTTGACGTTAAATGGGCGGTAAAATTGACGCAATCTTTGGACAGTTGGCGCGGAGATATCGGGATGAGTTCGGCCCTTACTTTTGCCCAAACAATGCGGGCTACCATTACCCTCGGATTTTTTGAGACACGGGAAACCCTTCGTCTCATTAAAGTAGAAATGTTTATCGGTTATGACGCGTTTTAGACCGAGAAAGTCTTGAACTAAAGCCATTTCGGCCGCAGGTTCGCGAACTAAACTCTCTCCACTGATAAAATGAATTTGTTCCAATGGAAAATACGTCAGCCACCATTCCAAGTACCTGATTGGTTAATTCATTATATTATATTATGACGTAGATGTGTTTGAAGAGGGAAAAAAGTATAGGGTGCCATCGTGCGACAATTTTAAGCAAAAACCATAGAGTGGAATCAAAGAAACAGGCAAAAATGTCACGTGCAAAATATTCATGGTTAAATTCAGACTAAGAGGATTGATACAATTTACAACAGGAGTGGAATCAATTCTCCTTGTCAGATAACTCAACCAAAATCATGCAATAATATGACTTTTAAACATTACATTGGAAATACAGGGTGTTGCACGGGGAATGTTCTTTGGGAAATGTAACTTCTATCGCCTCCATTTTGTTTACCACAAGGGACACTGTTTTCGAGTTATGATTTGACTCAGTGTTTTAGGGATGACCCCTTAATTAATTAAATTAGAAATAATTGTCCAAATCAGTTTTTCTTAATTAAATTTAAGGGGGTCATCCATAAAATACTTTGACCAATCTTAACTCGAAAACAGCATTCTCACTTGGGGCAGCAAAATGGAGGCAATAGAAGTATAGAACATTTTCGACTCAAAATTGATTCCCCAAGAACATTCCCTTTAAATCATGACAAACTTATCAGAAACACAATGTTTATGCATCCCTTTACTAGAGATAAAGCATGTGCACCGATTATCCAAGTTACTATAGCCACATAATCAAATTTTACAAAAGATTTCTAAGGTTCTAACATACTAAAACAATTAGCTATATAATATAAATCACATTACTAAAACCACGATCAAAACTAACCTGGCGTAAACTCCAATCTTGATGACGCTCCACGTGGTATCGACCAATCCTGTGGTGTCATTCAAGAAAGCGTATTTCTCGAACGGGGCCATTTCGCGTCTTTTACTGGCAGTTTGCGTGTAGTCGGACAAGGCCCGCGTGACAGGGTCTCTTACCACCACCAGAAGCTTAACCTTCGGTGACATGGCGTGGATTCGTTCAGGTACGTCGCGGGTGATGAAGTAACTGGGCGTTTTCTCCATCGTTATCTGACCAGATAAACTCGGTGGCATTTGTTGTCTGCATCAAGAAAATGTCAAAAGAAATTCAAAGATTAAAAAAGATAACACTATATGGGAATTTAAATCTGTACTAATAATAATATTGTTATACTTGTCATAAGAGAGTATGATTTCAATCATACAATAATTAACTTCCCCAGTGCCTAATTACTTTCAGATTCCGGATATTATTTCTATTTGATGATCAGTATCTTGAGTAAAAATGGCCAAAAAACTAACGCGCTTAAAGTCGCATCTAATATTGATTTTTTCCTTTTTTCAAAAAAAAAAAAAATCTAGACAATTTTCTTGGAAAAAGTCGTCAGAAGCGTCTTACTACCTTTTTATTTTATTTTTATTTTTATTTTCGCAAAAATATATATATTTTTTTGGACAGTCGCTTTAAGAAAAGTCTTTTTGTCGAGTCAGGGAACCATAACTCAAAATAAAAGGAAGGAATTAGTAAAATAACATCCGCTAATAACATAGATGCTCGTTTCCGTAAAAGCCAAACAGTAAAAGTGACCTTGTACTAATATAACTAATTTTAATAATCAATAGACCCTCTTTAAAACTCTGGTGTAGAGTCTGGTATTTGACCTTGTGGTCTTGAGATGAAACATCTAGTATGGAGATCAAGATATGGGTTCAAACAATAAGGACCATCCAAATTTGGTTCTGGATTGGTAACTATGAAGCCATTTCAAACGTCTTTGTGTTAATCTCCTTGTTATCTTAAAAGTAAACATCTGGTATGTAGATCAAGACTTGGGTTCAAACAATACGGACCATCCAAATTTGGTTTTGGATTGGTAACCTTGAAGCCCTTTCTAACGTCTTTGCATCATAAACATACCCATGATCAATGTTTGGTGTTAACCCTATCTCCAGCAACCGATACATCGCCCCGCCCCTTTTGTAAAAGGTCTCTTACTATAAATTCCTTACTTCTAAATTAATATATAGTGTTCCCTGGTTGTATTTTACGATTACAACATTTGTCCCCATTTTGTCGTGGACGCGATAGAAAAAGGGGTTCAAAACTGCATTTGAAGCATGTACCGAATATTTTTTTTCTTGCCTTTGAGAGTCTTGCAAATCAAATCTATTTGATTTCCCCCCCCCCCAAAAAATTTCCATTGGAAAACCCCCACGGTGTTTGATCGCATTATCAAAAACAATAAAATTGTTAAACTAAAATGCCAGCCGGTTTATTTTGACACTTAAAATGGTACCCATTAATCTAACGTTATATGAGATTGCAAAAATAGCGGCGGCTCGACCATTTGCCCAAAAACACCACCAAAATGACAAACGTTTATCACTACTCTTTATCGGGTCTCTAGAGAGCCGGACTACTTCTTCCCGCTCCAGCTACACGGCGGCAACTTACTTCACTGACGATTTATAGCTGGGACGGAAGGACAACGACTAAACAAGTGGAGCGCGCGCGTGCCACGATTTGATTCGCTGAAAAAATGTTAGCACGAGATTTTTCCCGCCAAAGTTCACGAGAGGAAGAATGGCGCGTGAAAATTTCCCGCCAATATTGCAGTTTTTCCCGCCAAAGATCACGCGCTAAAAAGGTTTTTAACTCCTGAATATTTCCCGCCAATATTCTCCAAATCCAGCTTATTTCCTGCGCTCTACAGTTTCTATTGAACGAATTTATTTTCCCGCCCAAAACCTGACGCTTGCTTTTTCCCCAATACTACGTATTTACTGCCTCTTTCTCGCGCCAAAAAGGCTGAAATATTTCGCGCTCAATAGACAACTGGGGTTCAAACTCGAAGCGAGGGTGAGTTAGGGTTAGGGTGTTGGGGGAGGGGGTCCTTGATGAATAGCGACAGTCACAAGGGGAAAGGGCAGACGGGGACTCTTTTTGGGCTCGCGACGATGGCTTGTTTACAGCTTGGACGTGATTGGTGGACTGTTTTGCCGCCAAAAAGCGATCCCGGGGGAACCGTTTTTCCTTTCAGTTAGGGTTACGATGGGAGAGTAAAGAGTCAATGTCATTGGAAAAGAGGCGGGAAAAGTTAGGGAGAAAGAGTTATGTTCAGTTTGAAATGGTTGCTAGGCAACGCGAGTACCCCTTCTTCTATCTCGTTTCTAACTTCCACGTTTTATTTCGCCAAAAAATTCAAGTCCATGATGGAACAACCACCATTAATTACAGGAGGCACAAATTACGTTTAAGCGCGATAATAGTTATTAGCAAAGGCTCATAATTGGAGAGGTTAAAAGTTAACCTTACGGTAAGCTTGTCATAATTATTTTTTATTGCACATTCTCTACGTATGACAACTTGAATCTATAAGGATAATTTTAGAGACCCTATAAAAAGGTCTAACCTTAATAAATTCTACCTTAAACGAGGGGCTACTCACAGTAGAATTTCCATTTCATATACATCGATTACGGGGTCAAAGGTTAGTCTAACACTTTCAAAGTGTACTTTATTTGAGGTGCTACTCACTACAATATTTCTTGTAAGTCGATCACGGGGTCAGAGGTTAGTTTAATCCTTTCAAAGTGTACTTTATTTGAGGGGCTACTAACTCTAACATTCCTTATACATCTATTACTCGGTCAAAGGTTAGTCTAACCCCTTTAAAATGTACTTTATTCGAGGTACTACTCACCGATTAAGGATTACGAGTAACCTCTAAAGTACAGATACTACAACAATTACACGTAGGCTTAGTGAATCGCACCTCGATTTTTACTTCATTTCCAACTCAAGAAAATTTAAAAATAAAATACCCATATAAAGAGCTCGAGGGACCTATTAAAAACCTAGACATCATAAAAGACCATTTTGGCTAGGTCAGACAGACATACAGACATACTCCATTTAATTTCGAAATAGGTTAAAATAGGTCAAAAAGAAATTCCTTTCAGTACAGCCCCATAAAAACGCAAGCTAGCCTTTTACGATAATGTTCTATTTTTCTACAGAATTAAAGAGTAAAGATTAAAAAAGAAAAAATAATATTTAATTTACCATAACCAAATCAAAACCCTTGGTTGGCTCCCCCTATCTCTAAAATAAAATTTTTACCCCACTAATGAATTTCAAATGCGAATGGGGTAATTCTAGTCCCCCCATTTTGGTGCCCTCAAAAGCCTAAAACTGAACGAGGTATCTTTGCAGCAGTATCTAACGTTACAAAGCTACTTCAAACCTTTCACTGTAATGCCAAGTTACAATTGTCTCCCATACATTGTTACTTTGAAGTGAAAGATTTAACTTTAAAGGGTTAAGATAACTTTGGTACCACTGACAAGAGACATTGGATAATTTGAGTTAAATATATATGTATATAGATAGACTACTGGTTAATGGGGCGATTCCCCTCTTATTAGGGGTAACAGGGGGGGGTTCAGATGGAGGGTGGGGGGCAGACATTTTATTGCCCACTGGAGAATGGGCAGCAAAGTATACTGGGAGAGATCTATAATATTGAAAAGGCCCATGCATTTCAACAAACCCAATCGTTTAACACTCTGTCAGTCTAGTTAGTGTCTATAAGCAACCGATGTCGAAAAACCCCCATAAATGGAATGTTTCATACTATCCACGTATACCAAACGGGATTGGGTAATTAAATTAAATGGTTAAGCCTAATTTCAATATATTTAAATGACTGGTCGTTATGAATAATTTTGAAGTTAAAATTAAAATTTCAAATGTGAATGAAGCCTTTGACATGAAATTAAGGGACTGATAGGGTTGCTTTGCTAAGTTGTTAAGCCTAATGTTGTAAGTTTGTAATGTTACTTAGCCTAATTTGAAAGTTTAAAGGTCATGTTATGGAGGAGTTATTAAGCCAAATTTTAAAGTTTAAAGGTTAGGTTGCAGAAAAGTTATTAGGCCTAATTTGAAAGTTTAAAGGTCACGTTAGAAAAAGTTATAAAGCCTAATTTGAAAGGTCACGTTGCGGAATTCAAACTTGAAATTCAATTCAACTGCTAAGTCTTTTCCATGCAAACACCTAGGAGTCCAAAACTAATAAATAAAGCTAGGAATAATTCTTTATTCTAATTTGAAAACTTTAATCTAAGCCTCGGTTAAATTCTTACGTACCTTAAGAAAATTGTTAAGCCTATTTTTCAAACCTTCACAATTTCAATTAAGCCTTGTCAAGTAAACCAAAACAGCACCAACATTTCAATAAACATGAAGCAAAACAAACTTGCAGCAATAAATCGCGAATAAAATTTCACGGTAAATAAATCAAAGCAGGTAAGCAAATAAATAACAGAAACAGAAGTCCGAATCTCAGAAAACCGTAAGCCTTTGCGTGGGCACCACACAAAATGCAGATGTATACCAAAACGAACCAACGAACCAACCAAATCTCGCGTGTATACTATATAGTTACATCGTAAATATTTCCACGCTATTTCAATTTATAGTCCTAAGCAAGAGGTTAAGGCTTAGCTATGATATAACTAAATAAGTAGATTAGCTTTATTAATTCCCAAGAAAGTGTAACCTAGTATAGGACTCGACCTAAGGCAAAAGCGACTTTTCGAAAATGAATAGAAACCGACTTGATGAAGTTGGTCGTAGCACATCGTTAGTTTAAATTATAAATGATCTAACCCAACGCCACCCCCAACCCCGAGTCTTATAAGTTAGTATATGTAAAAGCAGAAGTATATAATGCTTCTCTTCTTTGAGAGAAGTGTAGCACCACAAAGCGGCCGGGGTAATTGTAACATGATTCTTCCCCCAACCAACATCAGAATTAACAGTTTTATTATAGCAAGGTTACTAAACCGAATCATGCACATACGCCATGTAAATAGTGATCCCAATCATCATTACTAATCTATTATCGCTGCTTAACTATTTTCCAACCAAGGCACATGCATGCATGCGCTTGTGTATCATTTTCGTCCCATCACGTCTAGACAATCAAGGTTTGTACAGGATTAATTGATTGCTGGGGATTTAGTAACTACCAAACAGTAATTTTAGAATTCACCCTAGCACGGTGCGATTGTTAAGCTACCCATCTGAATTAAGTTTGATTAGCGGGAGAGCAAATTAACAAAAAGGGTTCCCTCGCCTGGGAAGAATCATGTTACATAACTAAAGAGGATACAGAGTGTCACACTTCTTCTATTATCCCCTTCTGCTAAAATTGAAAGCCTACGACGAGGCGACGACGCAGTTTCGTGATGAAAGAGGTATATACCGACGTACGCCAGAGGCCTATTCATTTTTAATAACGTTTCCCCACCTGAAACTTATAACTAAGAGCATATAACTTCGTTATAAGATGTCCGGGAACTGAAATTTTTCGTACTCTATAATTGAAATTAAAAGATGAGTTCACTGATGTCTCTAAGACACTTTTCAGAATATAAGAGTTTAGTGTTTGAGCACCTTGCTTTATAAAGACGTAAATTAAGATATGGATTCAAACTAAAGCCAAAAATTTAAATTCCTTATAGGGAAAAATAGGAATTTTTTCCCATGGAATTATAGGATTTTATAGGAGAAAATAACCTGCGTTTTTATAGGAAAATATAGGACTAAAAATCATGATCATATATAATACTATTTTGGCTTAAACTATGTGTTGAAAAATCTGAAAAAATAAATCAACAAATTGGATTTTACTTTGAAAATTCAGAGGAACTTAATTAAATTAAATGATATAATATGTATAAATAATCCTGAGTGAGCCTTTGAAGCAATTTCGGTGAACATGTCTAGTCAAATGTGATCTCGATCATAAAAAGAGTCAACTAAATTTTAGGATAAATTTGATGCTAAACTATAAACGAAAACTTACCCCAAACTAAGTCAAAAATATAGGGGATATTATAGTAAATACCTTTCATGAAATTATAGGATAATAATATAGGACAGCTTCAAAAATATAGGATTTTATAGGAATTACAGGACAGCAGGGCTCTCTGCTTTCAACCTAACGTTTTAACCCTTCAATTTGAAAAAGAGTGTGCTCTAAAATGGCTAGGGAGAAATTTCCTTTGGCACGTGGTTGGTCGATGTAAAGGCTTAAGCTACAAGGGTTCCGTGCCGAGGTAGGGGCATAGAAGGAAATGTTCAATTTTGATTTTGCTTGATGATGGAATCCCCCCTTTCTCTTTATTGGCGTGCCTTGGATCATTTGCGTTTTGCGAAACCCAAAACCCCAAACCAAAAATGTAGGTTAATTAGCCTTTTCACTTTTCCCGATGATTTAAGTTTTCCTTTCTTCATCATCCATTTGCGGACATTTTGACGTAGCCACGTTATTACGTTACATTACATTAATGGTTATGTTTTACTTTTATTACCATACTATATAGAGAGCCTTAGGCGCCTATTTATCAAATAAGAAAAGAATTAAGTTGATATTAATGATGTTAAGAAGCTATTTTCCATAGTTGACGTTTTTCGTGAATATTGTATTCGGCAGGGTAAACATTTTTACAGGGGCCATTACGACAACTCTATTGGTAGTGGGCTTTTATTCCTGGCTCGGTCGGGGGCGCTACCCACAGCTGAACGGTTGGCCCAAATCTTTGGTAGTGCGGAGAGTAGCTGTCCGCTCTGTGGGGCGGATAGGGAGGATGTCGCCCACGTACTTTTATATTGTCCAGCCTTGGAAAAAGAGAGAGAGCCGTACCAAGAAGTTGGGGCTGCCACGCTGGCTGATAGACTGTCACTTGGTCCCAATGTAAATGTAGATGTAAATATTGCAATAAGTGTTATAACTAAATGTCTTCTTGCTAAATGGGCAAATGCTCGCCTCCAGCGCCCTCCTTAGCCTGTTCTGTGGTTAGCATATTTTGATATTTGTATTATTAATTTGATATTTGTTTTGTATTATTATTATTGTCGGTATTTTGCTTGAAAATTTTTTATTTTTTATTTTTGACCTGTGAACCCCTTGCGGGTTCCTCCCTGATTCAAAAGGGATTATTATTTTTTGGGTCAATAAAACATTCATTCATTCATTCATTCATTCATAGGATTAACATGGGGTTTTTGAACCCTAAATGTCGGCTTCATATGCAATGCATTAAAGTGCGACAGGGACAACATTTTTACAGGGGCCATAGGATTAACATGGGGTGTTTGAACCCTGAATGTCGGCTTCGCATGCAGTACACTGAAGTTCGACAGGGGCAACATTTTTACAGGGGCCATGAGATTAACATGGGGTTGTTAACCCTAAATGTCAGCCTCGCATGCAATACATTAAAGTGTGACAGAGAAAACATTTCACTAGGGGTTGAACTAGAAATTCCATGCCTTAACCAAACCCTCCAGACACATCAACAATAATCACACCCATATTGATATCACGCATAAACGGATGTTTTGAATTATTGAATTTAAACAAGTACTTACTTATACCAGTCGAGTTTCCTGTTGTAGAATTTATCGAAAAAATGCGTTTCGGGTCCAGCTGCTCTGATATCCGGATGAAGACGGAGGAATTCGAGGAGGGCCCGGGTACCACATTTCTTGACCCCGATTATAAGAGCTTGTGGTAATCGCTTTACCGGATTGGCTACAACGTTCTTAACAGGGTCTTCGGGTGAAATGGATATTTCGTCATCGGATATGTGTCGAAAAGATGGTAGTCGTTTGCGGACTGATTTTCTGTGACGTTCGCTAAGTGACCACGCAATTGGAAGTAAGTCGGACTCTGAACTGCTTTCGACACGTCTAAGAATTACAAGTTTAATAAAAATTAATTAGAAGAGAATAAATTGGCAAGGATATTAACTAAGATTTAAGGATAATAGGCCCGGTTGTTTTTTTAGGTTATTCAAGATCAAAGGGGATGGTATATCAAGGTCACTTTCAATTAGGAAATTAATTAATTATTTTCAAAATATAATCACTCTGTTTAAAGGTATTATAGGCAAATTAATATATTCCCCCTAAGCTGATGCACTGCAATCATAATTTATGCCAACAAAAAATAACTTTTTCACAACTAAATAAACCCACGATGAAACCACTTACAATAACAAACACTCATACCCTAAAAACCATCCCAGCCAGATAAGATCATAACAACAGCACAGGAAACTACTTCCCACTTCCTGTCATCAAAACCCAACCAACTCCCAAAAATTTAACGACAAAAAACCCAACCCAATCAAGGAGAACAACCCCCAAACAAAACGAAAGACAACACAAAAACACAACAGAATGTCACCAACCTTTCTTTTATTCCACGAGGCAACCAAGTTCTAACGCTGTAATCATCTTTATGGGTTAATCTCTTGGAAGAGCGATTGTACATAATGGACGTAGAATGAAGTTGTCCTTTGTAATGGTACTTGGAAAAAGCAGCGGCACCGGCCTTGTCCGAAACAGAAGATTGTACTTCTCCTCGAAAATGGTCTTGACCATGATGATGGTCCGATTCTTCTTCAACGGACGCGAGTTGTAATTGATGAGCGCTCCATTGGTCATTCGAGTTGACTCTAGTAATGTCCAAGACAGTTGAAGATGCCAGAAACAGGAAAAATGCTCCGATTAGAGGAACAAGTCTTCGACGTGTACGAAAGAGTTTAGTCATCTTGACCACCATTGTTGATTGTGTTTCTTTATTAGTTATTTTGTTTTAGTTTTAGTTTGAAGTCATTTTTTCTTTTATGTTTTGCTTTTAATCTCAGTGAGGTTATTAATGATTTCCAATTCCGGTTTTCTCGGTTTGTTCATTGATTCATTGATTGCGGACGAGATTCAGATTGGGCTGTAAAAAATGTGTTTTCTAGTTTAGATATTGAAGTTATAAATGTTCCCTAACACACCATGGGAATCGTTGTGTTATTGTCAACTTTAAATACTTCTTTAAAAACACCATCGTAATTAAATTAAAAATAATTTTCTTTAAATTTTGATGTTAAATTTTAATACGTTATTCGTGCCAACTTCCAGGGGCAAACCTCATAATGTATTTCCTACCGGCCCCTGTAAAACCTGTACCCGCAATACATTGATGTATATATATATATTTTTTTTAGAAAATTTATATCTTCCTTATTTTTGCACCGATTTGGTCGTTTTTGGGAACAAATTGAAGCCCAAATTATGCTCTACGTGCAAAAATATATAACAACGAATTAACCTAACACACCATGGGAATCGTCATGTTATTGTCAACTTTAAACACTTCTTCAAATATCAAAACTCTTAAAAAATCAAATTCCAATACAAACACTCACCATTTACTATTCAAAGTAGCCTTAACGTCGTCTGATCTCGTATCAATCAAACGTTTCACCACCAAATTAAAACTCAAATTACCGTACTCCATAACAACAACTAATTATATAAATTAATCCAACAAAAAAGACCCTAATCAAACTAAATTAGGCCTAACTTTAACAACCCTAATTTGAAAGACTTAAAAGGCGCCAAAATAGAGCATTTAGAGCTAAGCCTAATTCTTCAAAAACGTAGTGTAACATCGCGAGACTCACCTAAAATACTAAAAAGGCGCGAGCTCGATCTAGACGCGTGTTACAGTCTCCAACTCTGTCAGAGATCTGAATCGACGAGCTGCTTAGATCCAAGAGCGATGGAGCAAGGTTGCCAGGCACGATTTTAGGAAAGGAAAAATATAGGAAAACCAACGTGGAAAAGGAGGGGGAAAATATATATATCGGACTTCGAAGGGGATTTTTTGAGAGATTCTACTTTGAACACTATATAGGGTTGGATATAGGGGGTGAGGGTTAGAACAGAATCGAGGCAGTTTCTACTTCCTTAGCTGGGTTGGGGTTGTGCCCCAGAAAGAAAGGCGATGTTTAAACAGGCTGGTTTAGCTAACCGAGGATATCATGGTGAGAAATCAGCAATTTTGAGAACCGAAAATGTAACTCTATACTTCTATGACAAGCCAATTTTGAATGTACCCCCTGACACAAGTTATGATTCAAAATTGGAGGAGTGTTTTATGAATGGCCCCTTAATTAAATTAGAAATAATTTTCTTTAAATTTTATTGTAAAATTTAAATTGTCCATCGTGCCAACTTCCAGGGGCAAACCTCGTAATGTATTTCCTACCGGCCCCTGTAAATCCTTTACCCGCAATACACCGGTGTATATATGGTTTTTTTTTTATAAAATTGATATCTTCGTTATTTCTGCACCGATTTGGTCGTTTTTGGGATCAAATTGAAGCCCAAATTACGCTCTACGTTTATTGTTTAATTAGTTAATTAATTAACGTGGGATATAGTGCTACATAATTATCCGAATTAGCTGTATGTATTTCTGCGTTAAATAACTAAGCCACCCTAGGGCTAACGGGGCCAGGGGTTGTATTTTCAAGGGAAAAGATGAGTTCTATATATATAACGATTGGGGGGGGGGTTCTCCAAACCCCCCCTATATCTAATCTATCTATTGTTTTAGTTTAGAAGTCCATAATTTGAAGGGAAATTTCAAGGCTTTTTTCTTCTTCAAATGTTAATCTAATTAAATTTGTTTAGGAGTCTATAACTTCAGGTAAATCCTGCAATTTTGGTGGTTTAAAGTCATCAGAACAAGTGTTCATCAAATCACCAATACACCTCTCCTTTGAATATCATATCACCTAATATTCAACCACAAATAGTCAATCAAAGGTTTGGTGCAATAACGTTTAATTAGCTAGCAAAAACGCTCTGATTGCGGTTTAATTTTAAGCAGTTTCAAAGAAATTAAAGGTAATTATGGGTTTTTAAAATCGCGAAATTCTTAACCTGTCTATTTCATAATAGCTGATCCAAGCGTATTTTAAATCATTCTTTTTCAGCTCCAATTTAGCGCGTAAAAAAATATTATTCCGGGAAAATTGGCACGTGCATAAAGAAGCTATAATCAGCGAACAGAAATAAAAAAGAATTCACGCGCTATAAAATCCTAAAACGCGCGCGTAATTCTTTCACTTTTTTTTGACGCCAAATAGCGCGAGAGTTAAAAGTTAAAGAGAATAGAGAAGTTAAGTAATTTTAAAACTACTTTACTCTCTGTAAAAAAAAACTTTGAAGGCATATTACCTCGCTAAAAGAGTACTGTTTAACTGTTAATTATACAGGGTGTAAACCCCATGTCCAGTTATATTTTCCCCTCAGTTTAACCCAACCCTTTAATGTATCTCAGACTTACCAGAAACACCTTGTATTATCTTCAATCTTAACCTCTCTAACTGCGAAAAATTCTTTCTAATCGATAGACAGAAACGGCGGGAAGAAGCGAAAAAAGGCGGGAAAAGTTCTCGCGCCAATTTATGTCGCGCACGTAAACAGTTTAAAAGGGGGCGCGTGGCGTAGCGCGAGCGCGCGGGAAAATGTGCTTCCCGACGAAAGCGCGCGCTTCTAAGCAGATTTTAGAAAGCGATTTAACCTAACGCTTCGCATTTCAAATTTTGCTGAAACCGTCTACTACTGCAAAAGGCGGGAAAACGGTACGAGAGTGGGGGAGGGGTACAGCAATCTTAGAGTTAAACTACAACCTTGGAAATTGTTTTAGAGGGTCCCCGGGTCCGGAAAAGGGGTTAGAAACTGTTATTCTAAGGGATTTTAAATAATAGAATCATCTCTGTAATACAATGGAGCCAGGGCTTATGTCCTTAACAAAGCCAGCCAGATAGGAATGTATAAGGGCTCACCCAATGGCCTGGCTCAGATTTCGAGATTTACCGCGGTCCTTTTGAGGTTTAATTATTAAAAGCACTAAGGATAATACCGTTTACCTAAACATTGGCGCGTCTAATTGGGAATTAGTTTACGTTACGACTTAATTTAATTATAATGGAAGGGGAATGATAAAGGAAAGCTAACTTAATACGATGATTGGTTTGTTTAATTTGCCATTTCGATATTTATAATTAATTAACTAATTAATTTAATTGGGTAAATTAAGGTATATTACCATTAACGACACGTGTCAATTAGTTCTTAATATAATTATTAACTAAAGTCTAACACATTCTACATTAAAATATTTCCATTTATGAAAGGTAAAGGAGCGCCTCCTGGTAACGGATTTCTCGTAAAGGGGCGCCATCTTGTGGGTAAAAATAATCTGAAATACGTTGTTAGAGTGCATCACGTGACGCCAAGATCTAAAGACTATCTATGGTAACAGACTGGACACCTAATACTGGTTTTTCGCAGATTAATTGCAGCGCCAATTCCCCGAAGTGCTATAGTAATAATTTTGGAACCACGCCTCTCCTCGGTCACGTGGCGTCTGACGTATTTAAAATAACCTTTACCCATACACGGATGTCTTCTTTACAAGTTGGTCAAACATGTAGATTTCTAAAACGGGTTTATCCAAAAACAAACTTCAAGTATAGTTCAATCTAAACCAATCAATGATAACTCCATCCCATGATGCAATTGGGTAAACTAAACTAGAGTCAAAACTCCTTTAAACTTAGAAATAACCCAGAACTTTTTAATCCTCAAACAAAAGCCGGGGGTAACTTCTATATTCGGGACTTAATCCGGACCGGGATAGGGGAGTCCAGAATAAAACAGGGGAGACAATGGAATGGTTTTAGGCTAGCCATTTTGGGGATCGGGGGGGGGTCCAGGATGGGGTATGGGGTATCTTTAAAATTTATAACAAAAGGAGACTTAACTTCCGTCACCCAAACTATTTTAGGATCCTAAGTTCCTAACCCAATTTTGATAGAGAATGTACGTACTGTAGGACGGACCTGAAGTATATAATGCTTCTCTTTGAGAGAAGTGTACCACCACAGAGATCGGTAATTGTAACATGATTCTTCCAACAACATCAGAAAAACAATAGACCAATTCGATGTTACTAAGATCAAGGAAAGACACTGGGGTAAAACTTTGCCTTCAATCTCACTTTTGGCGCATGCGCTGTAGTCTTTTTGTATCATGAGAGTGGACAGAGACGGATGGCAGGGATAGATTTAATTTTACTACTAGGAATGGAGAACGGTTAGTATAGCCCAGTATAGAGCCCTCCCTCCAACACGTCGTAACGAAAAGTTAAAATCATATCTTATTGGCTGCTCACTTAAACTATACGTTTTGATGAAGTTGCTGATGCGGGGACGGCGAAAAATACCACGTAATTCCTTTTTACCTCTGTCGCTATGACCCGGCCGCCCCTTCTTTCATACCCCCCCCCCAGTCCCGTGGAAGGGGGTCCGGGAATTTGACGCGCGCCCAGATATTACTCTGTTCTCCATTCCTACTTATAAAATTAATTCTATCCTTGATAACATCCATGATTATTATATTATCTTTGGTATACCATGGTATTTGAAGTTGTAAACTTATACGATATCTATTTAACTTATGGTAGGTAGTAAGGGGTATAGTTGGGGTCTATAGTAGCATCGTCATCTTAGTTAAGGTCACCATTATTCGAAGTCATTGGGTCGAAAATCGGAAAAGAGCGCGCGCGAGTAAGCGCGCGAGGCCACGTTGCCAGCACGCAAGATCACGTGCCACATCACGAGACCGAATTAATTGGCGCGTTCAGTGGCGCGAGAATTTTGGGTCCACCTCGTGCAATTTTTATTCCGAGTCTTCCCGACTGTAGCTTCCGAGAGTGTGCCCATTGCCTTCATAGATATCTGAAATAAACTGAACATTACTCGTTACCAAATTAGTTGGCATAAATTATGATTGCGGGACTTCAGCTTAGGGGGAAATACATTCATTTAATTGTTTCCCCTACCTTTAATTGGCGAGCCTACCTTTAAACAGAGTGATTATACTTTGAAAATAATTAATTAATATCTTTAGTTTAACGTGACCTTGATATACCACCATTCAGAATACAATACAGGTATCCCTTAGGCGTATACCTATGATCTTTACTAATATTCAGCGAGTTGACTGAATGAGCAGCTGAAGTTCCCGTTGATGTACCCTAATTAGTGTTAACGCTAATCGTTAATTAATAAATTAATTTCCTCGAGCTGATCTATTTATCACGTACCGTTAATCCCTTATTATTATATATTTAAATTTGCAAGTGGACAAAGAAATCTCGAATGCATGCGCCCCTCTACCAGAAACAGTTACAGTTCAGTTTTCCTGTAACCTTTGGGTAACATTTATCATATTTCAGGTATCCATGTGGTTGATCCATTGCATCTCCCCCCGCTGTGGGATCCTATATAGAAGGATTACTCACTAGCGCCCCGACACGGACGGAACGGAAGTCAAATAAAAATCAAGGTTTTTCTCTCTTCGTAATGTTAGCGTTGGGAAGCAAGTAAAAAGGGCTGAGTACTACCGCATCGCATTAATGAAATGTTGGACCACCATCCTAAAGATATAAAGCTAGCGTGTCGCTAAGAGAGAAAGAGATGATCAGCGTCCAGTGACGCTGGCTTCGTCAAGGTCCATCCCTACCCACTCCTAAATATGATCATCATCTCTTAAAAAAAAAACACGTCTAAGTCATCTTCCTGCTTGATTTAGTTTAGTAGAGACAGGCCATGGTTGCATTTGCATGCACTCAATCAGTGATGGATTATGCAGCGTGGTAAAGATCAACCGACTCTCGTTTTGATCTCTGATCATAATCACGATAGACCATTGCATTAATCCCATAAGGCGGAGGAGGTCACCTTCTTTGGCATAAGTTTATTTACATGATAAGTACAGTTTGTAATGCTACCTAGAGACTTACTGGGAGCTAGTTCTAGCAGAACAACAAACCAAAATTAACCCAATCTGACAGACGATACGCATATTTTATTAATAAGAAGGCAGGGCGTTACGCGATTGGTCGGAGGTGCAAATTAAAAAAAAAATTATCCATGAAATCTAATTTATCTAATTTAAATTTATTTTAATATCATTCTTAGAATGTATTTTCTTAACGTTTCACTATATGCAGATTGGTCTTATAATTAGTCCATAGAAGAATCGATTTATTAAAAAAAAATCACTTGATTTTCCATTTCACCCTCCCTTTAAATAAATAAATAAAAAATGGCGTCGCCATCCAAAAGTCGAGGGGTTCCCAACCGTCTCTGAACTCCGCGATCTTAATAGCAAACCATATGCATATCCAAAGTAATAAATTTAATCTTTTAACGCTATAGTTGAAAATTCAACTGCAAAAGCCATTAGCAAAATTTTGGAACGGCCAGTCTACCATACTATACTATACAATTCAATGCCATAACCCATAGAGTAGTTGCAATCTCCATCTTGGATTTCACTAAGTTCAATGGGAAAATAGCATGGGGTGCCATTAGTCTATAGCAAAAGAGTCATGTGATTTAATTTACAATCGTCCATTAGATAGATTTGTTACCCTCGTATCAAGACCATTAAGGACCAACACTTGGTCCCCCCTCTTAAAGGGTCCCGTCGGGGAATATTGGTACGTCGTCCCGGGATACTACAAGGGGGCCTGAGGGAGGACCCCCCCTTACATTGGATTGGGTAAGTTTCTCGATTGAAGGCCCATTCAGACTACAGACTTAAATCTTACTTTCACGTCAGTGGCTTTTCTCGGTTAACTAGTTAGACACGTGTCAACGACTACGTAAAAGATTAGCTAGTTTTCAGTTGTGTAATAACAGTCACCTCGTTAGCGCGCCTTTTCTTTAAGCCTAGCTCACTCGATCATGCCCTAAGTTTCTGAACCGTACTGAGTGAGCTACTTAATAGCAGACGATATTATGAAAAGTTTTAAGATTCTTGGCAAGCGGTATTTGTTTGCCCATTGAGTTGAGAAAATTACCACTAGAGTGGCCTTTGCGTTAAGCTGCCTATTGGGGGAACGGGGGACAACTTTTAAAGCAATGGGACGGACAGACAGGCACCAAGTTTATCAAACGATGGTGTCGCCATCTCGAAAACGAACTTTAAATTTCCGCGTTTTACATGTATTCTTGAAATTAGTCAAATTTCCCGCCTTTTCTGTTAGTTCCCTTTTTTGCACCGGGATGGCGCCACAAGCGGGTGATAGAGTTCATTTTGGTCTACATCCTTGCGGATGAAAGGCCACTCTAGTGGTAATTTTCTCAACTCAATGTGTTTGCCAATTTGGATGAGCAGCTATTTTAGTATTCAAAATTCTTGGCTTAAAATCGTTTTAAGTCGTCTGCTTTCGGTTCTGAACAGGGAAATGAACGTACCTACCACGTGACAATAACGAAATTAACGAGGGAACGTATGAGATTTTTACTGGAGTCTGAATGGGCATTTAAAGAGGGACAATGGATTCATAAAAATCAAGAACGGATTTCCCTGGCCAAAAATCTGACGCATTTATACTGAGAGTTAAAAGTTATGTCCGCTTCAATAAATCTATGGAACCGTCCGTAGTTAGGGAGGGTCAGATATTTTTTTGGGGAGTAAGTCGAGAATGGACTTGTATTGTAATAAGCGAGGATTCGAAGCTTTGATAAATATATATATATTGGGTGTTAGTAGATTAGATTAGGTTAGGGGAATATTTCGCAGAGTGTATCTTCACTAATAGCATCGTAAATATTGACCATTTAGATCTAGGATTAATAAGGGACATACAACAATCAATGGTAAATAGAAATAACAGAATGTTTGTTAGGGCAATAGGCGAAATGTGGTTCACTTTCTTGCTGGCTAGCCTATTTTCTGCAGGGTATAAAGAAATGAAATGTTCACAAAAAGATAACTGCAATAGTATATAATATTAAAGTAGATCTGCAATCACTGATTGGTCAAATTGGTCTACAGTCAAATTAGAGAGAAAGAATTATATAGACTTGGAGAAGCTGTAGTACGTCGTAAACATAATTTTACTGAGAATACACTACCATGCCTACAAGTCTTTCGTTAAGTACTTCCTGTTATTTATGTTTGCCTTTGATATACTAGACTCTATAAGAAATTACCGCAATCGATCGATTGAGCACAAAGGGGGCATGAGGGGGGGGGCTCTATAAACTGTTCAATATACATAAATACGACCGTGGATACAGCTAGTACGGACGGTAACGAGTCAATTTGAATTTATAGGTGGCGGTACATACGTAAGAGCTACGCGTCTTACTAAACTACCCCACTACATCTGTCTCATTAAAGACGTAAGCGAGGAGGCCTTAAGCGCCGGGAAATTCTGGGACCTGTTAATAAATTCATTGGCCTTGTCTGTCCTGACTCCTTTAATGAGAAACGTCGTTGTCCTTGTCGCCCGCGAGGGGGAGCTCTCTCCCAACCCAAACCCCATTCCATTGTTTCGGCGGCTATAGAGGCAAGAAAGGCAGCCCAATATCTCTTCCCCTAGCTTTTATAATTCCCTTTTCATTAGGTTGTCTTCGTTCCTACGAGTGAGTCCCCCTCCTCTTCGGTGCCGTCAGAACCATCTCAATTGTCTAATTTACATAATTTGACGTTTTAAGAGTACAACGTTATTGCTCCAAGACCAAGGCTTAGATTGGAGAGAACATACACTACACCAGTCTTTATTAGACACCCTTTTGTTCGATTATTACGTCGGTTTTAAAAGCCTGAATTATTATTATTTTTTAGCTATAAGGAGTAAGGAAAACTTAATTGGTCTGTCTGTCTGTTGGTGACGTTCTAAAAACGTTTAGCTTTGGCTCGCGAACCATGATTAGTTTGGTTGAACTATTATAGTTTATTAAATTAAATTGGCCGAGAAATGTCTACAAAAACGTCTCATGACGTAGACATTAGATTTTTCAAATTTGGGACGAGATAAATTAGGCCTAGCGCGCGTGATTTTCAATCTTGGCGGGAGAAAAAATTACTACACGTGCTTTTCAATTTTGGCGCAAAAAAATTAATACACGTGCTTTTCATTTTGGCACGAAAAAAAAAATACTACACGTGATTTCAAATTTGGTGCGAGAAATATTATCACACGTGCTTCTCAATTTTCATTTCAAATTAGGCTTAGCTCTAAAGAGTTCTCTTCAAATTATTAAAGTGCGAAACGTCTAGAGCGCTACACATTTTCGTTTTCGTTCTTAAAATATTTCTTTAACTAGTTAATATACTATACAATTCGTCCCTCGAACCAGAGATTTGATTTGAAATTGTCAAATTTGACAGGTCTCTGACGAGTTTATACAAGGGGTCAGGGTGGGATTAAATAGCCAGGTGTCCAAAACTCAATTCAGACGTCAAAAAAAAAACGGACAAGGGGCAATATTGCGGGAAACGAAATATCACAATTTTTTTTAGGAAGGGGCCAGCTGTCGAGCAATATTTGCGCCCGTCCAAAAAAAATTAAATGAAAAACCGACTCATCGATACAAATAATGGTAGCAAAGGCAAATAAAAAAACCAGAAAGTAAGCTAGATGCCTACTTAGATGGTTATAATAAAAAGTTTCATTCAAACTCACCATCAACGTTGAATCTTCTATTCTAGTCATCATCTATTTTGGTACTTTGGTTGTAAAAACGATGCACTGTGACGTAGAAATCATGGCAAGATGGTATGGCCAATTGATGGTTCAACTCGTGGGTCTTCAAGGCTGTGAATGGTCTTCCTCTTCGGACACAATGCTTCCTTATACGGTCAGACAACTCTTTTGGCGTCGTGGTCAGTTTTCCAGACACAGTAACGCTCTCCTGGCCGTTTGAATTAGTATTTTCCATATCTGGCAAAAATTAATTAAATGACGTCATCAGTTGCTGTTTTTAAATGCACGTGTATCCATTAAGATTATTGATGTAGTCCAAAGAAAATTGGGCACCGAAGTAAGACACCCAACTTCTACAAAATACGAGTTAAAATGTTCAATCATAACATGTGTTAGGGGGTACATGCATCCCTTATGGGTCATTCAAGACTGGTCATAGAACAGTATAGGTGCTGCATTTTCCACTCAAAATCGATGATTTCCCATAGAACAACATCCTGTAGGAATAGGTCTTACTTCGGTCACGAAAATTATTGTAATGGGTTGGTTTTCAAGGCAGGCAATGATAAATAATACTGATGAAGCTAAGGCGGATTAATACACTATACATGAAAGCAACGCGTAACCCTTTTCTTTTATTGATTTTTTTCGTCCCACGCATTTATAGGCGCGGACTTCTTCTAAATTTGAATAATTTTCACGGCCTCTGTAGTTTAGTTAATTATTTCAGCACCCGTTATACCTTTACCATAAGTTTATAAGTGATATGTTACATGATAAGTACGACTACCTATACTATTCGTAATGCTACCTAGAGACTTACAGCTCGAGATAACTACTTCGAGAAGGAGAACGACGGAAGCGAGTCAATTGATGTACTTACTACACTCGGTGGTGGTTAATTAATTTTGTATCAGGACTTAATTCCATCTAGCTCCTATTTAGTCTGCATTACTAATTACGCCTTTGACAGCAGCGCCTCATGCACCAGGCGTACGTCGCTTTACCTCCTCGAATCTATGACCTACCTAGGCTATCACTTCAAAATTACAAGCTCCAGTTTCTAAGTTACCAGAGATTAACAAACTTATGGAAGGAACATATCTCATGAACTTATGAAAATACGTTAGGTTTTCACTTGTCATTATTACATTGAAATAGAAACTCCTTAGTATTTAGATCACGTACTATTTAGTCTATACTATTTTAGGCGAAATATTCAAGAATGATATTCATTTTTCAGTGGAATTTTTCAACAATGTAACCAACTCCGAAAAATAACCTTAAACTATATAAATACATGTTCCCGTGGAGTTGAAACATCGACTCTATATTTCATTATTGATTTTCAATTCATCATTTTTTAGTTGCATGGACTTTATAGTTATTTTTATAAAAAGGACTAGGAAATTATTATATAAATAATTTTTTTTGCGTTTCCAAATTAGTTGGCATATATTATGATTGCAGGACTTCAGCTTTTAATTTTTCAGTTCAGTAACAGTTTTCCCGTCCCTTATAGGGGAATATTTTTAAGGTCCATGACTTAACCTTTACCCTTGCAGCGTTCTTAAGACTAGGTTTTTCTCTCTCTCCGACTTTTCCAGATTTTCTCGATCACTCTTTTAAAGTTTATAAATTGAATTTTGAGGTATATAATTAAATAGCTAACAAGACCATTATGGTTGGGTCTACCGATCAAAAGTTTATAAGCTATCCAAATACTTAAGTCAATTTATTTTAAGGTGGGAGTTTAGAGGGTTTTCGAAGAATTTTTTGAAAACAAAAATTTCAAGAATTTTTTAAAACCAAAATTTCAAGAATTTTTCAAAAAGAAAATTTCAAGAATTTTTTTTAAACAAAATTTCAAGAACTTTTTAAAAACAAAATTTCGAGAATTTTTTAAAAACAAAATTTCAAGAATTTTTTTCAGTTTAAAATATTATTCGTAAGGTAAATTTTAAACCAGGGATACATACAGATTATTGGAATCATAACGCATAAAGGTTCTGTGGTGGTTTAAAGAAAGACAGGTTTTAAAACCGTACCTTGAATGTTTGTTGAATTTTCAACATACTTTCTTGTTTACTGCCATATTTTAGTTGAAAACTTAAACTAAAACGTCCGTTTGAAATTATAATAGCTAGCGAAAATATGGGGTTAACTTGCCGTGTTCATTTCAATTTAGTAAATGGCGAGGCGGCTTGTTAAAGTGGTCCACAAGTCTCGTTAAAAACAAGATTACCCCCCTCGCCCCGGCTCCCCAATTGCGTGACAAAGTCTCCTTTACCTATAACTTCCCCACCCCTCTATTTCACAAAAGAACAAAAAATAAACCTTTCTGCAACGGTAAAAGTAATAAATAAAATCAGGAATACATACAGCTACTAGAAATAATTGTGCCCCACGTTAATTTCTATGAATTCGGGTTTCGTGGGTATACCGGGCTTGAGAACTTACTACACGTCATCACGTCTATTAATAATTCTGATGGCGTCTTTCTAACTGCGATTTCAAATGTTACAGTTGGTAGCAACGCCATTTCCTAGGTGCAACAGGCAGCGAGATGGGTTATATTATTCGCTTGGGTAAAATTCGTCATACATAATGATTAGTCTATCTAGCTCCTCCCACAAAGAAAGTTGCCTAGATACGTTGAGTGAAAATGGCACGTACACAATTATTCCTAGCAGCTGTATGCATTCTTGACTATATCCATGTAAAATTCGAGTCATTTAGAGCGCTATACTTTCATCAAGCATGTATATTTCAAATTTATAGCATAAAGAAAGGCAACGCGACGTAAAGCGCACGTTTTCCATCGATAAGGTCTATTAAATGAATATGAATACTTGAGAAAATAGTATAGTGGAATGGAAGGTTCTGACTTTGTGCAAATTTTGTGATTTACTTTAGGTTTACTTTGAGTTAATTTCAAGTCTCTGATTGGTGGGAGTTTAGTATTGGCTTTGTTGCCACGTCATAATCAAGGAGAACTAACGCTTATGGTCGTAACAACCATCATAACTTCCAACCTTCTATTCCAAAATAAATTTCTATGAAATACCTTCGCTATAAAATAATTAATGTATAATAACAGTGAGTGACTTTTCAACGCAAACGCGGCACGAGGTAAATCATGGAGAAAGTAAAAGGAGTGGCAAATTAACAATAAAAATTTTGGCATAAAAACAACTTGTCTCTCGTCTGCTTGATACAGGGTTAAGCTCCAGTTTGTAACCAGTGACAAACTTATGGGCAACATATCTTTTGAACTGGTTCTCCTATTGGTTCCTCCATGACATTGGCGACATCGCGTGCTATGGCACAAGTTTTTGGCGCGCGACTTAAGGGGTCGCGTGACAACCTTGAACAAGTTTCGGGCTCAATGCGGGTAATGCGACACGTAGAAGTAATTTACGCTTGACCACTCTTTAGTGGGTCACCGTGTCGACTAAATTAGTATAAGCGAAAAGAAACCTACACTAAATTAAAGAACAAATATAATTAAAGATAATTGAGTTTAAACAAAAAGGAACTCAATTTTTCGTCACGCATTGCGGTAGACAGTATACGTGTATAGAACCTTAATTAAATCATCTGCTTTAATTACTACGCATTTAAAGTGAAAATATATTATTTTTGCCTTACCAAAGTAGTTAGCATAAATTATGATTGCAGGACTTAAACCCATCCCCTATACAGGCAACATCTACAAGTCCATGGTATGGTTTTACTTCTAGTTGATGTCCTTCTGCAACCATAATTATTTTAATATTTATTTTACTATCAAATTAGTTGAGTGACAATTTTAAAGGTCGTTATAAAATGTTATATATTGTTGTAAAATCAATTAAATATATGCTAGTAGAATTTTTTTTATGTCAAGGTGATATTTGAATAAGTGACTACGATGCACGTAACCCAATTAGTGTCAATTATGTTACTGGAACCCCTTTAACTTGTCCAAAATGTCATCTTTCAATTTACAGGAACGGTCTAGCTGTATGGGCCAGCTATTTAATAAACGTGGCTAAGATTTTTACCAAGTTTTTCGTTCTTGGACAAACTTAGAAATGAATTTGGTTTTAAGAATAATTTTGCTGGCAGTATTGGTCGTTTTAGTTGGTAGGTATTATGGTTTATTAGTAGAAGAAATGATAATTGATTTTCCTTTTCACCTTCCCTTTTATTATAGCCTACTTAATTACAATATTATTTAATTAATTATCTTAGTTGGTGCCAAGAAAAAAGATGACGATTACGAAGACTACGATGATGATTACGATTATGGGGATGATGTCGACGAACCCGAGACCTTACCACCAACACAACCAACACCGAAACCAACTGAACCTACTCCGAAACCCAACCCGGTAACCACAACACAGCCAACGACCAAACCCAAACCGGTCAACCCAACTCAACCAACACCCAAACCAGTAAACCCAACAACTCAACCAACACCCAAACCGGTAAACCCAACTCAACCTACACCCAAACCGGTAAATCCAACACCCAAACCGGTCAAACCAACTCAACCTACACCCAAACCGGTAAACCCAACAACTCAACCTACACCCAAACCGGTAAACCCAACAACTCAACCAACACCCAAACCAGTAAACCCAACTCAATCTACGCAGAACCCGAATCCGAACCCGACCACCCCAACAAGTACTCCTTCAGGAGGAGGGGCAACAAGTACTTCAACAGCATCACCTACATCACCGCTCCTATCTCGATGCAAATTAGCCCATGCTTCGGATGACATACAATCAGTAAAAGTATGATAATCTCAATTAAACTCTAATTAAGCAACTGATTGATTTTAAAAATATATTGCAATTTTTTTTCAGGAGGACAATACTTGCGTTTTTTATTGCGTCGGTGCAAGACGGCAATATAGACATCGTAAAGATAATGGAGATAGTTGTGGAGCAAATGGCAATGATGTGAGTTGAAAATTAATTGTTATATTTATACGTTAAATTAAAATTTTAAACAAATATTATTGTTTATATAGTATTGCATTAGAGGAAAATGTAGAAGCGAAACCGAAGATACGCAGCAAGCTTGTAAAAGTATTTTGAATGATCAAAATGCTTATGGCATAAGGGTAATTAATTATTTTAATTATTTGATTACCTGTATAATATAATTAAATTGAAGTTCAATATACTAGGGGAGGAATAAGTGTGCCGTTCTTTGTGCTAAAGGCACGGATAGGCTGAAACGATTTGCCATGCCAAGTACTACAATATGCTCCAGAAGGGTAAGGTATTTTCATAGCCCTATATCAACATCCATAAGTATGGGACTTCCATATGGGCCTATACGAAAAATAGTCCTTTTTCATGATCACGAGACGCACGTTTTCTTTATAAAGGATGTCAACATAGCAAATATCCTTACGACTCATTTACTTATCTAGGTTTAATGGCCTTATGTTATTTTAATTATTTTAATTTTAATTTTATCACACAGAGAGGAGCTACGGGTCACTGCCAAAATTTCCGGTGCCGAAAATAATTATTTTGTATAATAATTTAATATAATTAAATATTAATTAGCTTTATCAATAAAACGTTTCAATAAATATTAATTAAAAATTGTAAATAATGTTTCAACTTACTAAACGCTAGTGAACACAACAGCAGCTAAATAAACATTTTTTTGTAGTGAATAACGGGATTCATTTAGTGATATATCGGGGAATAAATCAATGCATAATATTTATCTGTACAGCCAGGAATGCATACAGCTACTAGGAATCATTGTGTACTACAGATTTTACTCAACGTATCTAGGTAGCTTTTTTCTGTGGGAAGAGCTAGCTAGACTAATCATTATATATGACGAAATTTACCAAAGCGAATAATATAATCAATCTAGGACCTCGCGTTGCTACCAACTGTAACATTTGAATTCACAGTTAGAAAGACGCCCTCAGAATTATTATGAGGCGTGACGTCGGATAGTAAGTTCTCAAGCCCGGTATACCCACAATTCCCGCATGGCAGATATGGGTTCACAATGATTCCTATTTGATTTGTATGTATTCCTGGGTTACAATCTGATACATTTGTTTATTTAGATGACACCTTATACATAATAATAGAATAACTTAAACACAATTCTATACTTTGATGGGGTTAAAAAACTTGGTATTCACCATGCAAGTTCGCACTGTCTCATTTAATAATGAATAAGCTAAAATAAATCGCGATAAGAAACCATTACTACAACTTTAACTTTATTCACCCAGGAAATTCACACGGAACCAAATACGACAAATTCGAAAACGATTTATGTCATATTAAAAACACATTTTTCATGTAATACCCATAAATCACAGCGTTCACACGATAAAATTTTGGGTATATAAATAGAGAAGTTCCAGTTTTGGGGATATCAGTTCAATAAAGAACCATTTACCAATAATGAAGTGTTTACAAGTATTCTTCATCGCGGTATGTCTAACTGCAATTTCTCTTGCCCAAGATTCGAGTAAGTTTAAATCAAATGCACAGTTCTGAGCCTATACTTCCGGTTATCTCTAATATACCACTATAAATACTTGAACACAGCCACTACGACAGAGAATCCTCCAGCAAGTAGTACATCAAGTTCATCAACCGATTCCTCAAGTACAAATGGTGACAGCAGTTCCTCTACCTCAAGTACTACCGCTTCACCATCGTCCTCTAGCGATTCAAGTAGTTCTAGTTCAACCTCCAGCCCTTCTAGTTCGACCTCTGACCCTTCCCAATCGACCACAACCCAAGCGACACCTTTTGACCCCAACGAAGCTTGTAAAGAACGTTACCAAAGACAACAAAGCCAAAACGGGAATGTCACTGGTGAAATGGTACCTACACTTTTTTGTTTACAAGACCAGTGCAGGTGACGTCATAAAGTAAACAACTTCATTACAGAGGGAAGGCAATCCTTGTCAATACGAATGTTATAGAACCAATAATAGACAACGCAAGGTCCGTTTGGGTATTCATAATCTCGATGATTTTTCCAGTTGTGGCACCGATAAGGTATTGTAGCTTTAAGGTTTATATGGTTTTAACATTAACTGTCATTAGTGTTGCTAATTATTTAAATTATTTATCGTACACAGGTTTGCTATAGAGGCGATTGCAAAGATAACAATACTCCTTCCGGTAAGGCTTGCAAAGAAAAACATCCCGGACAAGTCTACGGGGAACCATTGGCTGGTGTAATTACCAATTATTATTATTATTTAACTTAATTGTCATAAGGAATTAGTAATTTTGAATCTCTTCAACACATAGAGTTTAAGAAACTGGTTGTAAGACTGAATAATCTAACCTAAACACACATATTGCCGTTGTTGCAACTAGCGTCGCTAATAACCTACAACAGTTTATTTAATTGGCTATATATACATAGTTTAATTACAATTAATTAACAGGGCAGAAGATGTAAAGCCAGATGTCACACCCCGGAATCTAATAATGAGATTGTTAACCAACCAGATGGAACCATTTGCGGACAAGGGGTAATTAGAAAGAGACTATAATTAGTGGATATTAATTAAGTTAATTATGATTGTTTTTAATATTTCAGCGCAATGCCAGACACTGTCAAAATGGAGATTGCAATTAAAAATGTATACGCGAATTTTGATATAATTTTTCAATAAAACACTTTTTTTCGTAATAATTAGTACTTTCTTTTCAATTAATAAAATCATATCATAACCATAAAGATACACTTAATAAGTATTGGTCTGCTGTGTGGGCCTACAATAAGTAAAGCTTACTACACACTAGGGTGTTTTTAAGCGTTACGTAGCCAAGATGTCGCTACAAACATAAACGCAAGCTTTAGCGAGATTTTTAAAACGTAGCAAGCTATAAGTTTACTTTACAATAATATCATTTTTATCATATGGATTCGTAGCCATCCTGTAAAAATTTTTAAATATCCTGAAAATTGTCAAATATGTCGTAATTGGGCTTGACCTTGCTTATCAAAAATATCGCATATAAACGTGATATTATTTGTGACACATTTAAGGGTTTAATTGACGTTTACTTAACAATGATTACTTTGTTCAAAATTAGTGAAAATATCCTATGACAAGTTTAAGGTTTTATGGAGAAATAACAATGGAATTGAGAAACTTCGAAATTGGTTTAAATACCTCGGACTTTTCTCGACTTAATCACATTCCTGAATATCTCTCCAAGAGTTTCAGTTGGGTTTAATATTCTAAAATGAAGTTAACTATTTTGTTAGTCGTCGTGGCCTTAGCCACTTTTGCCAACGGCCAGGGTAATGGATAATATTTTTTATAAATTTTGTCCCTCAAATGTTTTTTGCAATTTCATTAAATTAAATTAAGAACTCTTTATCCAGAGGTCACTACTGCCGCCCCCGACGCCACTACAGCAGCGCCAGACGCCACTACAGCAGCGCCAGACGCCACTACAGCAGCGCCAGACGCCACTACAGCAGCGCCAGACGCCACTACAGCAGCGCCAGACGCCACTACAGCCGCCCCAGACGCCACTACAGCCGCCCCAGACGCCACTACAGCCGCCCCAGACGCCACTACAGCCGCCCCAGACGCCACTACAGCCGCCCCAGACGCCACTACAGCCGCTCCAGACGCCACTACAGCCGCTCCAGACGCTACTACCACCGCACCAGACGCTACTACAGCCGCCCCAGACGCCACTACCGCCGCTCCAGACGCCACTACTGCCGCTGGAGACACCACTACAGCCGCCGGTGAAACCACAACCGCCGCCGGAGAGACGACTACCGCCGCTGGAGACACGACTACAGCCGCCGGTGACACTACTACAGCCGCCGGTGACACTACTACAGCCGCCGGTGACACCACTACCGCCTCCGGAGAGACCACTACCAGCGCTGACTCTTCAACAACCCCATCCTCAGCTGATAACGCTACCAAAACGTGCCAGGGTTTGCATGGAGGTGATACCAGCGTTACCGGAGCAGTGGTAAGACTTAATTCATCCCATATCCTAAAACCCTTCCATTATAACTAAACTAAGGTTGTATTGTAAAAATTACAACCTAAATTAACCTCTTCCAATTATTAATTAGAACTCGGCCAACCCTTGTCTACTGGATTGTGTGGTCCTTTTAAGAAGGGGTAGAACCAGAACCATTCAACACGAAATGCCAAATTTCTCCAGTTGTGGAACCGATAAGGTACGCGTAAATTACAATTAACTTAATTGCCACTAATTAAATTTACATTAAATAAATTTTGTTGCAGGTTTGTTTTAGAGGTACTTGCCGTAGCAACACAGATGAAGCTAGCGCAACTTGCACTACTCGATTTGGAAGCAGTGCCGTTGGAATAAGGGTAAACTACCAAGATATATATTAATTAAATAATTAAATAATTAATTAATATTTAATTGTAATTAAATATTTAGCGCGGTGGTCGATGCAGAGTTATGTGCTTTACCGAATCAGGTGGACGAAGAAGGATGGCTATGACCGATGGAACCGTCTGTAGCATAAACAGGGTCAGTACAAATTTAGTTTAATTTTATCAAAAGAATGAAGGCCGACCTATACTTATGTATTATAGGGTTATATCATTTAAGTCCCTTGTTTTAATGAAAATTAATGATTATACGACTGTATTTTCAGAGGAGGACCGGAGTTTGCAGAAATGGTCGTTGCCGCAGATTTTAAACCATTGCATTAAATAAATTGCATTGTATTTTTGAAGCATGCTGTTTAAAAATACTTTGAATGATTAAAATAATCTAAATAAATAAATAAAAATTTATGAATCATGAAAATTGTTTTTCTAACAATTCAATTATTTCATAGGCCCACATGTGTACTTGCTTGGGGTTAAAACAGGTGTACACGCTGTACAAATTACTAATGGGATAACCCCTTAAGGGAATCTAATTAGAGTAATTAGCAATACTTAATTAGTTCTACACTGATCTGTACGAATAGATGTGACACGTAGATTTAAAAACTTAGCAATTTATCGTTAATCTTATTCAACGACACTTCGACACCCAAGCTACAAAGTAAGGCACCTGCAAAATATTTATCACAATTCGCAGTGAAATTCTTTCCATTTGTTAACCCTCAATGTCAAACATCATTCGATTAATATTTAGGCATAAGTTAATAAATTGGCTAAGTCACCAAGGGAATAAACTAGTCGATCAAATCACCAGCAACACGCAGAAAAGCGTGACGTGTACAATTCAACCAACCGCTATCTACAACAACAGACAGAAAAGTCATTAGAATTCTGTTCGATTCGGTAATTATCATTCAGTATCCAATTACTTGAAGGAGATGCTCAAATATGAAATTACTAGCAACCCTGCACATGCGCAGTTAAAGTTAACAAACGGGGTGGGGAGGAAATTTCACTAACCCCTTTAGCGCATGCGCACTATCCGTTATATTTTTAAATAAGAATGAAATTTCTCGCAATTTTCTTTAAAATAATTTACAATCCTCCAGATATGTTCAAGGGTTGTCTGACCAGGCATTCATGATATTGACTGCCTTAGACTTAGTGACCGATAAAGTAACTTATGATTTACGATTTGCATATTTACACGTTCGATAAAACCTGTTATATTTATTTGATTGGCATATATGATTTATAACGGTTAAATAACAAAGAACACTCGAACGTAAGGCATCGGTGATAAATGACACGGTGACCAAAAAATCGTATAAAAACCCCTGAGCCTCCAACAAGATTTCACACTCGCCACTTTGCAATCTAATTCAACATGGCCGTCTATCTTCTCCAAGCTCTCGCAGTTGGTAAGTAGAAAAACTTTGGTTTCCAAATTCAGTACAGTAGTTACAGGATGGGGTTAGGGTCAATGGGTCGCCTCCCCTCGCCCTACCCCGCATTCTTGTTAGCATACTTCCCGTGAATGATATTGTTTAACTTTGTTTCGCAGTTTCGTTGGTGGGGTTAAGTTACCAGCAGTCAGAATTACCTAGTCTAATGGCTATCGGTGATGCAACCGAATTGTGTTTTAACGCGACCAACAAAGCGGGAATTCGCGGTTCCTTGGTAAGTTGAAATGAAACTAAATTGAAATCACTTTCATAATCATAATTTAATTTTTATATTAAGGATAAAACCAATCCTTGCAAATTAAAATGCTTGACTGACGAATCAAATTATGCGCAATCGGTAGATAAGCCTGACGGTGACGAATGTTCAGTTGCTGAAGAGAATAAATTACCTAATGTAAGAATAAACTTTGTATGAATATGTTCGAGTATTTAGAAGACGTGATCATGTATTTCAGATTTGTGTCAAAGGAAAGTGTACGCCACAAATTCCTAGCGAGAAACCGACTGATAAGGGTCATCCTTGTACCTGTCATGGAAAATATCTGGCCACAGAAGTAAATCTTTTATGCTACCACCATTGAATAACTGATCAAAAATTTCGCATTAATTACAGAAAAGCGACTCTCTTAACTGCGTTTTAACCTGCGTTCCAGATCGTAAGGAAGATAATCCGAATGATAAAACTTTCGAAACTCCCGCCCTATACGGCGCTAAATGTTCTCTCTACGTAAATATAACATTTTATAACAAATTTATCATTCAAGTGTCCGTGAAGCAATTAAAAATAGTCTTCGTTTGCAAAGAACTTACATTAAACCTTAGAACCTATCAACGAATGCTTCTAATAAGCCTCTTCGATATAAAGAAGGGGGTAGGCAATCGGAACATAAAAGGGGGTGGATCTATTGCCGTCTCTAGAGCGCAGGCGCTGAAGGCAATGTTTTACCCCCTACCGTGTCTTTCCCCCTTGGTTACATCAAACAGGCTTATCTCACAAGTTCGCGGCAAAAATGGAGGGGGGAAGGGGACTGGAACATGAGATCACATTGTGTCCTAAAGCCCAGCTCGATCTCTGATGTTTTCAGCTCTTAAATAGGTTCCTGGTTTAATGTATATATTATCTTATCTTTTAACTTTTTGCGTTGACATTAATGGCTTTGCTTTTTTTACTCTGAACAGAACAAGGCCGGTAAATGCGAACCCAACACCGCCAAGGCTATGACTTGCAAAGTAGCATAATTTTGTAATTGTTGTTTTGAATAAAGTAAAGTTACACTGAACGTGTAACAACATTGAGCATTGAAAACTGAATGTCCATAAATTATTTCTATAAGCGTAATCAACATTTACGACCCCAATAGTTTTGACCACCTGACCCCCAAATCATTTAGCTCGCTTCAAAAAAAAAAAAAAAAAACCCTTTGACGTATTTCGAACATTTTAATAACAATAAAATGTCATCTAAAATTTAAAACTACCTACGACTTAAGCCCATTTCAGACGGTACAACTTTTGACTAAACTAGATGGGTCACAAAAAGTGGAGTAAGCAAAAATTGGTCACTGATCAATTTTTAATTTGGTGGTTCCACTTGTTGTACAACTTCTGTTCACACGACCCAAGCAGTTTACTCAAGTCAAGTTGACTCATCTAAATGAGTCAAAACGTTCTATCATATGAAAAGGCCTTAAATTAGTCAAAAAGATGTATCGAATTAAAAGGCCTTAAATGAGTCAAAAAGTTGTATCGAATTAAAAGGCCTTAAATGAGTCAAAAAGTTGTATCGAATTAAAAGGCCTTAAATGAGTCAAAAAGTTGTATCGAATTAAAAGGCCTTAAATGAGTCAAAAAGTTGTATCGAATTAAAAGGCCTTAAATGAGTCGAAAAGTTGTATCGAATTAAAAGGCCTTAAATGAGTCAAAAAGTTGTACAGAATTAAAAGGCCTGAACTGAGTCAAAAAGTTGTACAGAATTAAAAGGCCTGAACTGAGTCAAAAAGTTGTACAGAATTAATAGGCCTTAAATGAGTTAAAAGGTTTTATCGTCTGAAGAGGCCTTTAAATTAAAATTAATTGGAACTGAACCCAAATAGGGACGTCCGTTCGGAATAAATAAAGATCTCAAATATTTACAAAAAGGAAATAAAACGCCTGCAAATTTCCCCAACTCGTTAAAATAATTTGATTGACGTATAAATGAAGGAACAATAAACAATCGGATATTACACGTTGGTGATAATGTAATTCGATGACGTAATGACATAGAAAACGAAATATATATATAACCCTTTACCCACGGAGTGACATTACATTCGGTAATACATTACTGTTCAATATGGGTGCCAAGTCTCTCCTCAGCGTCGTTGCCATTCGTAAGTGTTAAAATTAGAAGTTTTAAACTTTGGTATAGCTTCTATGGAGTAGTATTATTCTACCATAATATAGTGATCCCTAGTTTACTAGGGAGAAGGTATAAGATGCCCAAGTATTCGCGCGCCATAGTCCTGCAGTCCCCCTTTCAAAATACAAGGGGAGACGAAAAAGGAGGCCGGGCTATTTAACCTCTCCTCAGTCGGAAAATACAAGTAATTTTCGTTGTCATTCGCGTCGCGCTGACGTGAGTTTTCAAGAACCAATGAGAAGCTGCTGGTTGTAATTTAGAGGCGGCGCGGATTAACTCCGGACCTACGTAACGTTTGGACTGGAGATAAAGCTAGAAATAAGGCGAATTTATACCTTCTCCCTAGTAAACTAGATATCGCTTCTTGGTGGTTTTACCCCTATAGAGGTTACGTTCAAAAGTTCATGTTTTCCTTAATTATTTAATATATTTCACAGTTTTACTGGTGAAATTCAGTTACCAGCAAAAAGAAGGTGTACCATCTCTATACGCTCTGTCACCAAGCCCTCAATTATGCGTAAATTATACTGGTGATGCAACCGCTACCGGTACACTAGTAAGCTACCAAAAATAAATAAATAATAATAATATACATCCAAATTAATTACCATCATTAACTCAAAAAATTAATACAATGAAAGAATCCTAATCAACCTTGCGAACTGATTTGCCTGACAAGTGAAGGAACCAGAAGGACGATTTATAAAAAAGATGGTGAAGACTGCTCGGCCAGCGAAACATTACCTAATGTAAGATTTAATTGCTGGAACATAATGAATTTCCTAATTAAACCAACTGTTTTTGTTAGATTTGTTATAAAGGAAAATGCACAGCCCAAGTAAGTTCAAAGGATGGCGACAAAGGATTCCCTTGTACTTCTGCCGGAACCGGCTATAGGGCGATTCAAGTAACTATGAAATAAGTTAAAGATTAAAGGAATACATACAGCTACTAGGAATAATTGTGTACCCCCAATGTTAATTTCTATGAATTCGGGTTTTGTGGGTATACCGATTAGCCGATTATATCAGTCAAACTTCTTGGTGGTTATTATTTATTTTTACTATGATATTAAATTAATTTTAACTTAATTTCTACATTTAGAAATCCGCCAGTGCTCAGTGCACACTGGTGTGCATTCCAGCGGCAACCGACACAAGTAACAAAGCTTTTGATTCGCCTGCTAGACAGGGATCTTTATGTCTTAGAGGGGTAAACAAAATCATTACAAATCTTCATAAGTGATATGTTCCATCCATAAGTTTGTAAAGTCTGGTTCCTGGTAACTTAGAAACTGGAGCTTGTAATTTTGAAGTGAGTGAGATAGGTCATATATTCGAGGTAAAGCGACTGACGTACGCCTGGTGCATGAGGCGCTGCTGTCAAAGGCCTAATTAGTAATTCATGGACTAAATAGGAGAGCTAGATGGAATTAAGTCCTGCAAAATTAATTAACCCCCGAGTGTAGTTAGTACTTCAATTGACTCGCTTCCGTCGTTCTCCTTCTCGAACTAGTTATCTCGAGCTGTAAAAGTCTCTCAGTAAGCATTCATACTTATGGAAGGAACATATCACTTATAAACTTATGTTATGTTATGGTCTATTTAATTCTCGATTTTATTCAACAGAGAAACGTTGGTGCTTGCCGGGGTACCGTTTGCGCTGCTTCATAAACCATACTTGATTAAAATTAAAAAAAAAATAATAATAATTCCAATATATTTACCAAAGAAGTTGAAATATTTAATAATTATGTAAGATTATAATTTGAATAAAGTAAATCCGCATTGCATTTAATATTCGTAAGGCAATAATTTTACGGTTTTATTATCATCGCGACTAAAGGGTACCTTGTTCTTAGTATTGCATTGTCCACTCGTGTCGCATTGACCGTAAGCGCCATAATCCTGAAAACCATAATTTATTTTTTTTTTTCGATTTTAGAATTAGGTTTAAAAAACTGCATCCCAGTCCAAGAGTAAGCTGACATTATTTAGATCTAACTTAATATCAGGAGCAAATATAGTTACTATCTACTTAAAGCCACTCTATCACTTTGTGTTATTTCTATTTGCTATTGATATTACGTTGATTACATTCAAAATTAAGATATTTACTCGAGCGTTACTGCATTGCGTTCCAACAGGTCTTATTCTTTCATCGGAGATCGAAGTGGGTGAAGCGCGATTGTAGCAAATGTATTTGCATGAATTACTTTCCAACTGTTATTAAATATAGTTAATTAATAGTTAGTAATTCAGAAACTTAATAAATGTGTTTTGTACCACTTCACCGGCGTTATAGCCACTGAAAGACTCGACGCATAATTTAACAATCTCTGGATTTTCGTAAGAGCATTCACCACTCATGCAATACTACATCAAAGGTCAAATTAGTATTACTTATTTCAAATTAAAATATTTAATTACCTAATAGCCTAAAATGTATATACGTAATCGAAAAGATCTCATCGAGAGCTTTAAAATGACATCAACCGCGTTTAAATTGGATGATAAATAAGGAAGTTTGAAATTTTCAAATTACTTCGTGACGTCACGACGTAATTTGAAAATTTCAAACTTTCTTATTTATTATCCGATTTAAACGCGGTTGATGTCATTTTAAAGGTATCAAAGAGATCTATTTGAATATGCTAAAACATTTAAACTTCAAGTAAGCAATATCACAGAAAATGCTTACTTTGTCCACTCCGCAGTAACTCATATCCGGTCTCCAAGTTTTAAGTATTTCATTCGATACATTGCAGTAAATGAGACAGTTATTTGGTTCCTCAATCTATTTTAGGTTTAAAATTAAACCAAAATCTTTAACTATTTCAAACTCGTACGCGTACGCCAAGACTTAACTGGATTAAAAGTTCCTTGCGCCATTTTCCCGTATCTTTCCTGGCAATATTTTAAATCGTTACGACCGTGAAACGGTTGCCCTTAAAATCGCAATTAAATTTAATAAATAAATTAAGGATATTATTTAAATTAGAGATATCATCTTACTTGAAACGCAATCTACGTTTTTCATCATAAAAAGCGCGAAAATTAGAATGAAAAATTGGTTTAAGATAGAGTTCAACATTGTACTATCTAATTGGAAATCAAATTCAGTACTAAACGCTGCCCGATACTGATAATTTCAATAATTCCAAAGTCGATTTAAATATATATATATATATATATGCAAATTTACGATTACTGAAATGTTAAATTATTTTTATGGATTCCAAAAGTGTACTTTTCAATACCATTCTAAATCAACATTAAATTTACAATTCCATTCAGTTTTAAACAGAATATAATATAATATAATTCAACTTAAATTTATGTTAAAAATTAAATATAAACAATACCTTAATAATTTTTAATAAAATATCCTTAACGGTACTTAGTATTTATTGATTTTATAATTTTAATTCAATCGTTGCTATAGAGCCTCGTTTGTATCGACGCATATTTGCCCCAAAAATCCTTAAGACAAACTTAATCTTTTGCAATGAATTTTGAGAAGGAGAAATTCGCAATTTTAACTTTTTCAATTTTACTGGTGCATTTTAGTCAAAACGTATTTTGCGAATATGGTATAAAATTAATACAGAATTATCTATAATATTTAAAAATACAGGGTGTTTCTGATAAGTCTGGTGATGAGGCATAAATTAAGGGATGCTAATTCTTTGGGAAATCGGTTTTGAGTACCTTGTGGTAAACAAAATGGAGGCGATAGAAGTTACTAACATTTTCGACTCAAAATCGATTTCCCAAAGAACACAGTCTCCCTTAATTTATGCCATCAGACTTATCAGAAATACCTTATATATTCAATAAAGGTAAACCTAAATTCATCGGTCAAGATGACGCCTATTTTTGCCAATCGCAATACGGAGATGAGGCCAAAGTCGCGATGAATGTGGTACTTGAGTATTTATGATTTAAAAAAAAAAATACCCTAGCTTTTGTTAAAATATCTTTACGCGTAGAGTGAACCGAACAGCTGTTACATATACTGTTCCTCATTTGGTAAAGTTTACCAAACCGAAAGATCAAAGTTAAGCGTATGCGGCTACAGAAAGGTAAATTTACTAAAGTTGTACTTAAAGGCCGACTTCCAGCGAAAAGGGTTCTAGCGAACTGAAAACCGAGCTTCGAGACTAACAATGAAGCGACCGTGCCGATTTTCGAATCCCCGCTGGGTCAAAAGTTGGAAGGGTTCTCGCTAACTGAAAGCCGTGCAATGTGGTTCTAGCAAACTGAAGATGAACAATAGAAATCTTTTAAAATTTATTTCCTCTCGAATTTTTGCTTTCCCCTGATGGAAATTCTCCATTGCGTAGCTTCAGTTCGCTAGAACCATATTGCACCGCTTTCAGTTAGCTAGAACCCTTCTTCCATCTTTTACCCCAGCGGAGATTCGAAAATCGGCACGTGGTTGCTTCATTGTTAGTCTCGATGCTCGGTTTTCAGTTCGCTAGAACTCTTTTCGATGGAACTCGGCCTTTAAGAGTTAATTAATTGCGTCTATATAATTGCAGTATTGCGTCGAAAAAACGTGCGCCGAGCATCACCGCAACAAGATATTCAATGAAGTCTGTCAACCCGATTATCAATACGGTCTAGTAAGTTATAAAAGAAAATTAACCATCACGAACAATTAAAAATATGATTTATAAATATTATTTGATAATATTTTTCAGGCCTACAACTGTGAGTATATATTAAATTAAAAGTTCAGGTAACATAACATTGTACCTTAAAAGAACGGCTAGTTATGTTACCTGAACTTTTCAATATTTTTTTCATTTGTAGTGAAAGGCTAATAGTAATTAAACACACCCTAGTAATATACATTTTTCTTTTCAAGTGCAACCTCTTTATTCTTGCTACGTTAAATGTTACGACAAAAATTACGTTTACAAAGCTAACGCTCATAAAAAAACGGGGACGTATTGCCGTACCACTGACGTAATTTTCATTATCTTATTTAGATTAAAATACTTGACGTCGCTTTTAATAATATTGACATATTGTGCAGCTTAAACTGGGAAGATGCACTTCGTACACTTGCAATGCCATCGTCGAGGAGAACGGTCTTCCGAGGTAGTTAGTCTCAGGATAAACAATGCCTTTCCTTATTATTTGTATAATAATATCAATTAAAGTTATAATTAAAATAAAAATTTTACTAACGTTGCTGTTAAACTACAAACTCGGTTTAAAAATCCCTTGACCTTTCGAACTCAAAAATTGCGTCACAACCCCTTGACCTTACGAACTCAAAAATTGCGTCACAACCCCTTGACCTTACAAACTCAAAAATTCCGTCACAACCCCTTGACCTTACAAACTCAAAAATGGCGTCACAATCTCTTGACCT
Organism: Phalangium opilio; assembly: GCF_054372755.1. NCBI lineage: Eukaryota > Metazoa > Arthropoda > Arachnida > Opiliones > Phalangiidae > Phalangium > Phalangium opilio. The sequence goes on along the minus strand of NW_028324216.1, from coordinate 691,558 downwards.
TACGAACTCAAAAATTGCGTCACAGCCCCTTGACCTTACAAACTAAATATTCCGTCACAGCCACTTGACCTTCTAGACCTTGAACTTACGAACTCAAACATTGCGTCACAACCCCTTGAACTTACGAACTAAAAATTCCATCACAGCCACTTGACCTTCTAGACCTTGACCTTACGAACTCAAAAATTGCGTCACAACCCTTTGACCTTACAAACTAAATATTCCGTCACAGCCACTTGACCTTCTAGACCTTGAACTTACAAACTCAAAAATTGCGTCAAAGCCCCTTGACATTGCGAACTAAAAATTCCCTCACAGCTCCTTGACCTTCTAGACCTTGACACTTGAACCATGTCGTACATATTCACTTACACAAAAGAAACATAAATTAAAATCAATTGAACGTTTAAACTTTATGACTTACGAATAAAAATCGGTATTAATATCAAAGACAGAACAGTCGCGTATAAATTAAAGAATTAAACCTCGATACTAAATTACCTTAGCAATACAATCACTTCTATAAATTAATAATATCACTATTTTAATTAAAATAACTGCAAACCTTATTCAGAACAAAAATGTCTCTGATATGGTACATAGCAATTTTGTCCTTTGCTAAATACGTTTCTACAGGTAATGTAACGACTGCATCACGTGATAGAATCATACTTTAAAAATATTTTAACCAGTTTAAACAAATTTATCAAAAAGAAAATGTTTTATTCTAATTATATTTTTATTTTGGTGTTTTTCAATTTCAAGATAAGCTAGATTTCATCGGACAAGATGACGCCGAAATATGCAATATTCTTTTTGGTTACGAGGCGACAATTCCGACAGAAGTGGTTAGTAAAATACAAAACCTTAAATTAACAAAATACCCTAATTAACTTTGAAAAAATTAACGATTTCGCTTTAAAAGACCGACTTCAATCCTTGCTTAATTTACTGTGAACTCTACGGAAACGTTTATGCAACTGCCAGACCACCCAAAAGCGTTTGTGGAAAACAATCGGTAAATATTTAACTTTAATTCGTTAAAACTCGTACCGAGGGGCTAGTCACTCATTATAATAAGGGTGATTACCCCCTCGATTTACCATACAGAATGACTTTTTTTTTTCAAAACAGATTTGCGTTGATAACAAATGTTATCGAAACGACATTAATCTTGGAAAAATTTGCCTTAAATCGAATAAGAAATACGTTGGTGGGGCATTTAAGGTAATCAAATACTTATTATGAATTTTATAGACTTATGTATCAGGTATGCATACAGTTAAAAGGAATTATAATGTACAAGTTTTCTTAACTCATATCCTTAAATCGAATAAGAAATACGTTGATGGGGTATTTAAGGTAATCAATTACTTATTATGAATTTTACAAACTTATGTATCAGGAATGTATACAGCTACTAGGAATTATAGTGTACTATAGTTTTCTTAACGCACCTAGGGGGATTTTCGTTTTTTTTTGTGGGTGGAGCTAGCAAGACTAATCATTATATATGACGAATTTTAGGCCTACCTTCCTAATTCAATATATTTTATTATTATTATGAACTTAAAGAATCCGGAGGTGATATGCAAAATATCATGTTATGGAATAAATGGAGTCGTTGAAAATATTAATATGCCATTTGATACACCATGCGCAACTGCAGCTGTAAGATGGAATTATACATGGTGTTCTTCCAAAAGGGATATTAAATTTGATATCATTGTGTGTTAATTAGTTTCTTATGTTAAATTAATCAGAAAACACTCCAATCCAATGTTCAAAATGATAACTTGTGTTAGTGGGTGCATGCATCCCTTATGGGGACATTCAAAATCGGCTGCTCATAGAAAAAAGTATATAGCTACATTTGCGATTCTCAAAATTGATGATTTCCCACTCACTGTAATTCGGTACTATAATTACCATCCCTTTTTGGAAGAACACCCTGTATCCTAAACCTTTAAATATCTAACTAACAAATAATATAATTAAAATTTACAAATGCAACCAGAATAATGGCCAACTAGGTTCTTGCGGACACACTGGAACTTGCTTAACTGAAACAGTTCCGTTATTGCGTAGCATTTACAATGCTGCAACTAACATGAACCGGCCAGGAACTATGGTTGATAACAACGTAGGCAACCGAACCAGGAAATATTACACAGGATACAATCCAATCAGGCCAAATTACAGCAGGCCCGATAACAACAGATACAACCGACTAATGAGGCTTGATAACAACCGATACAACAGACCCATGTCTGATTACAACAGATACAACCCTGAATTAGATTATTAACATTTTCTGTGTCAATAAAAACTTAAAAGTTTTCTTTATTATGTTGTTATAATTAAACAATAAACCAAACCGAATTAATAAAATTGTGCTAAAATATTACGGTTGCATTTGAAATGTTGATAACAACCGATAATACAACAGAACCAAGAAGTGATATCTAGTTTATTAGGGAGAAGTTATAAATTCGCCCCACATTTCCAGACAGCTTTATCTCCAGTCCAAACGTTACGTAAGTCCGGAGTTAATCCCCGCCGCCTCTAAATTACAACCAGCAATCATCTCATTGGTTCTTGAAAACTCGTGCACGTCAGCGCGACGCGAATGACGAAAATTACTTATTTTCCGACTGAGGAGAGGCGAAATAGCCTGGCGGCCTCCTTTTACGTCCCCCCTTGTATTTTGAAAGGGGGACTATGGCGCGCGAATACTTAGGCATCTTATACCTTCTCCCTAATAAACTAGATATCACTTCTTTACAGAACCATGTCTGAGTCTGATAAGAACAGATGCAATCATCTCCTTGGTCAATAAAAACTAAAAGTGTTTTTTCATTTTTGTTGCTATGATTAAACAATTAATAAAATTTATTAAAATTGTGCCATAATATTTCGGTTGCATTTGAAATTTATTTATTTATTTGAAAGAAACTGGAAAAAATAACACCAGAGACAAATAGAAGAAACAGAAAGCTTTGAAATTGGACGGATAACCTTGAAGTTATTGTTAATAATAGTGCAGATTAATTTAAAGACTACATTAATTTGAAATACAACATTACAGCATCTTTATCGTACTTAAGTACATATAATTTAATCTAATTTAATTAAACCTGAATATAATTTTAACGAAGGATTACGCTCAATTCCCGCAACGCCGAATGGTGGTTGATTTTTAACTTGGCAATTACCGTTCCAGTCGCAACGACCAAAACTTCCAAAATCCTGGTTTTAATTCAAACCATAATTAATTTTTTAAAAAAATAATACATAAAGCCACTAGGAACCATTAGCCCCCCCCCATATATATCCCATTTTATTTACGTTTGAGTTACTGCAGAATGTCCCAGCGGCTCTTAACTTGGGTTCGGTTACATCTTCGTAATTATTAAGCTTGTAACAGTAATATTTGCAAGAATTATCTTCAGACTGCAGATATTAAAATATTACAATAAAGATTTAAAAAAAAATCTCGTATAAAACGTGACCCTTTTCAAAAGAGGCGAGGCTTAGTATCGTCTGCTTGATTTAGGGTTAAAATTGAACACTGATTGTACGGTATGTTGACAACAAAGACGCTAGATGGGGCTAATTCAACGTTACATGCAGTCCTGCACCAAATTTGGATGGTCCGTATTGTTTGAAGCCATATCTCAATTAAATAAGTCCTTGTTGACAAACATACCCATCAGTGTTCTGTCGTAATACACATCAGATGGTCAACACACCAGACTACTTTACTATTACCGACTTCTTTTCAAAAGGGTCAACTGGTCATTTTTAAAATTTTTAGTAACCCGACACAGTACCCTTTCACCGGCGTTGTACCCTTCACTTTTGCATAAGCTAACAATATCCGGATCTTGAAAAGTGCATTTATCGTCAATGCAAACCTTGCGAAAAATGAGAAATATGTTCTAATTCAACTTCTAAACTTTGAATAGCAACAAGTTCAAAATCTAGAAATGTTTTGTCCATTTGCATGCAATTTCACATTGGAAAGTACTAGATACACGGAAAACTAGCTCGATTCGCTTATCCGATGTGTCTGACTGAAGTGGGTGGGTCAGAAACTCTAAACTCCTCCCCTTTTAAAGTAACGTCACTACGCTCGTAGTATAGAGTCTGCTTTATACCTAGCCCCATTTTAGTCCTACACATCATCCGAGTCCAAGAAAAAGGGTATAAAATTATAATTTTGGGACAATCGTTATTACCAATGTGTATGGCTAAAGTGGGCGGGTCCCAAACTCTTAACTCCTCCCCCTTAAGGCAACGTCACTATGCTCACGGTTTAGAGTCAGCTTTACACACTCCCATGGGTAACAGAAAGATGGCATAAACTTATCATTTCGAGATGTAGAACTGATCAACTATTTTAAAAGTTGTAGGCCTAAGTTTTATAATAATTAAATACTTTATCAGGTCCGCAGTAACTATATTTTGGTCTCTTAGTTCTCTTTATGACCGACGAAACATTGCAGTAAATTAAGCAGTTATTCGGATCTTCAATCTTAAATTTGTAATTAGGAAAAAACCGCATCAATTAAATCAAAAACTTAATTGATTAAACCGTTAAAAATAAACACAACTAACATATTCGTAAACTTCTAGAGCCTGGTAACCGTATCTTTCTTTACAATATGTCAAATCACTTTTACCACGAAACGGCGGCCCTTTAATTAAATTTAATTAATATCAATTAATTATATAATTAGTATTTAAATTTAAGTCGTGGCTTACCCATAAAAGAGACTGAATTTTCCACGACAAAAATCAAAACGCAAAAAAAGGTAGCAACAACAGACATCTTTGAAGGAATATCAGATCTCAAATGAAGAAAATTCAGTATCATATGGATTTTACCACGTCTATTTAGTTTAATTCAATTTAATTTAATGTTAATTAATTTATGGGAGTATTGTCCATTTAGGAATAAATTAAAATTGGGTTTTCAATATCTACGGATATTACTTATGAGCCCTTGAAATTGCAATTAATGACATGATATATTCAAATCATTAATTAGAAAACAATACTGATATTGTTTTGTATCAATAAATTTATTTGATTTAATTTAATCAAATAATAGAATATTAAATATCAAGGTAGATAATTCAGTATTGAATTTTAATGAAAAATTCAATTTATGACAGCAATTCTTTTTTAAAAAAATATTAGATTTATGTTATTTGATTTTATCAAAGAATCGATTCTAAAATCTCAACGCAAAGATAATTCAGAAGTGGATTTTAAAACCATTGGTTTAAAATGAAAATGTTAGCAATTTTGGTGTTGCTTTACCTATTTTGCTTAGAATCTTGGGCCTACAATGGTGAACATAATATTTTTACACTAATTAGTTCATGTTAATTACGCATATACAGGATGTATATTTATTACACAGGTAAACCAAAATATGTTGGTGAAACCGATGCTAAATTTTGCAACGAACAATACGGAGCCCATGCAAAAGTTGCCGAAAATGTGGTATGGAAGGAAAATTATTTAATTCATTTTCAAATTTATTAATTATTTTAATTATTACTTTTAAAAAAGACAACACCATTGCCTTGTTACATTTACTGCAACGTTAGTGGCAAAGTATATCTAACTGCAAGACCACCTTATAGTGTCTGCGGACATCAGAGGGTAAGTTAACCTTCATGATCTATGATCACACCATAAAATTAATTAAAATATATGCTAATTTTGTAAAATTTTTGCAAACGCCGTGTATTCTTCTACACATAGTTTTGCTTGAAAAACCAATGCATTCGTAAAGACGGTCCTTTGACGACAGTTTGCAAGAATGCCAATAAGGACTACGCTTACGGAACGGTAAAAATAAATTAGCCTGGAATGCATATAGATACTTGGAATCATTGTGTAAGTGAAAACCATTTTCACTCAACGTATCTATGCAACTTCTTGTGGGAGGAGCTTAGTTAATATAGAAATTAACACGGGAGAAATGGGGCCACAATGATTCCTAGTAGCTGTATGTATTACTGCCTTAGCAATTAACCAGCAAAAGTTTAAATGACTATATTTAATTTTTCTGTCATTTCAGGAAACAGGAGGTAATTGCAAATGGTCTATTAAACATTAATCTAATTTAACTTAAATTACTCATTAAAAATAAACGTTCGAATAGTCGAAACGTTGACATGCGTAGTGCACTGTTACAAAGAAAACGCAACAAGTTGGCACGAGAGAGTACATAAACCTGATGGATCTTTATGCCACGCAACTGACAAACCAGATAAAGTAAGATACCTGACCGCTTTAGAACCTATGACCTACCTATAGGTCACTTCGTGACAAGCTCCAGTTTGTAACCAGTGAAAAACCAGGGATATATTTAATTTTAGAAGTAGGAATGAAGAACGGTTAGTATTTACTTCAGTCTGACTCATAGCCCACCCAGTATAGAGCCCCTCCCTCCAACACGTAACGAAAAGTTTAAATTATCTTATTGGCTCACTTAAACTACGTTTTGATGACTTTGCTGATGCGTGGACGGCGGAAAATACGTAATTCCTTTTTACCTCTGTCGCTATGACCCGCCTCTTCTTTCATACCCCTCCGTCCCGGGGAAGGGGGTCCGGGACTTTGACGCGCGCCCAGATTACTCTGTTCTCCATTACTACAAATAAAATTAAATCTATCCCTGGACAAACTTATAGCCAACATATCTTATGAACTTATGGTGGTTCTTTCACAAAAGTTTCACTCTTAATTTGACAGACTAACGGTCGACTTGGAATTTGTTACGGATTCACATGTTGGGCAATCAACGAAAACGAAAAACGTCCCCTGTTAAAAATGATCTACAATCCAATAAAAGGTCTAATAATGGATGATTGACAAACAACTTGAAAATAAAAATAATAATAATAAGATTCAATATAATTTTCTCAAATGTACCTATAACATAATAAAATTATTAACTAGCATTGATTGCTTCGCGTAAATTTTTAACATGATTTTTCCTGATAATAAATGATACAAAGAAGTAGTGCCATACTGAAGCGTAATGCGCAGCGAGATAGGCTATATTATCCGCTTGGGTAAAATGGGTCATACATAATGATTAGTCTAGTTAGCTCCTCCCCCAAACCTCGCCTAAACACGTTGCTAAAATGACACGTACACAATGATTCCTAGTAGCTGTATGTATTCCTGTGTTAAAATCATAGCTTTGACATTTATTTAAAAAAATAATGAATAAGCTCTAATTAATTAAGTTGGGAAAATTACGACTCATTTAAATCGAATATTGTTTTTAAATTCAATTGGAGTTAAATCACCCTAGATAATTTACGTTTCTATACGAGAAAAATTAATTTAATGAAGTACCCATTAATTAAAATTAAAAGTAAAATTTTACCAAAAAGGTTCAAGGAAAATTATATTGCAGTTTAGTTAAAACTTTCGGTGTTAAAATGATGTCGATAATCCTTGCGATTACGCTAATTTCTACAACAATTAATTTTGTTAAGACTGGTAAGTAGAATCCATATAATAACTGAGAATGTTGAAATAAATTGGGGCGACGTTGCAAGAGGGTCCCGGAACTTATAATTCCTCTCCCAACTTATTGTCTTACCCAGTTTTTTTCTTCCCATAAAAACTTGCTGTGGTTATCGATGGACATTTACACTTTCTCAGATCTAATATATGTTCTTGGCAATAATTAAATTAAGGTTTTTTAAATTAACCTCTTATTAGATACGATCAAATTCTTGGGTGACACCGACTCCCAGTTTTGTAAGAATACTGGCTACGAAATACCAGCATCTGTGGTATAAGCGATTATGCAATTTAAATACAGATAAAAATAATAAATTTTTATAATTATTTTTCATGTTTTAATTTAAGGACAATTATAATCCTTGCTATATTTACTGCGATGGTTCTGGAAAAATATACAAGACACTACGATCATTTCTTAGCATTTGCGGCAAGAGATCGGTAAGTACATCAACAAATATTCACTTAACGACTTAGTCAAAGCTTCTTAATTGTCTGTTGACCAATTTGACCAACCAATCAGTGATTGTAATCAAATCTACTTAATATTATACATATTACTGTATGCAGTTATCTTTTTCATCACATTTAATTTCCCTCTATACCCAGCTGCAGAAAATAGCAGTAGCCACAACTGCTCCAATTCGGTTGGTGATTGGTGACATTATTTGTTAATTCATGTTGAATTTTGAGCCTGCATGCGTAATTGACACACGGGAAAAATTAATTAATGAGTTAGAATGATTATATTTTAATTGCTTCAATTGGAGTAATTATTATTATCCCATAGATTAGATTTAGTTGTTGTAGACCTACAACACCTGGAGGTGGCTGGTAAAGTAGATTTTCGGTGTCCCCTAGTATACCGCGAGATGGCAGTACACTAAAACGGTAGATTTTACTGTACCTCACATTCTATTTTTTTCTATTTGCTCTTGCTAAAACTTAAGGTTTGCATACACGAGTATTGCCTATTGAAAGAAAGCCGTCTTTTGCAAATATGCCAAAAACTGGGATACAATTACGGTGTTAAGGTAATTAAGAACTTAATTAACTTTAATTACATTTAAAGTTAATGTAATTTATAATTAAAAAATGTTATAGAATCCAGAAAAAATTTGCGAAATTACTTGTTACAAAAACGACGGCACTATGAAGAATGTATATTCACCAGAAGGCGATTTTTGCACCACTCGTCTTGTAAGTTAATAATTCTAGCATTACGCGTCATACTTATGGAAGGAACATATCTTATAAACTTATGTTTCGAATTTTTTTTTTTGGTATTTTAGGATAATGGCGTTCATGGTACTTGTTCAGCTGATGGGAGATGCAAAGAGACTAAAGAGCCTTTGACATAAGCCCCCCTCCCCCCACCTATTGGAGGTAATACGTCACTCAACGGAAACCTTGGAATACATACAGCTAAGAAGGATAGCGAGATAGGTTGGGCAAAATTCGTCCGTCATATATAAAAAATAGCTGCCTAGATACGTTGAGTGAAAAAATTTTTCACGTACATTATTATTCCTAGTAGCTGTATGCATTCCAGGAAAAACCCAATGAACTGTACGTGTTTAATAAAAGCATTGTTTTCTTTTGTAATTTCAGATTATAAAACTAATAATATGAATAACAGCTGAAATATTAAATAAAATAATTAATGTGAAATTAAATTAAATTAAATTACTTTGAATTAATTACGTAATTTGGTTCATTTCATAATTCCTTGACCTTCGAAGGATATCCATATACTGTAGCAGCCCCACTACAAACTACAGTCAATTTTAAATACCCCCTTAATTAAGTAAAGTAAAATTAAACTAATTAAACAGATCCTGCAAAACCTCTTAGTAATTAAACCGGTTCTAAATTTAAGTTCAATTAAATCAAACTAATTAAAGCTAACGAAAACTCAAACACACCCTCAAAACATCTTAGTAAACCAGTTCTTAATTAATCCCACAAAACCAAAACAACACCACAATAAATAAATAAATAAATAAATAAATAAATAAATAAATAAACAGAACCTAATTTAAAACTAATACCTACCTACACTTTCAAACAATAAATTACTAAATAAGTCAAACAAATACCCTCTAATTAGCAATTAACCTGCATAAATATTAAGAGAAAAATAATTTATAAAAATATAAAAAATAAATATTAGAAAAACAAGGAGAGAGAGAGAAAGAGATCAATTGAGAAATTTAAAAAAAACTTCAGGGAAATTTTATCGGCTTAGAGGAAGTAATTAAAATTATATCATCAAGGTGGACTGGACCTCTACACGGCGGTAGTCGGTTAAGTTCAATGGCCGACAAACCAATCAAAACGCAGCCTCAAGGGGCCAAGGATAAAAGGCGGGAAACAGGGGGGGGGGGATTTGACCCGCAAAAAAATTAAATAAAAAAATTCTGGGAAATGTGTTTTGCCCACTAAAATAACTGTAATATAAAATATATAACGAATATTTCAAAACAAAAATACCGTCATTATAGTTGACGTTTCAATTCATTAGAGAACGTTCAACTTAAAGTGATAGTCGCCTATAATAAAATAATAATAATAATAATTGTATTGACCCTCAAAATGTTTAGGGGCGTTAAAGGGAGGGTGAAACTCAAAATAAAGTGATGTTTTTTATTAATTAGATTCTTCTGCTAATTATGAGACCAATCTGAAACGTCTTCGAATGATTTTAAAATTCAAATTAGTTAAATTAGAATAGATTTCATAGATAATTTTAAACTTGCACCTCCAGCCAATCGCGTAACGCCCTGCTTTCTAGTTAGTAAAATCCACGTGTCACGCTCCTATTTATCTCGCGCCGCGCCACGATTGGTTTTATCCCATCACGTGCAATTTTTATTAAATCCCGCGTTAAATTTAATTCCACAGGAATTATCTGAGACTATCCCTTTAAAAGACCATCAAATCTCGTGGACTAAATTTAATTCCACATGAATTACGTGAGACTATCCCTTTAAAATACCACCAATAAATTTACCACCCCGTTTCATAATGAATAGTTCTTAAAATTCTTTCATTAAATTGAAAGTTAATTGTCTATTTAAAAAAATAGCGAATCATTAATTATTCTTAAACGTAATGTATGTAATATTTGGTCCTATTTTAGAAGTCTGTAGTAGAAAGTAAAAGGTACTTATCACTTACCAGAAATTATTAATTAATTAATGCAAAAATAAATTAAATATTCATGGCTATGAATTTTTTAATAAATTAAGTTCAATAAATAAGACAATTGATGATGATTAAAAATATGCCACCCAAAAAAAATGTTTGGTTTGATTTGAATTCCATGTTTTTTTGTGTTTAACACAAAAATGTTCAATTTTTATGTCAATTATGTTTTAAATAAGGTACGAAATATTGCATTTCAGTTTTTTTTCAATCACTAAAATATATGGGGGTCAATAGGTCACGGTTGGTCAAATTAAGTGACGTCACTACTGCGTGGTCACGGCAGCTGTATTGGTTGTTGGTCCAATTGGTGGTACGCAAAGACCATTTCGACAACGGAAAAATCCCTAAATTGATAATAATATTTGGTCACTATTGGTTTCATTTGACCCCGTTGTACCATGAACCAATTGCACCAGGATCACATGCTTGGGTACCAGCAATTAAATTGCGACCATGTTGTAAGAGATGCGGGAATATAGACCAAGGGTTAACCAACACCGTGTATAATGATATTACAAGCTCCAAAACCTTAGTAATGCGCGCGCAATTACCCTACACCAAGGCTTAACAGCATTTCTAATAAAGAAGTAAATTGCTTAGTCATTGTACGAAATAGTTATCTAAGCAAAGGCTTAAACTAAAGTCAATAAGATACTCGATTATTTTAACCAACTGCCCCCTAAAATCGCCAGTACCACGGTGCCTTAATGCACCAAACACCAGCAAAGGCTTACTAAGCACCCTTTGCCAAGGCTTAAAGAATAAACCCGAAAATTGCTTAGGCAAAGGCTTAAATCCAAGCCATAGATAGCAAATACTACCAAAAACCAACCCAACTCCAAGGTGGATTTATAAGCTTAAGCATAAACAAGGGTTTAAAAGCCCAAGTACTTAAGTAGAAGTACTTAAAAAAGAAAAAGTTAAATATCCACTCACCACTCTGGTGCAAGGTGCGCCGTCGATTCTGGTTACCAGCCTATCTAGAGAGCCTTCAATATTACATACCGCACTGCACAAAACCTTCACCGAAAACGAAGTAAAAACACGTGATTTTACAAAATGAATGTAGGCCAATTTTAGACGAATTTTTGATTAATTATTTTAGGCTTACCGGCACTATATTGTTGACTGGTTTTCCGCGAGCTGACTTCTGGCACGCTCTGATATCTTCCTCTTGGAAGCACCGTCCATTCATACACCTCTGCGTCATTTTAAAATTACATTTAAATTAATTTAATAACTTAACTTAATTTGTAATTAAAGCGTTAAGTTTTTGAGACATACCTTGTTATCTCCGCAAGTGGTATCGTCAGGCATCTTGTACTGGTTATGAGTAAACAAACCAGTAAAGCATCGGTAACCACAACCATTCGATCCTGGAACCTACAAGTTTCAAAGTCAAATTAGGCTTCATGACATTTTGTCACAAGTTAGAATTGTATAGTTTTAAGGATGTCATAGGTTTAATTACTTACCATAACGGCTCTCCTAAGGGTTGAATTATTAACGTGTCGTAAGCAAGCCGCTTGGAGATTATTGATATCGAAATTGAAAGTGACTGCTGGCCTCGAAGTACCTTGACCGTAGTTGGTAACTTGGAAAAAGGATAAATCTGGTCCAGGCGCACTTGTAGTTGTCGTTGATGGTTTAGGACGGGCGACTGTTGTACGGTTCCTGTTTGGTGCTGGTCTTCTACTGGGGGTAGGTCTTCGAGATGGTGTTGGTCGCCTGCTTGGTGTTGGTCTTCTGGATGGTGTGGGACGTCTACTTGGAGTTGGTCTCCTACTGGGTGTAGGTCTTCGACTTGGGGTAGGTCTACGGCTAGGTGTTGGTCTGGTAGTTGGTTTACGAGTAGGTGCGGGTGTTGTGGTAGTCACTGCACTGTCTTGTCCTTCCTCGGTACCATTAACTTGGTACGACACTAATGGCGGTATCTTCGTCGTTGGTGCCTTGGTAGTTACTCGAACGTATGTACCCGGTTTTTTGATGGATATGGGTGGCTCAGTTTCCGATACAACCGCTTGTACCACTTCCTGTTGGACCACAGGAGGTTCCGTCTCGGCTACAACTGCTTGTACCACTTCCTGTTGGACCACAGGAGGTTCAGTCTCGGCCACAACCGCTTGTACCACTTCCTGCTGTACTACAGGAGCTTCGGTCTCGGCTACAACCGGTTGAACGACAGGAGGTTCCGTCTCGGATTCCTGCGATATACTTTGTTGTACCACTTGTTGAACTGGAGCGGTAGTTGTCTCGGCTACCACAGCTTGTACTGGTAATTGTTCCTGATTAACTTGTTCTTGGACAACCTGTTCTACTTGTTGAATCGGAGCTTGGGTAGTAGTGGTTTCGGCTACGACGGGTTGTACATCAGGTACTTGTTGTAAAGGTACTTGAGATTGTTCGACCGGGGTTTCAGTCTCAGCAACCACAGCTTGTACCGGGATATGTTCTTGACTTACTTCTTGCTGCTCTTGTTGAATTACTGGCCTTTCTTCTTCAGAAACCACGGCTTGAACTGGTAATGTTTCCTGATTTAATGGGGAATTATCAAGAGACTGTTGCAAAGACGGTGAAGTAACCCCATCAACTTCATTTATGGATGTGACAACTGAAATGAACGTCACTGGGTCTCTTGGTAGTAACGTCGTAGTTGATTCGTCCCTCGATGACACAGTGGTCAGTCTTTGTTTGGTCTTCAATTGGTTTATTTGTTGCTGAATAACATTAGAGTCGTATCGGTTAGGACCATCTGGTTTGAAAAGGTGTGGCAAAAGCGTAGTGTATTTGTCCATTAAAGTGGTCAGCTTCTGATTGGAGGAACTGACGGTACTTTGATACTGTGGTCTTGAGGTTGGTCTGGTTGAGGGACCACCGTGATTGTTCTCAATTAAGATTGTCGGGGGTACAGCGGTACTCGAATACTGTCCCATGGAAGGCGTTGTCTTATGGTTATCAAAAACAACTTCGCTGCTTAATTCACCGGGAACTTTGGTACTACCAACTTGGTATCCAAGGTAAGGATAAGATGGTGCGTCGGTCTCACCAGGAACTGAGTAATCCGGCGATGCTTGTGTGGTACTACTCGGTGGAGGTTTGGTACGTTCATTTTCGCGTTGTGCAGTTTGTCTTTCAAGTAACTCCAAAAGTTCCATTAATTCCGCAATGAGTTTCTTGTTGTCTTCAAGGGCATTGCTGGGTTTCGAAGAACTCTCAGTGGTAGTTGTGGTTTCGTAGGATGGTGTTTGAGAATGAGAATGATGTAAAGGTGTTGGTTTGATTTTTAAGTATGGTCTCAAAGCTGGGATAATTTGATATGGTGGGTTGCGATTATCCAATACGGATATGGTTGTACCGTGGGTTGCGGGACTTGGTCGGGCCTTGATACCTTCTGGTGGATTACGAACGGTGAAATCTTCCGTCGAAACTGGAGTTGTAGACGGGGAACTTGGATATCTCTCGTAAGTAAAACTGGGGAAGTCACCACTTTGAGGCTGCTCAGGACGCGATTTAATTGGCTGTGGTGGATACCTAACGTCGAAATGTTCCGTGGTAGTTGTAGGAGTTGTAGTTGGATCTCTTTCGTAGGTGAAGGTAGGTAAATCCGATACTTGTGGTCGATCTGGTCGGGCCTTGATTGGTTGCGGTGGGTACCTGACGTCAAAATCTTCGGGGGTAGTAGTAGGAGGGTCGGTACTTGTCAAACCAGGACGCGATTTGATAGGTTGAGGTGGGTACCTAACGTCGAAATGTTCCGTGGTAGTTGTAGGAGTAGTAGTTGGATCTCTTTCGTAGGTGAAAGTAGGTAAATCCGATACTTGTGGTCGCTCTGGTCGTGCTTTGATTGGTTGTGGTGGGTACCTGACATCAAATACTTCAGTGGTAGTCGTAGGGGGGTCGGTACTGGTCAAACTAGGACGGGATTTGATAGGTTGAGGTGGGTTCCTGACGTCAAAATCCTCGGTAGTAGTGCTGGGTGTGCTCGGGTACCTTTCGTAAGTAAAGTTAGGTAGGTCCGACACTTCGGGTCGTTCAGGACGGGCTTTAATTGGCTGCGGTGGGTATCTGACGTCGAAAGCCTCAGTAGAAGTAGTAGTAGTACCTTCCGTTGTAGATGGTAACTTTGCCGGTTGAATTGGTCGAGCGGGCGGTGGACTTGGTCTTTTTAAATAAGGGTTTATTATTGGACGTCGTCCTATGTATGGGACTTGTGTCGTAGGAGATGGTCTGATGAAGTCATCAATAGTTATTATGGGTCTTCGAGTTGTCGAAACAGCTTCTTCGGTTTCGGCCTCAATTGGGGCGTATGTCGGTTGTTGAGGTCTACCCTTAACCGGGTACCTTTGAGTCGTTGTTGTTATGTCCGGTTCGCTTTCAACCGCCTCGTAGCTAGGGCTACTATGATTATCCTCAACAATGGTACTAGTTGCAGCCGGCGGTATTGTGGGTCTCTGAGGACGTTTAGCATAGACGCCTTTGACCGGTGGTGGATAGAACAATGTTGAACTGTAGAAAATAGCCGAGGTTGATGGCTTGCTCGTTGTCGTCGTTCCCTGTTTAGGTACCGCCATGGGCGTTGTTGGGTTACGGTTATCCACGATTAGGATTGGTTCCGTGGTACCGGGTTTCACGGTTGACTGTACCTCTTGGGGTACTGGTTCATCATTTTGCGATGATTCTGCTACAACAGGTAAGGGTTTATATCGGTCAGCGATAGTGGTCGCAGCACCACCACCGTGGTTTGAAAATAGCTCGGTGACCTTTGTCACACCGTAACCTTCAGATGAAGATTCTTCCTGTATAATTTGTTGTACTCTAACAACGATAAAATTGTAGTACTGGGGTTGTTAATTACGTATAATTGTTTTTAACATTATTTTCAAAGTAATTAAGCTTACCTCTGAGTTGTGGCTTCGGCCTCAACCGCTAATGGCTTGTATCTATTGGACGGAGCAGGTACCCATGGATTAACATCAATTAAATCTTGAGTAAGTACCGACGGCTTTGTTGTTTGGTCAGTTTGTTGTGCAGCAGCAATCTGTTGTTTAAACTGGTAGCTTTCTTTGTCTCTGCTGTTAAAAAACTCAGCCGCTTCCGATAAGGTGTTATCAAAAAGACTTTCGTCTCTGGTGGTTGGTGACTTTAGGGTTGTCGTTTCACTTGTGGCATTAGGACGACGTCTGGCGTCCAAGACTACGGCCAATTCTGGATTACTGGTCAGATCTTGTTGGGGTACGTCCGTCACCAGATCGTCTGAACTTGAAACCCCAGCCGCTCGCGGTTGAGTATAAGATGACGTCTCAGTTTCAAGTTCCACTTGGGTTGTTGATTTCGAAGTCGCTTGCTCAGTTGAAGTTGGGGCGCTTTCGGATGATGTACTTGGAGTAATGGTGGAAGTACTTGATGAAGTGTCGATTTTCTCGGGTTCAGAAGATTTAACGAGTTCAGAGACGGGTTCCGAAGACAGTTTCAAGGGTTCGGGTGAGTTTTCAGCGGGTTCTGTGGAGGATGTTTCTGGTTCCAAGGATGGTTTGGCGGTTTCGGAAGTAGATTCGATCGGTTCCGGTTCCGAAGTGGGTTTGGGGGGTTCAGGGTCAGAAGATGGTTTAACGGGTTCAGGTTCCAAAGTGGGTTTGGCGGACTCAGGTTCCAACGAGGACTTTACAGGTTCTAGGGACGGTTTGGTTTCATCCAAAGATGGTTGTATGGGATCTGCTTCAGTAGAAGGTTGAACCGGTTCTGGAGAAGGGTTAAGAGGTTCCGGAGAAGGTTTGGCTGGTTCCACAGATGGTTTGACGGGTTCGGGAGACGCGATTGGATCGACATAGTGTATGGAAGGTTTGGCTAAGGCGTACGGTCGACCAAAAGCGTTGACCCTTTCCGTGTCACCGTCGGGGGCACTTCTGAGTCGGGTTTCCGCGCCATAAAACGGGTCGTAGTATCGATAAGCCGGGACGTCACCTTCACCCGGAATTTTCTGACCTTAAGAAGGAAATTAAAATACGATTTAAATCAATTATAAATACAGGTATTAACTAACTTTCTGGTAACGTATATTTAATAACATATTTTAAAATAATTATACATTGGTTTGACTCGTATTTTAAATTTAGACAAGACTTTTTGCCCATAAATTTCACGCGCCAATAAATACGAGCTACAAGCGGAAAGTTTTAGTTTTCCCGCCTATTTTTAGTTTCGCGCCAAAAAAACAACAAAAATGTTTGCCTTGACATCACATCTACAAATTGATTTGGGAGGTTAACCATATCACTTTCGTGAACTATTTTCTTTCTTAATACAATTCGTTGTCGATAAAGTTAACAAAATTATTTAGGTAAATCGCGCGTCTTCAAATTATCTCAAGTTGAAGTTCCCATCGATTTTTCATTTCAAAATTCCCTGATTGTAAGATATTTTAAAAAAATCCCTGAATTTTCCCCAACCATTTAAAAAAATCACTAAATTTTCCCATGCCAATTTAAAGAAATGCGTAAATATTCCCATGTAAATTTTAAAAAAATCCATAAATTTTCCCATGCCAATATAAAAAATCCCTGACATTCCCTTAAAATTAAAAAAAAATCCCTGACATTCCCTTGACAATTAAAAAAAATCCCTGGCAATCCCTTGACAATTAAAAAAATCCCTGACATTCTCTGGCAAAATAAAAAAATTCCTGACATTCCCTTGACAATTAAAAAATCCCTGGCAATCCCTTGACAATTAAAAAATTCCCCAACATTCCCTTGATAGTTAAAAAAATCCCTGATAATCCCTTGACAGTCAAAAAATCCCCGTAATTCTAGGTACAAAGTAACAACCTTTATAAACCAATAAAAAAATATTTCACGACATCAAAAAAAAAAAAATAAATATATAAAAAAACGTAAAAAATTTAAAAAAATAAAAAAGGACGGTCTTCATTCAGCGGGTCAATAATTCATAGGGTTTTTATCCTGAATAAACTCTAGTGTACAACACACGTACGTCTCTACACTCTATAGTAAGGAGAAGTCACCTTTATCTTAGACAAGATGCTAAAATTCAAGATATCTATACACATATATATATATATATTTTACAGTTCTAATCCGGATTTCCGCAAGGCCGTTAGTTTAAGATATATGCCCCCTAACCAGTTAAGATATTACTCGTGGACATATAGACCCTACGGTACAAAATTAACATTCTATCTAGACGCCACTAGGTACCAGGTTTTTTTGGGGGTTTTTTTCTTGGTTTTTTTTTTCTTTCAAAAATTTCCGTCTTAGACAAGACATGAATGTAGATACTTGATTCACCTCTCTCTCTCCATCCCACCTCCTGAAGTCATCTTAAGATACCGTAGACTTTACTTTTAAAAAAAGAAAAAAAAATGCTATGCTGTCCTAACCCTAAGGGGCAGGATATTCACTCCCTCCCCCCAAAAAAAACCAGTAGCTTTTTCTTACGTAATATATGATGATCTAAAGTGATAATGAAATACCCCAGGACCAGGAGTCAACGTGGTACTTGAGAACTTTTTTTATTTTAGGGTTCAGACTTGAGGAAATGTGCGCATTGAATTTATCTGACTTCACCCTCCTTAGGTTACCGATTTTTACCGATTAACTGGTTCGAGGTTTTATTGATTTATCGGTTAATAATCGATAAAAAACTGTTGATAATCGGTAAAAAAATTAAATCGATAAAAATAGCTTAATAATCGGTAAAAATGGGTTGATGATCGGTTTAAATGGGTATCGATATAAACGGTTAATAGATAAAAAAGGTTAACAATTGGTAAAAATCGATTAATAATCGGTACAAATCGATTAAAAATCGGTAAAAAAATGGGTTGAAAATCGATAAAAAGATAATAGATAAAAACAGTTTAAAAGTGGTTAAAAATCGATTAAAAGTGGTTAAAAATCGATTAAAGTCGGTTAATAATCTATGAAAATCGGTTGATACTCTATAAAAATCGGTTGATAATCGGTCGATATCGGTTTCATAGGGATAAATAATCGGTTAAAATCGGTATCTGCACCATAGGCATCAACATCACAAATTTCAATTAATCGTCCTTCAATATCCCTTTAAAAACACTTAATAGCGTGTAGGTAGTTCCACTCCCCTTTTAGGCACCAACTCTTAAAAACTAAAAAGGCGGGTTATTTACGACCACGCTATGTAAATTTTGGGTTACGGGGACCATGATAAAAACAGCCGACACCGCCGCATAGGAATGTTTCTTTAAAACAAATTTGGAAAAATAATTTTTCCAAAAGTAAATATAGATATAGCATACATAAAAAGAAACCAAATATTAAAAGAAGAAAAAAGAAAAAAATCATATAGATCGTAAACAAAATTAAATAATATAACCGAAGCACCTTAGGTGGTAGGACCTTTCCAGTTGAACCTCTAAGCGACTTAAATTCCAGCCTTTCAAGGTTTAAAATATACAGGGTGTTTATGATAAGTCTGGCGATGGCATAAATTAAGGGAGACGGTGTTCTTTGGGAAACCAATGTTCTATCACGAACGCCCTGTACATATTCCAAAATTAAATGTAAATATAATATGCAATAATTATTTTGTTTTAAAACCCTCCTAGGCTGTAATTATAGAGTAACGGCGGTTATCTAGGTTTAATGGTGATATCAGCGTAGTAATAAATATATTGGGTGCCATCAGGTCGTTGATAAATCTATTTGGCTTTAGGGTTAGGTAATATATTATAAATCGGGTCACGTAGGGACGGTAACAGGATTAAACCGCTCCCAGGTGATACAGTTACCTTTTCAAGTTCAAGTTGATAAGGTATTTTTTAATTAATCAGATTAAATATCGATTTATCAAGATTTAAAATAAAATGTTATTTACGGTTGGTTTTCGCGATCAGTTTTTAAGGCTATGAAATTTTAACAACGAGTTGGAACTCGGACGTTTCCCATTGGTTGTTACTAGCAAGTAATCTGCAACCATGGAGCAATATTTGAATAGATCTACGTGGAATTTAAGGCACTTTTAAGGAATTATCTATTTTAACTCCAGTAAAAATACTCCATGGTATTTTCCAATTTAAAATTATATTTTGGATTTACTAGTTTTTCAAAAACTTTTTGACATTTTTTAATGCAAATTTGGGGTTTAGTTTAAATACCTGGATGTTAATAAATTAAAGATTTTAATTAACTGGAGTTTTAATTAATAAATTCTTGGTGACTTGCGGCGTTAAAATAATAAAAAGATATTAAATATTGAGAAAAAGAAATAGGGTAACGGCAGTTCTCCGCGTTTTACTATGTTAAATTCTATGGGAAAATTACACGGAGTGCCATTCAACTCCATAACCGGCCATTACTTAATAAGTTTCATCATGATCAAAATCGGTCGATATTCGGTAAAAATCGATCGATAATCGGGCGATATCGGTAAAAATCGGTCGATAATTTATAAAAAAAAATCGTTCGATATCGGATTCATTGGGTTAAATAATCGGTAATCTCATCAAATCTAAATAATCGGTTAAAATCGGTATCGGTTCCAATAAAACTTCGATTTCGACATTGGTTAAGTTATCCTAAGTTTTGCACTACTTATCAGTACCATTATGCCACAAATCAGATGACAAGCATTAACAAAAGACCACACAAAAAACAAAAATAAAACAAACCCCAAAAACATAATAAAACATATCTTACTTTCCAAATGTGTGACTGCGAAGGAACAACAAATCCCTATCATTAAAACTAACTTTAAAGTCATATTTAAATAAATACTAAACGCAAGGCAACGTTATCGAAGAAAATAAATAAATAAATAAATAAATTAAATACAATAAATTAAATAAATAAATAAATAAACATTGAAACTTTATCCTAAGAAAACATTTGAACCTATTTCTTTTTTAACTTTAAATAAAAAAAATTTCAAGAGCGATGGGGACAATATACTTTTGGGATGTTTACTGTTCGGAGTTTGGGGATGATTTGGTTGGTGTACCCTGTTTTTTGGGATTGAAGATGAGCAAAGTTTATCTTTTATCTTCCCAGCGGTAGCAACATCGGCATCGGCCTGAAGGGTTCCCGCTGTAGTTAAGAAGAGGAACCAGGTATGTACCTACCAACAACTAAGTTAAGTACCACCAGCACCAGGAATATTTGGGAAGGAAAATTGCTAGAGAAATCATCCGAGGCCAACCACCTTTTTCCCGAATTACAAATTTCTCCTCCTTCATGGAAGATCTGGTTTTTTACATTCAAGCGCAACGCATGTATGAAACAAGTAGTTTCAATAAGAAATACTTAATTTAAATTAAAAGCCCCCTTTAATATCGTATTCATAGGTAAGATTGTAGGAATTCACAATATTGCAAAGCGAAAATGATTTAATTTTTATTTTATTATTATTATTTTTTTTTGATAGATTTTGGTGCCATTAAGTTCATAAAACTTTTGGAAAATCAATTTCCAGGTTTTTTCCCATATATTTCAAGGTTCATGGCCACCTAGTAAATGCGGGAGTGGTTTTTTGGAGTAATAACTCTACAGGATTGGTTATTTTTAGTTGGAGAAACGTCTTCATGGCAAACTTACTCCAGCCTCACAAATTTTCTTGATTTCCCTTAATTTTACAAAATAAATTATATATTTTCACTAGTTTTCCCGGAATTTTACTAAAAATTAAGAATTTCCCCGAGTTTTCCTAAAAATTATGAATTTCCAGGAGTTTTCCCTGAATTTTACTAAAAATTATAAATTTCCAGGAGTTTTCCCTGAATTTTACTAAAAATTATGAATTTCCAGGAGTTTTCCCTGAATTTTACTAAAAATTATGAATTTCCAGGAGTTTTCCCTGAATTTTACTAAAAATTATAAATCGTTTCCCTGAATTTTAAGTCAACAATTTTCCAGGTTTCTTAATAACGTTCATTTTTGAACACCCGTGTCACGGGGGTGACGTTTAGGACGTCATAACTATGCCAATTTTAACACTAAGGCAAAATGCTTTGAGGCTATGACAGATACAAATGTCCTCTATCCAACGGTACCAAGAACTTGGTCCTACGTCAACCGGAACTTGAGATATTGTGGCATATTTCAGATACCCTTTCATGACGACATTAGTTAACAATTTTTCAAATTGACAGACAAACAACGAAATGAAATTGATAAGACATCCATTTATAACTTTTAAAAGGAAGGAATATAGGAACTGAAAAAGTAATAATATTTGGAGCGCCTCCGGAGATTTGTCTTATCACTTTTTTTTTCTCCGGATCTCCTCGACAGTGAACTCTCTTCTATTTAACACCCCCAAATTTAGCAAATCACCTCTCGGTCTCGGAAAAAGATCATTTCTTTCCAATCTATCATTAAAGATTGCCATAAATGGCGAAGAATTCTTTTATATATCCGAGATTAGACTCGCCTATTTAAAGGTTCAAACGAGGATGACCGTTACGCTTGAAATGGCCTTAACAATTATTTACGTTAGGCTTAGCTCCCAATCCCAACTATTTCTAAAAAGGAGGTCACCCAAGGTCACAAAAATAATACCAGTCTAGAGCTAGTCTGCTAGAGTTCTTTTGGGATAATAACGTTTTTTAAAAAAACTACTAAAACATTCTGGTTTAGTCGTTACAATTCGTGAGAAGAAAAAAAAATATTTAAAAAGAAGTAATCTAGTATTAATGATTATGAAAAAGAAATTCCTAAGGGGGCAATGTAGTTTGAAACTGGTAATGAAATAAAGAATTAGGCTTAGTGACTGTGTCTATTTTTCGCGGACTTTTTTAATTTCCCCTAGCGACTACCGGTGAATTTGATTGGACGAATGTTATAAGTCGTTGATAGATGGCGCCTTATTAGGTAGTAAAGGTCACGCGGCTCTCAGCCAATCAAAACGCTATATAAAGAAAATTAAACCGCCGACGCCTAGAACAGGGTTGCCATACTGGGCTGGAAAGCCGCCAATTGGGCTTATTCTCAAAAGTATTGGCTGGAAATAAAAGGGTTGGCTGTTGGCTGGAAATTGGGCTTGTCGGGGTTTTTTCTTTGGCTTTCTGTACTTAATATACCGCCAATAGGCGAAGATCATTAGAATGCCCAAAAAAATGACAAATGGTAATGTCAAACCTTTTGAGCGGCTTATAATTCGTCAATTCATGATTAAATAAAAAATGGTTTCATTTTGTTATGGGCTTTAAAAAATGGTGTCAGTATAGAATATGCATTGAAATTTCTAAAAGAAAAACAAATTTCAAATTTTCACGATAAAATTTTGGCTTGTTTTTGGGCTGGATAGTTTAGATCCTAGTCAGTTTTGGGCTTCTTTTCGAAATACCGATTGGCGGTTTTTTGGCCTTGTTTCCAATTTGATTTAGGCGGGTTGAAGGTTTTCAATCTGGCATCCCTGCAGGCTCTCAGCCAATCAAAACGCTATATAAAGAAAATTAAACCGCCAAACCAATTTCTCCGACGCCTAGAAATGACGTTTAGGGTTACGTTTAATGTCGATTATTTGTAATTATTTATAATCGAAAATGAGTGGGAGATTATCTCGCGAGAAAGAAATATGTAAATTTCATCCTAAACCTCAACATCTTTTAGAAGAAAGATTACTGAAGTTAAAGAAAAACCAAAATTTAGCTTTCAGTAGTGTTGAAAGTAAGTTGTTTATAAAATTAAATGTTGCGAATTAAAATTGGCATTCCGTAACAGAAGACGAGAAAATTCTCGATGAATCTATGAAGGAAATTAACAATTTGCAAGCTAAAATCGAAGATCATGAGCTGCATTTTGTTAGTGAGGAATTAAAACAAAGATTCAAAGATAGTGATGTTAGTTTAAAAGAACAACAGATTATCGTTAAAAAAGAGATAGAGTTAGCTCAAAAAGCTTTAGAAAAGAGTAGGAGAGAAGATAACCCTGAATATTCTAAGACCATAATTAGCTACTTAGTGATGTGGACAGGAGTTAGATTCATAAGGCCAGAAGATCCTAAAAACATTGAATGTGGTAACTAATTAACTAATTAAAACCATAATTAACATTTATTTTTAAGCCTGAATTCTAATTGTGTTTCTCCCCCCTCCCAATGTTTTAGTTGTTCTCAACAGAAAGCAAAAAGATTTTCAAAACATTTGTGTTGAAAAAGAGCCTAAAACTGAAGTTGTCGAGACGATATTTAACGCAATGAAAAGCATTCAATCTTAAATTAAAATTATACCAACTTATTATGTACATATTTAACCAGTTTTAACTATTTCATGTTGTATGTTCAAACTAATAAATACTATATTTTTACATGAAATAAAACACATGACAAAACTTTAAGAATTTTCTTTTTATTTTTGTGGCCTATTTTTGGCTTCTTTTATAAAATATTCAATCATATTATACAAAAGTGGTCTGAAAATTAAATTAAAGTGATTATTATTAATTTTAATTAATAATACTTATACCTTACATGGATTCCGACTTTTTATCTTGCTCTATATTTAATTGTTGCCTTGCAAAATCATTTCCAAGTGCTTGTTTTGGATGTCCAGTTTCTAAAAGGTGTTTTAGGTTTTAGGTTAACATTTTGGCCTATTTTATTTAATTTAATTTAATCCTAAGTAATTTTAAGGATAATTAATTAATTACCAGAGAGGAACACTGATTCAGTATAGCGTAATTTATTAAATTCCAAATATTCTCGAATTAAATCATTAATTATTAGATTTTCTTTTGAATCTCCTGCCTTTGTTTTCTGTGTTTCATTATTTTTATCACAAAGTGCAGTAAAAACCTCCGATCTTATATGAGCTTTTAATGAATTTAATGTTCCTTGTTGCTCTAAAAGCTCTACAATAGCTTAAATATCAATATAATTAATTGTAATTGTAATTAAAATTAAAAATAAACATCAAATAAGTAGGCCTAAATCACATTCACCTTTTTTCATATCTTCGGAGTCCGTCATGTTTATTTTCCGACTTTCCGTTTTTAGCGCCAAAAACCGTTACATAAATACCAAGTTAGGCTTAACTTATTTCATTATTAAAATGGTTAAAATTTCTATTAGAAAAAGCGGTATTTCTATGTAATTTTGTACCGTTTTAAGAATAAAAACGTGTATAGATATAATAATAGTTTGTTTAATTACCGGTAGCTGTCGCTGAAAAATTAGCACCTTATATAATTTACCATAAGTTTATAAGATATGTTCCATAAGTGTGTCACTGGTTAATGAGAGCTAGTCATGAAGTGACGTAGGTTAAACGTCATAGATTCTCGTAAAGAGACGCCTGGTGAGGCGCTGTCAAAGGCTTAGTACAGACAGTGTTGTTCTTGGTAGTACAATTGTACTTTTTTTAGTACATTTTAATGTCTTCAGTACGAAAAATACGTTTTTAATGTTTGAAAGTACATTTTCAAATCCCATTTTTTAACATTAGCGTCTATGGGACAAAAATTACGCCGCGAGATGGCGCCAAAAGCCTTTCGTGGAGGGGGAAGGAAAATTTAATATTCCCAAGGGAGAAAAGTACGTTTTCAAAAAGCCTCCCATTGGGGTAGTACGTTTTACTATTGGTAAAAGTACGTTTCCAAAAATCTAAGGAACAACACTGGTACAGACTAAATAGGAAGATGGACTGCAAAAACGAGTGTAGTCAATTCTCGCGTCGTTCTCGAACTAGCTCTCAGTAAGCCTCTAGCATTACGAAGTATAGCTAGTGTCTTACTTATGGAAGATATCTTATAAACTTATGATTTACCTTATATAATTTACAGGCCAAGGCTTACCGGTTTTTTTAAAACATTTAATTAGGTCAAAAATAATAAATTTCAATCGCAAAATGATGTAATTTGGTTTATTTGTTCTTGCATTTTACTTGAGATTTTACTAATTAGCAAATATATAATTTGGTTGGTAAGATCTTGCTTGTAGCTTTAATAAATAGATTGATTTTGCATGTTAGCGTTTGCATTTTGCAATGATCGTCATGCATTTCAAACTTTAAATTGTGCAATATTGAACGTAATTACGTAACTAATTACTTTCATTTATATTATTTAGAATCGCTAGCAACTTGCGACCGCTCATCAAACTCTCCTACAACCGCTTAAAAGTGGCAAAACGTTTGTTTTTCAACACTAAAAAACACTTATTTACGTCAGCCGCTACGAACATGAGTTCCGATAACCGTAAAGGTTTCTGTTTAAATAATTACGACGCTATTGGTTTCGATTTAGACCATACCCTTTGTAAATATAAAATACAACCTTTAACCCAATTAATTTACGAATTAATGTTCAATTATTTGGTGAAAAGTAAAAATTATCCGGTTGATATCGGAGGAACGTACTCGGAAGCGTGCGATTTTTACCAAAAGGGTATCGTAGCGGATTTAACAAGGGGGAATTATTTAAAACTAACATCTGATTACACGATATTATTGGCTTATCACGGAACTACGTTAATGACAGATAATGATATATTAGAAGCATATGGGAACGACAGAAAGTTTACGGTAGCGGAGAATATTCTGTCTAATTTATGCGCCGCGCAACCCGTTAGTTTAAACTGTTTCTTATTCCGAGATTATTTTGGGATACCTTCTATGTATTTATCGGCAAAGATAATAGATAATTTAGATAAAGAAAACGGCGGAAAATTAACCGAATATAAGTTTTGGCCCGATTTATGGTGTGCCTTTCACGAGTTATACAAAATCGAACATTTTCAATCTGAAATTGGGGGGTATTTTTCGGCAATTAAACGTAATCCTCATCGATACGTCGAACAAAATAGCCCCATTGTTTTAAATTGGCTTAAAGAATTAAAGAAAACGAAGAAACTATTCATTTTAACCAATTCGTATTACGATGTTGCCGAGTTGTTACTTAATAATTGTATTGGCCCTGATTGGAGAGATTATTTTGATTTTATTGGATCGCATTGTCGTAAACCCGGTTTTTTTACTGGTCAACGTCCCTATTTATCGATGGAAAATTACGTAGAGGGTGATATAGTACCCGGTGTTGATTTAAAACCGAAAACCCCCTATTCCCTCGGTAATTGGGGCGAACTTAACGAATTATTAAAGAAACTTAGCAATAAAAAGGAATTAAATTGTTTATTTTTCGGGGATTCTGTATTAGACGATGTTTTTGCGCCCGATGTATTTACAAAATGTGATACAGTCGCTGTAGTAGAAGAAATAGCGGCTGAAAGTGATCCCCCAACTCATGACGCGTTACTTGAAATTAATTCTAGCGTTTGGGGATCATTTTTTAAGTATAAAAGCGAAAATGGCGAACATTTAACTTTCCTTAACTGGATTATAATGAAACACGCGCAAATCGCCATACCCGATATAGAAACCTTGGCCAAATTCCCGATCAATAAAGAAATTGTCAAATTTGATCATGAAAAAAGTGATACTAGAGGTTATTTTAAGGGTTAATTGATGTTAAATATGTTAAAATTACACGAATTATACAATTGTTAAACGTTGGAGGAGTTAGAACTCAGAAGAAACGGAAGAACTTGACAAAAACGTTAAGCCTTGTCTGAAAGAGTTCAACGAACTAGTCTGAACTACTGGTCAAATGACAAGGCTTAGAATCCAAGGCCTAAAGTTTAACCCGAGTTATTAATTATTATAGAACTGAAGAATTTTTATTTGACAAAAACGTTAAGCCTTGTCTGAAAGAGTTCAAAGTTCAAACGAACTACTGGTCAAATGACAAGGCTTAGAATCCAAGGCCTAAAGTTTAACCCGAGTTATTAATTATTGTTGCCAAATTATTTATTGAAAACTTTGACGTGAAATTGTTAAACTAAATTAAAATGTTGAAAACGTACGTTAATATATGTGAAATTTAAAAGTGTTTAACATTGAAAATTAAAATTGTTGTTCTACAAATAAAATATTACGAAAACTGTTCAAAAACATTCGATTTATTTATTTATTCTAAGCCTAAATCGGATTGTAACATATTAGGCAAAGGTTTGCCATTACAAAACACTCCGCTGATGCGATTTTTGGATGATTCTGGTTCATAATTTATCAACCAAAGAAGGTTTGTCGTCGAACATTCAATAGGATTTTCAGATAAATCGGCGTTATTTCTCGACTCAGTCGCGTTTATAAGGAATGGAATCCAAAAATCTTTATCAAGGATTTGGATTTTGTTCTTGCGAAGGTATAAATTCGGGATAGTGCGGAGTCCGTGGAAAGCATATGGCGATATTTTGGTGATTTCATTATCAATAAGCCTAAGATCTCGCAAAGATTCGACGCCAAATGTTGTCCCAAAAGAGTAGTCGGTAATAGTTTCCAAGTAGTTCGCGGACATTTCAATGGTGATTAAAGATGTCAATTCCGAAAATGCGTACGGTTTAATGGTATCAATTATGTTGTTTTCAAGTCTAATTGAGTCTAAAGCGGGCAACCTCGGGAAAACATCCACAGTTTTAATCAAATTAAACTCCAATCGTAAGCTTGTAAGGCGTTTCAATCCAATAAATGCGTCGATTGGAATGAATTTGAGTTCATTATGCGATAAATTTATTTCTTTTATGAATCCACTCATAATAGAAAAAACGCCAGCATCCTAAAATATATATACTTCTTATATCCATGATTTACTTTTTTGTAGAGCCTAACCATAAGTAATAGCGTTGCAGTAAGTGTAACACTATTAAGGAATCATTTCATACATTAATAATTAAAATTATCATATTTATAATCCACCATAATTATTCCCGATGTGCGTGCCAAGGCTTAAAGCGCTATTTTAACTGATAAATATGGATAAGAATTAACCGTCGTCTGCTTCAGCCAAGTTCAACGTCGAAAATATTGAAACATTTCTACTCTGAAGTCTGAAGTAGACGACGCATCATTTTGACCCAAATTAGTTAAAAATTTTTTTTTTTTTTTGTTCCGGAGGGGGGTGACGAGCTAGGGCTCAAAAAGCCTTACAGCTCCGTGAATAAATCTAGTAATTAAAAACCTAGAAACTGGCGCAGTTTGGACTTAAAAACAGGGAGAGATCTGACCGTTACAATTTCTGAAGGGAGGGAGTTCCAAATAGGGATCGACCGACGAAAAAAAGAGTGCTTCAGCTGGTCTTTGCGGGCATATTGGTGAAATAATTTCCGACTGTGACCCCTCGTGGGGGCATCAAAGGGAGGGGGGGTGAAATAACGTTGCGTAGGGGAAGTTAAGATTTTGAATAAGGCCAGAAGGTCAAAATAGGTACGGCGGGTTTTTAATGAAGTCCAACCAAGTGTAGAGAGTCGAGTGGCCCTGGGTTGATGTCGCAAGCGGGATGGTAGACGAGATAGAGAACCTTGTACATTGTCGAGGAGTTTAACATCAAGGGCAGAATGAGGGTTCCAGATAGGACACCCAAATTCCAGTACGGGGCGGACGTAGCAAGTGTAAAGCCGGGTAAGAAGTTCAGGTGTGAGATTGGGGAAATTGGCCTTAATGGTAGCTATGAGACCTTTCGCACGACCACATATTTTTTGGATGTGAGAGTGGAATTTCAGATTATGATCGACCTGAATGCCTAAGTCACGACATTCATTAACGCGGCGGATATTATGACCAGAAAGAAAATAAGGGGAGGGTAAGCCAGTGTCGGAAGGCGAAATTTGTATGGTTAGGACTTGGGATTTTGATTCGTTAAAGTGAAGGCCGTTTCGAGAGGACCAAGCCTCGAGCCTACGGAGATCAGTTTGTAAAGTGAGGACATCAGAATAGGATGTTATGACGCGATAAATTTTAAGGTCATCAGCGAACAGACACAGGGGCGATGTAAGTTCAAGAGGAAGGTCGTTGATGTATAAGAGGAACAGTAAAGGGCCTAGTACACTACCCTGAGGGACTCCACTTGTAACGGGTAAAAAGTCGCTCAGGGAGTCTTCAACGCGGACCGCCTGTGTACGGTGGAGTAGATAGGACTCAAGCCATTGGTAAATGTTGTTGGTAACTCCGTAGGATCGAAGTTTAGCTAGAAGGCGATGGTGTGGGACTGAGTCAAAGGCCTTGGCTATATCGAGATAAATAATATCAACCCGCGAATTATTGTCAACGGCCTCAAGCCAGGTGTGGAGGCCAGAGAGTAAGTTTGACTCAACCGACTTGCATGGTAGAAACCCATGTTGGAAATGGGTAAGGCGCGGGCTAAGTTGGGCTAAGAGGGAGGAATACAAACACTTTTCAAGTACCTTGCACACGGCTGAAGTCAAACTAATTGGTCGATAGTTTGCCGCATCGCTTTTAACACCTTTGCCTTTAAATATCGGAGTGATATGGGCAATGCACCAGTCTTGGAAACATGCATCGAGAACAACATAGCATCATTAGTACATCCATGATAGCATGAATAACGAACTTTACAAGTCCCTAAATTACGAGTTGCGTTAACTAAACACTAGTATTCTGTCATACTTATGGAAGTTTAATTACTAATACCTCAAGCAGGAGTTCATAATAACCCCCTATGAACTCCTGCTCATAGATATCAACAATATATAAAATTACTTCATACCACTGATCGTATTTTGTTATATTGTAAATTCGCAACCTGGAACATGTACTTTCCAAAAGTATCATTAGCCAGGTGATTAATTCCGGTGTTGGATATCCATAGAAACCTAAAACGGGTTTCTTTGACATAACTCTTGAAGGCTTGCCTCAACTCTCCGGAGTCCAAGGCGTAATTACAATTAATGGCTTCATAATCGCAAGTACATGGACTAAAATCCTCAAGATTGGGACAAACACTTTGGGCATTAACCGCGACAAGGCCCACGAGCGAAATTAATAATCCTAACATCCTAATATCAACAATTAATATGGTACCTACTAATTACTAAATTCTATATAGTTCAATGTGATAAAAATAAGATTATAGGCATAAATATGAAAGATTAGATTAATTAGCATGTGTTATATTCCCACGAAGTTATTTCATTATCAAATAAACGATAAAAGACGTCGAAAAAATTAAAAATCATATTTTCCCCCCCAAAGAAAATGCACTCCTTATGTCCGGTAAAGTTTAAATTTCCCGCCAATATTCTCTCTAGACTGGAGCAGCTGGCAGCCTGGCATTACACCATCTGCCTGTCTGTCAGATAATATTTCCGAATTTTTCTTGCGAAAATGGGAATTAAAACCGGTTTACCGTCAATTTATAATTAAAACACGACCACTTCCTGTTGAAAAATGTAAAATTTAAAACTCCTACACTTATATTCGGAACATTTGCAATACAATTCCATGATCTCAGGCCCTAAAAAGTTGAAAATCTCATTTGTCATCGTCTTAGTTCGTTAAGCCTTGGCACAAAATATAAACAAATGTCTCATCACGATTATAAACACGACTCAAACTCAAAAATGGACCAACCCAAGTACATAATTTTAATTAATATGAAATTAACTTATGGGAAACGTAGTTTAAACCTGTATAATTAAGACTAAACAATAAAATTGTTGCTAAAAATCACAGAACAATAGAAAAAACGCCCCTATCGATCCTATTTGAGTTCATTCATTACCTTATTATTTTACTTTGAAGACTAATTAAGCTTTAATTAACCAACAGGTACACTCCAGCTTCGAGTTTAAAGGTAATTTTACCAGCTCATACTCTGCCAAGACAAGCACCACCGAGTGCCCCACCAATTTTTGATGAAGACCCCAATAACCTACATTGGTTTTCAAGTACAAACGGTACCGATATTCCAAATGGCAATAATCATCATATATCGCTCAATGACTGGCCAACAAACAGTAACACGTCTTCCACTAATAATGCTCAACATAACGGTAATTGTAAGTGTTTAAAATGATTTAAATAAAAGCATGTTGCATGTAAAAACATTGTTTGAAATCTATTATCTACTTTTTACGTTAAATCAACAATTAAGGGTTGTTATTTATGGGTTTTTTGATCTTTTGTCTTACTTTTTGAGCATGTTTTGCTTTTAAAACGAGCGTAACATTGTATAATAGAGTAAGTAATCTGTCAAAAATACGTTACACAAAAAATGTTGAGTCTCTTGCCAAAAAACTAACAAAAAAAGCCCATCCTCTGAATTTTTTGGCAATGTTACGACATATTTGAAACTGAAGATGTAGAATTTATACATTCTTAAAATGCTCTAGCTTTAAGGGCTAAGGTTAGCGGCTCAGAAATTAAATAACTTAATTTAAAAGTTATATTATCGACTTATGGTGATATAATGTACATGTAGGGATACCCCCCCTCCTCCCTTTCAATAGGGTCTTTGCGCGTGACGTCAAGTTACCTTCCCCCTTTCCTCTCCCCCTTTGCCGGCTCCCCGCTCTGGCCACGTTAGGACGCCATGTTGACATCCCCTGAAAACCGGTTTTCGCCCCCTATTTCTTCCCCCATTTTACTCTGGCGGAAACACCCTATAGAAATCCACATAGTTATTTTACAAACTGATGTAGACTACTAGATTAAATTCTTTATTAATTGGTCAATTAATAGCTATACTATCCTAATTGCTTAGTAAAAAAACAAATGTAAGAAATTTGAATTACTTTTTCTATTCCCACTTGCACCAATTAAAATAAAGTTAAGAAACCAATTTAGAGAAAAAAACTACGGAAATTCCTCAAATAGGCACCACAAATCTTTTATCATAGACACTCAAGTGTTAGGCGCAAAAATAACCAGACCCGATCCCAATGAGTAAAATGTAACCCTTTAGAAATGTTAAAGATAAAGTTGCACGTGACAAAAGTGGGTCGCGAAATTATTTCCAAAAACGTCAAAAAAACGGGGTAGACCTTTAAGCAAAGGCCCGGAGTAAATCCGTAAATCGTCTGCTAATATCTTTTAAAAATGGCGGAAGAAAAATGAAACCATAGCCCACTCGATCACGCCGCGTTCACGAACGCAAACTACTCGCCCTATGGCTAAACGGTGAAGGTTTCTATTATCATAATGGTATGTACAACCCGGTATACAGGGGCGGGGCCTATATGAAGCGTATGGGAGGAGCTACGGGGACGTGACGTCAATATTGGTAGCCTTAAACCGAGGTAAGAGAGGGTGTGACGTCACGAGAAACTTTGTAGTAGCACTGTAGCAGACTATAGAGCTCTATTGAGCATTCATAGCGTTATCTGTGCATTGGGCATCGGCATTTCTATTGACTCTACCCGCTTTGAGTCACATGACATTGCCTAATCACTACTCCGGAAAATAGTAACACTACTACTACAAAGTATAGTTCTTTTCACGCCCCTACATAACGGATTGTACTTGTACATCGGGGCAAAATAATTTGTATGAATTAAATATTCCTTCGTTTACACTGTGCCGTCCAATCCAATGTCTCTTTAACCTACTAAAAACTAAAAGAACTCTTACTCCTAAGCAAAAGCAAATGGTGCATGGATTATTTCTCTTATTCGCACACCAGAGGGTGTTTTAATTTGTTAAGAGCAACCGAGGGGTTATAAAAACTGGCGTGAGCTAAAAATAAATTTACAATTTTTAAAATGACTAGCTGCACTAAGCAAGAAAGGTATGCCGAGGGTGGGATAAAGTTTACTCTAGAATGGAGGGACGCAGAGGAGAAAAGATTTACACTATCAAAAGCAAATAGAAATAAACAGAAAGTGGTTAGGTTACAGAGAAAGCCTTAAGTAGTAGGTTTAGTGTATTATGTTTAGGTCGTACTCTAACTTCTCCAAGTCTATAAGTTCATACGATATGTTACAGTTGGCCATAAGTTTGTCACTGGTAACTTAGAAACTGGAGCTTGTAATTTTGAAGTGACCTAGGTAGGTCATAGATTCGAGGTAAAGCGACATACGCCTGGTGAGTGGGGCGCTACTGTCAAAGGCCTAATTAGTAATGCAGACTAAATAGGAGCTAGATGGAAGTCCTGCCAAATTAATTAACCACCGAGTGTAAATAGGACTTCAATTGACTCGCTTCCGTCGTTCTCCCTCGAACTAGTTATCTCGAGCTGTAAGTCTCTGAGAGGCATTACGAAGTATAGGAAGCGTCAAACTTATAGTGTAACATATCTTATAAACTTATGCTAGTAATAATATTATAAGACCAGTTTTAAAATCCCTAATATACCGCAAGGGGGGTGTCAGTAAATATTATATTCATAGGGGGGCATCAAACACGTGCCTTAGGCCTCTCACTTTCTCGTTTTCTCTATTTGCCATTGAAACAACAATAAAATTGAGGCGAGATTTAGAAAAGATGAAAGACTAGCGAAAGGTGGTTTGGTTTTTTCTACGTAAGTCTTTTCCTCAAGTTTTCTTTTACACAGCTAACACTGGGATGGGTATTTTCACTCAGTAGACGTACAAAGATTTTAACAAACTTTCTGAAGAAGGTTGGGTTAGGGAATGGGATGGGGTCTGACACACGTCGACGTGGTAAACATTATTAAAGAAAATTTTGAGCTCATCCCAAAGTTTATTACAAGCTTTTCCGGAAGATGCTTCTTTCAGAAGTGTTTCCGTTAGGTTTAGCCCAGTCCGCGAGTCTAAACAGTACAGATATGGAGAAAGGATTAACTTAGAAAATTTTAAATTCGTTCAGTTTATTATGCTTGACTAACTAAGTAACTAACTGGTGTCGATATGAGCTACAGAAATAAATCGGGTGTTAGGGGAAGACCCGCTACTATTTCAAGAGAAAATAGTTTGAGACCGCCCGCTGTGACGTATAAAAGGCAATTAAGCGGTGAGTTAGTTAATTAAATAATTAATTACGACCTTGCATGATTACTATAATCATAAGTTTATAAGATATGTTCCATAAGCATGACACTACCTTTACAAGTTCGTAAAGGGGCCCAGTAATTAAGCAAAATGTTCATAAAAATACCCCCTCCATAGGAATAGCATTACAGCCAACTTTGGAGGCTGATAACTCTCGTTCTACTAGAGATACGGGGATGTCCTTTGAGTATGTTATAGTCCTATTCGTCCCTCATCGAACCATACTAAAAACTTGGGGATCAAATAAATAAGGGCCGAGTATTTAAGCGAAATGTTCATAAACATACTCTCCATAGGAATAGCATTAGACCCAATTTTAGAGGCTCATAACTCTCGTTCTACTATAGATACGGGGATGTCCTTTGAGTATGTTATAGTCCAATTTATCCCCCATCCAACCATGCTAAAAACTCGGGGATCGAGTAAACAGGGGTCGAGTAATTGAAGAAAGTATTCACTAACATACCCCTCCATAGGAATAGCATTAGACCCAACTTTGGAGGCTGATAACTCTCGTTCTACTAGAGATACGGGGATGTCCTTTGAGTATGTTATAGTCCAATTTATCCCCCATCCAACCACACTAAAAACTTTGGGATCGAGTAAACAGGGGTCGAGTAATTGAAGAAAGTATTCACTAACATACCCCTCCATAGGAATAGCATTAGACCCAACTTTGGAGGCTGATAACTCTCGTTCTACTAGAGATACGGGGATGTCCTTTGAGTATGTTATAGTCCAATTTATCCCCCATCCAACCATGCTAAAAACTTGGGATCGAGTAAACAGGGGTCGAGTAATTGAAGAAAGTATTCACTAACATACCCCCTCCATAGGAATAGCATTAGACCCAACTTTGGAGGCTGATAACTCTCGTTCTACTAGAGATACGGGGATGTCCTTTGAGTATGTTATAGTCCAATTTATCCCCATCCAACCACACTAAAAACTTTGGGATCGAGTAAACAGGGGTCGAGTAATTGAAGAAAGTATTCACTAACATACCCCTCCATAGGAATAGCATTAGACCCAACTTTGGAGGCTGATAACTCTCGTTCTACTAGAGATACGGGGATGTCCTTTGAGTATGTTATAGTCCAATTTATCCCCATCCAACCACACTAAAAACTTTGGGATCGAGTAAACAGGGGTCGAGTAATTGAAGAAAGTATTCACTAACATACCCCTCCATAGGAATAGCATTAGACCCAACTTTGGAGGCTGATAACTCTCGTTCTACTAGAGATACGGGGATGTCCTTTGAGTATGTTATAGTCCAATTTATCCCCCATCCAACCACACTAAAAACTTTGGGATCGAGTAAACAGGGGTCGAGTAATTGAAGAAAGTATTCACTAACATACCCCTCCATAGGAATAGCATTAGACCCAACTTTGGAGGCTGATAACTCTCGTTCTACTAGAGATACGGGGATGTCCTTTGAGTATGTTATAGTCCAATTTATCCCCCATCCAACCACACTAAAAACTTTGGGATCGAGTAAACAGGGGTCGAGTAATTGAAGAAAGTATTCACTAACATACCCCTCCATAGGAATAGCATTAGACCCAACTTTGGAGGCTGATAACTCTCGTTCTACTAGAGATACGGGGATGTCCTTTGAGTATGTTATAGTCCAATTTATCCCCCATCGAACCATGCTAAAAACTTGGGGATCAAATAAATAGGGGCCGAGTATTTAAGCGAAATGTTCATAAACATACTCTCCATAGGAATAGCATTGGACCCAATTTTAGAGGCTCATAACTCTCGTTCTACTATAGATACGGGGATGTCCTTTGAGTATGTTATAGTCCAATTTATCCCCCATCCAACCATGCTAAAAACTCGGGGATCGAGTAAACAGGGGTCGAGTAATTGAAGAAAGTATTCACTAACATACCCCCTCCATAGGAATAGCATTAGACCCAACTTTGGAGGCTGATAACTCTCGTTCTACTAGA
This sequence comes from Phalangium opilio, assembly GCF_054372755.1. Classification (NCBI taxonomy): domain Eukaryota; kingdom Metazoa; phylum Arthropoda; class Arachnida; order Opiliones; family Phalangiidae; genus Phalangium; species Phalangium opilio. Next base: position 655,037 of record NW_028324216.1, on the reverse strand, counting down.
GATACGGGGATGTCCTTTGAGTATGTTATAGTCCAATTTATCCCCCATCCAACCACACTAAAAACTTTGGGATCGAGTAAACAGGGGTCGAGTAATTGAAGAAAGTATTCACTAACATACCCCTCCATAGGAATAGCATTAGACCCAACTTTGGAGGCTGATAACTCTCGTTCTACTAGAGATACGGGGATGTCCTTTGAGTATGTTTTAGTCCTATTCGTCCCCCATCGAACCATACTAAAAACTTGGGGATCAAATAAATAAGGGCCGAGTATTTAAGCGAAATGTTCATAAACATACTCTCCATAGGAATAGCATTAGACCCAATTTTAGAGGCTCATAACTCTCGTTCTACTATAGATACGGGGATGTCCTTTGAGTATGTTATAGTCCAATTTATCCCCCATCCAACCATGCTAAAAACTCGGGGATCGAGTAAACAGGGGTCGAGTAATTGAAGAAAGTATTCACTAACATACCCCCTCCATAGGAATAGCATTAGACCCAACTTTGGAGGCTGATAACTCTCGTTCTACTAGAGATACGGGGATGTCCTTTGAGTATGTTATAGTCCAATTTATCCCCCATCCAACCACACTAAAAACTTTGGGATCGAGTAAACAGGGGTCGAGTAATTGAAGAAAGTATTCACTAACATACCCCTCCATAGGAATAGCATTAGACCCAACTTTGGAGGCTGATAACTCTCGTTCTACTAGAGATACGAGGATGTCCTTTGAGTATGTTATAGTCCAATTTATCCCCCATCCAACCACACTAAAAACTTTGGGATTGAGTAAAAAGGGGTCGAGTAATTGAAGAAAGTATTCACTAACATACCCCCTCCATAGGAATAGCATTAGACCCAACTTTGGCGGCTCATAACTCTAGTTCTACTAGAGATCCGTAGATGTCTTTTGAGTATGTTATAGTCCTATTTGCCTCCCATCCAATAATACTAAAAACTTGGGGATCGACAAACAGGGGCCGAGTAATTAAGCAAAACGTAAACAAACAACCTCCTCCATAGGAATAGCATTAGACCCAACTTTGGAGGCTCATAACTCTGGTTCTACTAGAGATACGGGGATGTCCTTTGAGTATGTTATAGTCCTATTTGCCCCCCCCCCTCCATACCATACTAAAAACTTGGGGACCAATTCAGTTAGACTTCAAAATTTTAAGGAACAAACAAAACCGATAAATTTGAAAATTATATTTTTAGCGTTTTAATTCTGGCGTATTTTTTTATATTATTTAAGAGTTGAATCCCCCAGTCAGGATAAGGGGCTAAGTATATTTTCCGGGGCCGGTTGAGTGTTTCCATATGTTGACTTATTTTATCTGTTCTTAAGAACACGTCACTTCTTCTTTCTTAAACCGCCCTTCGCATTGAACGGTATGTACAGTTATCTATAGATAATTCCAGATTGTAAGCGTTGAAAGCCAGCGTTAGTTTTTGTCGCATTAATATTTTGGCTTAGGGCCTTCAAGGAAGTTCAACAGCGGGGAAAAATGGCTTTGCTAGCGTTTAAGACGCTTGATTAAGTACAAATCAAGCCAGTAATTACTCTCATACAACTCGACCATTAATCGGAAGTTTAAGGCAAATTTCTACCCAAAGGGATAGTCGCATATAAGCATAAGTTTATAAGATATGTTCCATATAAGTTTGTAAAGTCTAGTAACTTAGAAACTGGAGCTTGTAATTTTGAAGTGACAGCCTAGGTAGGTCATAGATTCGAGGTAAAGCGACATACGCCTGGTGCATGAGGCGCTGCTGTCAAAGGCCTAATTAGTAATGCAGACTAAATAGGAGAGCTAGATGGAATTAAGTCCTGCAAAATTAATTGACCACCACTGAGTGTAGTAAGTACTTCAATTGACTCGCTTAATTGTCGTTCTCCTTCTCGAACTAGTTATCTCGAGCTGGAAGTCTCTAGGAGGTAGCATTACTAACTTGTATAGCTAGTGTCACACTTATCACGGAACATATCTTATAAACTTATGTTACGACACGAGTGTGTTCAATACCACCAACTGCATGGAAAGCCAATATTTTTCGGTTCTTTAAATATTGAATGTTTTAAATAACTTTAAAAGTCACGAGTGATTTCCGAATCCGAATTTTGCTCAAAGACACTTTAAGGTTAGCACTAACCGCACGATGAAGTTTGCTGTGTGTGGTGCGGGGTTGGCTATATCTGTTTTATTACCCGCCGGTATTGAATAAACACATCGACCCGCAAAATCGTTTTTATTCTATTTATAACGAAAAAAGAAAGAAAGGAAAAACTTTGCCTGACAGTTCAAAAAGTCTCCTCAAAACGTTTTAGTTCAATCGGGCCAAGTGTAAACATAAATATCACGGCAGCACCCCCCTGCACCATGTGCGTCCAAACATATAAAAGCACTTCCGAAGTGTTCCTTCAGCTTCAGAAACAATCCATTGATGATAAAAAGAAGAAGCTGCGGAACTATGCACTAAAGCAAAGTTTTGTCATTTGGGATTTAAATCAAATTAAGTTTAAAACTTTCAACTTATGCGAGGTTTTAAAGGTGTGGCATTGTTTTTAACAACTACAGTTTAATTGTTAAAATTATAGCGATGGGTACAAACTGGTATGATATCGGTATCGGTGACCCATATGGCACTTTAACCCATTAATCGATCAGCGCTGGTTAATTTAACGAATTTTACCATTTAATAATCGGTTTGAGTTAACCGAGGGGCTAATCACTGGCAAAGTCCCTGTACGCCGATTACGGATTACGTGTAATCATTTTAGCTCTGTTAAGGGCAGGGTTTCTAAAGATTACGGGTAATTAATTTAGTACAGGTAAAGGTACAGCCGCGTACACCTGTTACATTCGAGTGACTGGCCCCTCGTGGATAACAATCGCTTATTCTCAAGCAAAATTGAATAGAATTGAAATTGCAACCAAATAACAACTGATAATCGAGAAAAAATGCAATAGAAACAGCAATTGATTGCTAATAGAGTGAAATTCTAGAAATCTTCGATACAATTTGCAAATAATGAATGGAAAGTCGAGAAAAATGTACCAATCGTGCAAAATTAAACATAAAAATCATAGCAATTTATTGTCAGACGAGGAAACTGCAACCGAATTTAGTCACCAACCAATACCACTCCACGAAGGTCTAAAAAACTCAACCCCAACTGTTATATTGCAGTTACACCTCCCCCTGATGTGGTTGACGACGAACCCGAACCAACAGCCCCTTCCTTAGAACTCCTGGACAAAGTATGCGGTTACGAGGACATCTCCTTCGAGGCATTGGACATCCCACCCCCATTGATCCCAAGTACTCCTCACGAAGAAGAGAAACCGGAAAGGGAACCCTTAGCTAGTGGACCAATTATAACTGAAGCCGAGGCCAGAGCAGCATTGCTCAAATACGTCTCCCAACAATGTTGTTACGGGAAAAGCGCCGCTAGGGACTTTGCCGTTACGACAATAGATCATTCATATGCCTTTCATGTAATTACGATTGTTGTCACAATTACAAAGTTGGTCTTGTACAAATATTAATTAAATAGAATTTTAACTACAGTACACCTTAGAAACATTCACAGAGAAGCGATCCACGTCATGGGCTTTCGAACCATATACAGGTAGGCAATTGTACTTATATAATACTTAATTCTCTTCGTGAGAAATGTACCACCACCCCAAAGTACTTAGACACTAGCCATCCCTGTTCAAAAGTGTCTTAACAATCAAAAGTACTTGGACACTACCCTCCCTGTCCAGAAGTGTCTTAACAATCAAAAGTACTTAGACACTACCCTTCCTGCCCAAAAGCGTCTTAACAATCAAAAGTACTTAGACACTACCCTCCCTGTCCAAAAGTGTCTTAACAATCAAAAGTACTTAGACACTACCCTTCCTGTTCAAAAGTGTCTTAACAATCAAAAGTACTTAGACACTACCCTACTTGTTCAAAAGTGTCTTAACAATCAAAAGTACTTAGACACTACCCTCCCTGTTCAAAAGTGTCTCAACAATCAAAAGTACTTGGACACTACCCTCCTTGTTCAAAAGTGTCTCAACAATCAAAAGTACTTGGACACTACCCTCCTCGTTCAAAAGTGTCTCAACAATCAAAAGTACTTGGACACTACCATCCTCGTTCAAAAGTGTCTTAACAATCAAAAGTACTTAGACACTACCCTCCTTGTTCAAAAGTGTCTTAACAATCAAAAGTACTTAGACACTACCCTTCCTGCCCAAAAGGGTCTTAACAATCAAAACTACTTAGACACAACCCTTCCTGTTCAAAAGTGTCTTAACAATCAAAAGTACTTGGACACTACCCTTCCTGTTCAAAAGTGTCTTAACAATCGGAAGTACGCAGACACTACCCTCCTTGTCCCAAAGTGTTAAGGTTAACAACGAAAATATCACCACTCACCCATAGGTGGTTTCGTGGACGGACCATCAGAAGGAATTCCTCCGACACCTTGGGAAGTGGTGACGCTTCCAATGGGTAATTTCCAAAACACGTCTTCCGAGATCGAAGTTCCTCATACGGCATCCGTCAAAATGTGTCACGCTTGCGGAGGAGTTGGACGCAAACGTTGCTACACTTGCAATGGAATTGGTTGGGAGTATTGCCATTCTTGCCACGAAAAAAATACTTTTCAGGGACAAGTTGATCGTTGTTTTCAGTGTCACGGGACTGGAAGGAAAAAGTAAGGATTTGACTAAATTAATTAATTAATTTAATCATTAACTTCCCGTTAATCGTGATTAAATTAAATTTAATTTAATTTGAAAGGTGTTGGAAATGTAACGGAGATGGTTTAGCGGCTTGTAGATCGTGCAGTGGCACTGGACAAATTAAATGTTTCATACGACTCACCGTTACTTGGTAATTAAGTTATAAATTAATTTGAGTTTTATTTATTTGAGAAATATTAGTTATTAACGGTGTTATGGAAATTAGGACTAATCACATAGATGATCATGTTGTTAAAAGTTCCGCGTTACCTGATGATAAGGTTAAATTAGGTACGGGTCAAGTCGTTTTTCAAGAGGAGCAACCATGGGTAAGTCTAATAGAGTTCAGTACATCTTATTCGCGATGTCGGTATAAGCATTTTCTCAACCAATCGGGCCTAAGCATTTTCCTAGCCAATCGGGTAGAAGTATTTTCCTAGCCAATCGGGTAAAAGTATTTTCCTAGCCAATCGGGTAAAAGTATTTTCCTAGCCAATCGGGTAAAAGTATTTTCCTAGCCAATCGGGTACGAGTATTTTCCTAGCCAATCGGGTACGAGTATTTTCCTAGCCAATCGGGTACGAGTATTTTCCTAGCCAATCGGGTACGAGTATTTTCCTAGCCAATCGGGTACGAGTATTTTCCTAGCCAATCGGGTACGAGTATTTTCCTAGCCAATCGGGTACGAGTATTTTCCTAGCCAATCGGGTACGAGTATTTTCCTAGCCAATCGGGTACGAGTATTTTCCTAGCCAATCGGGTACGAGTATTTTCCTAGCCAATCGGGTACGAGTATTTTCCTAGCCAATCGGGTACGAGTATTTTCCTAGCCAATCGGGTACGAGTATTTTCCTAGCCAATCGGGTACGAGTATTTTGCTTAGCCAATCGGGTACAAGTATTTTGCTTAGCCAATCGGGTACGAGTATTTTACTAACCAATCGGGTACGAGTATTTTACTAACCAATCGGGTACGAGTATTTTACTAACCAATCGGGTACGAGTATTTTACTAACCAATCGGGTACGAGTATTTTACTAACCAATCGGGTACGAGTATTTTACTAACTAATCGGGTACGAGTATTTTACTAACTAATCGGGTATGAGTATTTTACTAACCAATCGGGTACGAGTATTTTCCTAGCCAATCGGGTACGAGTATTTTACTAGCCAATCAAATATAAGTCTCGTAGCCAATCAGGCATCAATCATCCCCTACTGTAAAACGTTCTCCGCCATTTATAGGGAAATGGGAGGAGCTATTCTTAACCCTAGTTCCTCTATCCTTTCCCGTCCCAAAAACGTAAAGTTCTTATAATAGCGTTTTCCTTTGGTTCCTCGCGGAGCGCTCCCAAGGAGCAATAAAAATGGTAGTAGTAGTTTAAAGCTTCGTTAAAGACTGTTTTTGAAGAATAGGATCTCCTAGTTTTATTCCTCCATGGGAGCGCTCCGCGAGGACCCAAAGGAAAACGCTATAAGAAACCGCTAAGCCTTGGCAACTAATTAATCCCTAGGTCTACCCAATAAATCATTTTCCTGACACAACTGTCAATATTGCCTCAACGCAACTAGTCCAAAAACACGCTTCGGCGTATCCCATGGAAAAAATACTCATGCAGGTATATGATTAAACTTAAAAATCCAACTTAATTCAAAAATATAAATTTGAACACCGCAATTTAATAAACACGTGCAGCGTCATCACATTCGAATCGTACCAGTGGCTACGATTAATTTTCGCTGGCGTGGTGAAACGGGAAATTTCATAGTTTACGGGTTTGAGCGGAAAATCTACGCACCTGATTACCCCCAAAAATGTTGCTGTTGTTGCGTTTTACTTTGAGAGGGGAAATCATAAGCCAAGAAACAATTTTAATTAACATTTTTCCGCTTTGAGAGATTAAAATAAAAAAGTTTTAACGTTGACTCTAATATAAAACTCAATTTCATAGTTCGCTCTCTCTCTAGAAACTTGTTAGTATTTTAAAACAAAACCAAATGTTTTTCACACAACAAATTCACCACCAACACAGTTGTTTCACTTAATTATTTATCTAATGGACCTAGTTTTTCACTTTTGTAGACTTAAAATAGACCTAATATTATCGTTACGTCACTTTTCCACAACAAGTCACACGTACTTTAGACTTAACTATTATTAAACCTATTTTTGTAATTAACTTAGACCAAAGTTTGGTCACGCATTTATAAATGCATTCATTTAGTTATAACTTAATTAAGTTTATTTAAAACGCAATTTAATTCATTAATATCATGATTGCTAAGCCTTGGTTTAGGACCTTGTCAACAAACAGAACAAAGAAAACGGTAAAGTAAACTAATTTAAATACAGTTAAAACTTAAAAGTTACCTCTAATTATTGTTTTAAGTTAATTAAATAATAATTACCAAAATATTTGATAATATCTTTGTAAAATCCTTTGTCCTTAACCGAGCTTTACAACTACGCGACTTCTTTCAAGCTTTTAATTTGCTAAGAGGTCAAAGTTAGCTTAAACCGCGCGCCCAATCCTAGTAGCGGCGTCTGCTTAATATTAATAAGGGCTGAAAATAAGCTCCTATTTACGTAGTAAAATACTAAAATTTAAGTGGCCAAATTTATCAAATAAACGATCCCTTTGGAAGAACAATTAACAAACAAAATACAAGTGCCTAAAATACAAAATACTGACAAAAAACCAAAATAATAATAATAATACCCAGTATATTGTTTTGAAAATAATATTTCTTTTGCAAGTTTTGTTTTAGTATAACCATTTTTTGGTAAACTGTACTTTTCGCTGTAATTTTTATACGAAAAACCAAAATATCCTATTTTGAACTTTGTTTTTTTTTCTGTAACGTGTTGTTCTTGTCAAAAAATACAAAAATAAATATGTGATTTTTAAATAATTTTGATTCTAATTATTTTCATAAGTTTATCGTATTAAATTAAATATATTAGGGGTTCACTTGCAGACATTGGAATGACGTATTTCTAAACAATGTTTGGCACCGTTCAGAGACTTTACGCATTAACTTAGGCCCGAATCTATGCGCGGTTCGATCTGTGACGTTTTCACGAACTAAACAATTCACCAAACGACCTTCGCATAACCTATAATGTTGCGACGCCATGACAGTTGTTGGCACAAGGTACATCTTACAACCTACGAACGAATAACTAGGTACGTCATCATTTCGTCATCCTAAACTAACTCCACCCCTCGAACTACTCCAGGCTTACCTGGTAATGGTCTATATACCACGTGGTTCGACATTTCAAAGACATTTTCTGGAATTGCTATATACTTCGACCGTTTATTGTACCCAAAATTCGTCGTAACTTTCTTAGTTTTATATTGGGTTAGCAAGTAAGGTCTACTTCCGTTTCCGTATAAGTACTTCCGCTTGGAATACTTCCTTAGCGCCTTGGTATCATTGTCGAAGAATCGGTAGAAAAAGACGTTATTAAAATGGAAACCGGACCAGCATCGAGATTGAGTTCTTGTGGTTTTTAACAACGACTTTATTAAGTTGTTAAAGTTGGGATGTTTCTTGGGTACCAAATATTCGTCCACGTCGACGTTGACCAAGTATTGATACACCCCCCTGTACCGGTACAAGCAATCGTTTAGGGCAGCGAACATACCATGGGTATGTATTTCAGCCTTTGGTTTGATACCAAGTATGTCCCATTTAAATACTCGAGCTAATCCAGCATTTTCATAACTCTACTTAACAACACTGCACTAATTAGTTTAAAGCTGAGATATCAAAGGAGGTGTTTTTGTACCTTTAGGATTAAATCCACTTCCGGTCCAACTGTGACGTTATAAAACGCGAATAATTGTACACCCATCATTCTGTAGTATTCCAAGAACTCTAATAACCATGTTCCATCATTAAAATTACTATGGAAAGGCTTAATGCAAGCTGCAATGGTTCCACGTCGGTTACGTGGTAGTTTCCCATTTGTTTTTATGGGTAACAGGGCGCCGTGAAGGTCATGACCTTCTTGGAAGACGTAAACGAACTTGGTTGGTTTAAATTTACCACCTGGGCAACAGTTTATAAACATTGGGGTGTATTTCTTACGATGGTCTTCTCTCATGATGGTAATGGTACCCCGAATGTCAGTAACCTTTCGTCCTTGAACTTTGTGTACAAAGAATTAGGCTTAGGAAACCCTTACGTTAAATAAGTCTATTTCCTCCTTAAGCCTAAACAGGTCTAATATCTCCTTAAGACTAAGCAGGTCTATTATCTCGTTAAGCCTAAACAGGTCTATTATCACCTTAAGCCTACTTTCATATATTACCAGCAAATCTGCAAACGGCATTAGGATCAAACACCCTTAAATAAATGGCAATTATTTTGACGCAACCGGGTTTAATTCTGTCATCCCAATAGGCCGAAAATACTATGAACTTTGTATTTGAGTCATTATCCGGACCAGCAGTACTCCATTGAGGTTGACCAATGGGACTTTGGTCTTTCAACAACTTATCAACTTTGCTTAAAACCAGTCCTTTTCGAAAGAGAAACGTTTGGAAATGCAACGTACGATTGGAATTAAACCAAAAAGACAAGACGCAAAGGCAAATAAAGTAACTGAAAAATGGTTGCAACTCTCTTAGAGACGTAAGTGGTTTGATTGGCTTTTTCTTCCAAACCAAAATAGACAAAGTATCATTCTAACCTGAAACATGGCACTTGGTTCCTAAACCAAACCTGAAGCATAGTTTAATATCTGTCCCTCAACGAAAGTACGAAACACAGAATCAATTAGGCTTAAGTAAATTAAACTTTCAATACCAACGCATCACGTGCCAGAATTTTTCACGCGCGAAACCAACCACGTGATTAAAACCAAGAGTTGACGAAGTTAAGGAAAAAAAATATAGACATTTTTTCCAAGTTATTATTATGTACAAATATGAAATATTTAATCAATAACTTATTAAAACATTAAAATCAAATAATTTAATTAAGTTTCATAGTTAGGCCTAACTATAACAAAAGTGTCTTGGAAAATCAAGACATCGTTTCTTCACTCTTTCACGTAATTGTGGTAAGAATCTATGAGCACTGCGATCCTCAGTGTAATTTCGGCTCAAACAAACCTCCATAGGTCGTTCGCAATCCTTACGATAATGGTGTATTGTCGCCACGTTAGTGGGAACGAAAGCCATTCTACACCCTGTACAAATATCGTTTAATTATTTAAAATCGCGTTGCTTCAATAAAATTAAGTTATTTAAGTTACCTTTCATAGGACGATAAATGTAATGATTACCAATTTCTTGATCATTTTCGGGTATGGCAATATACTTTGAACGAATACCGTACTGGTAATGCGTCTCCGATTTGGTAATTTTACGTTCGGTAACTAAATATGGTAATTGCTCTTGATTAGAATTATTAACACCGGAATCATTATGGAAACGGTAGAAGAATTCGTTTTCAAATACGGCTCCCGAGTAACATTTCCTTTTATTTTTCAAAACATCCAATAGTAACTCGTGAAAATTATTGTGTTTCTAAAATTGGTGTAAAATATAGACAGGCATATATTTAATTTTATAAGCAGGAATGGAGAACAGAGTAACTGTGGGCGCGCGTTAAAGTCCCGGACCCCCTTCCCGGGACGGAGGGGGGGGGGGTATGAAAGAAGAGGCGGACGGGTCATAGCGACAGAGGTAAAAAGGAATTACGTATTTTTCGCCGTCCCCATCAGCAACGTCATCAAAGCGTAGTTTAAGTGAGCCGCCAATAAGGTAATTTAAACTTTTCGTTACGTGTTGGAGGGAGGGGCTCTTTACTGGGTGGTCTATGAGTCGGACTGAAGTAAATACTAACCCCGTTCTCCATTCCTACTTCTAAAAAGTCTACAAAGGTCTTACTTTAAGTATAATGAACTCGTCAATATCGACATTAACCAAGTACTTATAATTCCCCATGGATCTATACAAGCACTCATTAAAGGCGCCAAATAGTCCGTGAGTCCATATTTCCTCGTTGGACTTAATTCCATGAATATCCCATTCCAAAACATTTATAATTCCTTGCTGTTGGTACTTATCAAGAAGTAATTTGACGTCGGGTCCAGCTGATGTCAGGTAAAAATGAAACATTCGTACACCCATAAGAAGGTTATATTCTATGAATTCAATTAAGGCTTTCACGTCATTGTATCCACTATGCATAGGTTCGACGAACAAAGCCATATCTTGTTGCTGATTGGTGGATACTGGAAGGGGGATACGATGTAACCTAAGCCTAACTCCGTTTAATTTATCCATCGGATTGAAGAAGTGCAAGTATTGGGGGAAGATTTTGAATCTGGATTCATTTAGACAACAATTGACGAATTGGGCAGAGTACTTCAAGTTCCGGTGTTCCATTATGAGAGTGCGATTGCCTGGAATCGTTATCACCGGACCCAATGTTCTATAATCTGCGAAAGACATGTATGTCTTTGTGTTGTTGGGTTATACGAGTTTAGGAGTTGTTTCAGAAGTTGATTAGTCGAAGCAGAAGGGGATAATACTGAAGAAGTGTATCACTCCGTAGAAGTCCTCTTAATACTTTAGTTATGTAATGCGATTCTTCCTACTTCAGCTAATGAACTTCTATCAGAATTTTTTTTTTACCTATTTGAAATTGGCAGAACATAGGTGGTGGATTTTTAGTACTGGTAATGACTATTAATCTAGCGCAAGTCGGTTCAGTTCGGTTATCCCAGTAAGCCGAAAATACCAGTAACAAGGTAGAGCTTCCATTATGATTGGCTACTTGAAATTTATCTGGACCTTCGTGGCCTCTTTGAAAAGCGGCATTTTCTTCAATATAATAAGAAATTTCTATCTCCGAATCAACGACGCTGTAAGATGATATCGTCTTGAGGTTAAAGTTCAAATGGCGGAAGATCATAAAGGATAAAAAGATTGATAATGCCGATATAAAGATAAGAAGTCGCAAGAAACGAAAAAATCTGCAATTATAAACGTTTGCATGAAGTCTTACACAAAACTGTGACCTAAAATACCGTCTTTTGCCTCTTCCGAAGGGTAAGGGGCGTGCGCGAGGTGCACTGGTTGGGAGAGTTTCAGCGCATGCCGCAAGTTGCCCCTAAACTTTCCCACTCCATTTTACCATAAGTAACATAATAACCATAAGTATGACAATTAGCCAAAACTAACTATAAACCCATTTTCGGACCTTTTACGTCTTCATAAGTTCGCGCCCAGCACAGAGACCCCTAGCGGTGGCAAATGAAGCGACTTCCGCCCATATCGAAAATCCGGTTCAGAGATTTAAACAGACTCCATTGAGATTTGAGTCAACGGTCCTAAGCCTTGGTTATATGGTTGATTTGTATTGACTTTTTACCGGCCACATTACGAAGTTGAAAATTGCACTGGGTAGGTTTAGTTACCGAATATTTAGACTTCAAAAGGCTTATCATTTTTGGTGCTGAAATATCCGACTTATGGCAATCTTAAAGTCAAACATACATACACCGCGACCGCGCGAGCTTGTACAATAAATAGCAGACGAGCTATTTCCGACACAAATACGTTCAAGGAGATGGTTTATTGTGATTGGCTAAAATTGTAGAACTATGTCATTCGCCAAAGAGTAAAGACCAGCATGAAATACTCGACGGGGTTGCAAGTCCTGGCCTGAAGTAAGTGAAAGTGTCAGTGTTGATTATAGGTTTCATTTTGAAATTTGCATTATGACAATAGGAAGAGTCATACTTATGTTTATTATGTTACTTATGATTTTACCTCATTTATACCCGCTCTAAATTAGAAAAAATATGCCGAAAAGGCTTTGAAAGATGAACAGAGAGCGAAAGATATTGAACAAAAGGAGAAATTTATCGAAATTTTTCGGTTTCGCTTTCTTTTCTTTGTTGTTCAACAATAAATACCGTTTCTTCCATGAAAAAACTATCACAACTTTATCTTCGTCCTCCATTTTTTGACGCCAGTGATTTGGATTCAGGTATCAACGCGACTGAACCAGCATTAATGTGAAAAAGTTCGCGGAAGTTGTAGCTAACTGGGTCTTGAAAGTAGACGTTCATCGAACAAATTGCCAGCTGGAACCTAATTCAGCTCTATCAGCAATCAGCTTGAGCTAAAGGTAAATAAAGTACCTGAAAAATGGTGGCAACTTAGAGACGTAAGTGGTTTGTTTGATTGGCTTTTCTTTAAAAGTAATCAAAGTAGACAAAGTAATTCTAACCTGAAACATGGTAATTGTCTCCTAAACCAAACTTCAAACATAGTTTAACATCTGGCACTCAACGAAACTCAGAAACAATTGGGCTTAAGTAAATTAAACTTTCAATAAATAAAAAAAAAAATAGGTACCATGTCATCACGTGGCTGCATTTTTCACGCGCGAAACTAACCACGTGATTAAAACCAAGAGGTGACGAAGTTAAGGGAAAAAAAATATAGACATTTTTTCCAAGTTATTATTATGTACAAATATGAAATATTTAATTAATAACTTATTAAAACATTAAAATCAAATAATTTAATTAAGTTTCATAGTTAGGCCTAACTATAACAAAAGTGTCTTGGAAAATCAAGACATCGTTTCTTCACTCTTTCACGTAATTGTGGTAAGAATCTATGAGCACTACGATCCTCAGTGTAATTTCGCCTCAAACAAACCTCCATAAGTCGTTCGCAATCGGAGCGATAATGGTGTATCGTCGCTACGTTGGTGGGAACGAAAGCCATTTTACACCCTGTACAAATATCGTTTAATTATTTATAATCACGTTGCGCAAATAAAATTAAGTTATTTAAGTTACCTTTCATAGGACGATAAATGTAATGATTACCAATTTCTTGATCATTTTCGGGTATGGCAATATACTTTGAACGATTACCGTACTGGTAATGCGCCTTTAATTTGGTAATTTTACGTTCGGTAATTAAATACGGTAATTGCTCTTGATTGGAATGATTAAAACCGGAATCATTAAGAAATCGGTAGAAGAATTCGTTTTTAAATACGGCTCCCGAGTAACATTGACTTTTATTTTTCAAAACATCCGATAGTAATTCGTGAAAATTATTGTGTTTCTAAAATTGGTGTAAAATTGAGCAAACTTTCGTAACACCCATTCCCATTTCCACAAAGGTCTTACTTTAAGTATAATGAACTCGTCCACATCGACATTAACCAAGTACTTATAAATTCCCATGGATCTATACAAGCACTCATTAAAGGCGCCAAATAGTCCCTGTGTCCATATTTCCTTCCTGGACTTAATTCCATGAATATCCCATTCCAAAACATTTACAATTCCTTGCTGTTGGTACTTATCAAGAAGTACTTGAACATCGGGTCCCGCTGAGGACACGTAAAAGTGAAACATTCGTACACCCATAAGAAGGTAATATTCAATGAATTCCATCAATGATTTCACGTCATTGTATCCACTATGCATCGGTTTGACGCACAAGGCCATATGTTGTTTCTGATTGGATGCTGGTGGGGGGTTACGATGTAACCTAAGCCTAACTCCGTTCAATTTATCCATTGGGTTAAAGAACCGCAAGTATTGGGGGAATATTTTGAATCGGGATTCTTTTAGACAACAATTAACAAATTGGGCAGCGTATTTCAATTTCCGGTGTTCCATTATGAGAGTGCGATTGCCTGGAATCGTTATCACCGGACCCAATGTTCTATAATCTGCGAAAAGGCATGTATGTCTTTGTGTTGTTGGGTTTTATGAGTTTAGGAGTTGTTTCAGAAGTTGATTAGTCGAAGCAGAAGGGGATAATAGAAGAAGTGTATCACTCTGTAGAAGTCCTCTTAATACTTTAGTTATGTAATATGATTCTTCCTACTTCAGCTAATGAACTTCTATCACAATTTTTTTTTACCTATTTGAAATTGGCAGAACATAGGTGGTGGATTTTTAGTACTGGTAATGACTATTAATCTAGCGCAAGTCGGTTCAGTTCGGTTATCCCAGTAAGCCGAAAATACCAGTAACAAGGTAGAGCTTCCATTATGATTGGCTACTTGAAATTTATCTGGACCTTCGTGGCCTCGTTGAAAAGCCGCATTTTCTTCAATATAATAAGAAATTTCGATCTCCGAATCAACGACATTGTACGATATCGTTTTGAGGTTAAAGTTCAAATGGCGGAAGATCACAAAGGTTAAAAAGATTGATAATGCCGAAATAAAGATTAGAAGTCGCAAGAAACGCAAAAATCTGCAATTGTAAACAATGTTTCCATGTAATCTTATCTTACACGAAAATGACATAAAATACCGTCTTCTATTACGCCTATAACCCCTTTTACTAAGACTTAAAACACTCCACATTTTAAATTAAAACAAACATTAAGCCTATTTTATTTAACTTATTTCAAAAGCGCGTGCAAGCTGATTTAGGTAGGAATGTTTTGGGTTTTGGCGGGAAAATCGCACGTGGTTTTATAAATCATTTGTGAATAGCATAGGGTTAAGCACGTGAATAAGTGGTAGGATGTATTGTGAAATTGGCGCGAATATTTGGTATTTAGCGGGAAATTCATTTTATACTTTGAAAAATAATAAATCAAGAAAATATTGAAACCAGCATTTAAACTGAAAATATTGGCGGGAAAACCCCACGTGTTTTCAACAAGCGCGCGAATATTATACCGCGGGAAAAAAGCACGTGTTAAATAAACAACGTGGGTAGGCCACTTTTCTCTCCTGCAAATGTATTTATTTTATAATAATAAGTAACTTATTATTATATATATAATCTTTAAAATATTTAATTTGCGAGTTACTGTTTAACCAGAAGCCTCGTAATTGGATAACTTACTCTTAAACCTTCAGCCCACATAAACAGAAGGATATAATTACTACTCAGCTCAGCTGCCTTCATAATAAAAGTGGTACAGGTGTTCTAAAAACGTTTTTGGCTGTGTCATAAAAATATGTAACTAATGCTACAGGGTTTTCTTTTTATAAAAAAAAATGTATATCTAGTTTTTACAAGTATTTATATTTCCTCGTCGTGTTTGAGAACTTGAGAGAGAGAGACACTTTGAGAATTTAAAGTAAAGCAGATAGAGGGACTCAAATAGTACGAAGGTCGCTTGTACACGCTGCTCCCAATTGACTAAACACCTCGTTTCTTGATAAGATAAAGTTTAAAAGCGTCAGTCAAGTCGCGACAACCAACGTCTTGCCTTTTCACTAACTCATGGATGGTACTACAGTCATGGAGTTTTGAGGTTTACTCTGCATTTTATGATTCAGCAACCAATGAACATTTGCTCAAGTAAGCTGTTACATTGTAGTTAATTTAATTTCAGGTTTGGACCCATTAATATCTCTAACTAATATTAATGGGTCCAAACCTGAAATTAAATTAACTACTCTAATTAATATTAATGGGTCGAAACCTGAAATTAAATTAACTACTCTAATTAATATTAATGGGTCGAAACCTGAAATTAAATTAACTACTCTAATTAATATTAATGGGTCGAAACCTGAAATTAAATTAACTACTCTAATTAATATTACTGGGTCGAAACCTGAAATTAAATTAACTACTCTAATTAATATTAATGGGTCGAAACCTGAAATTAAATTAACTACTCTAATTAATATTACTGGGTCGAAACCTGAAATTAAATTAACTACTCTAATTAATATTAATGGGTCCAAACCTGAAACTAAATTAACTACTCTAATTAATATTAATGGGTCCAAACCTGAAACTAAATTAACTACTCTAACTAATATTAATGGGTCCAAACCTGAAACTAAATTAACTACTCTAACTAATATTAATGGGTCCAAACCAGGAACTAAATTAACTACTCTAACTAATATTAATGGGTCCAAACCAGGAACTAAATTAACTACTCTAACTAATATTAATGGGTCCAAACCAGGAACTAAATTAACTACTCTAACTAATATTAATGGGTCCAAACCAGGAATTAAATTAACTACTCTAACTAATATTAATGGGTCCAAACCAGAAATTAAATTAACTACTCTAATTAATATTAATTTGTCCAAACCTCAATTTAAATTAACTACTCTAACTAATATTAATGGGTCCAAACCTCAATTTAAATTAACTACTCTAACTAATATTAATGGGTCCAAACCTCAAATTAAATATAGTTAGAGTAGTTAATTTGGACATCGGTTATCACTTATTTAAATTACTGTCTGGTTACCATTTAATTCTCCCTTTAAATATGGAATAATTTTATTTTTATAAGCGAATAACCCCTCAAGGTAGGAGTAAAACCTGTGCTAAAACCGTATAAAGCCTGAAGTTACAGTTAACGACCAAAAATGGGGCTAGAATACTACTAGGGGATTAATAAAAAATACAAAATAAATATTACTGCAAAAGGAAACGTGATGAATAATAATTCTTTTTCAAATATCAACAAGAGAGTGAAGAGACATAAGTAGCTATAAAACTACGTTTTTTGCTAAATCATTAAACACATAAATTAATAATGAGAGACTGTCAACAAATAACTAAATATTTAATTCCATTGTAAGCTAATGTAGGCCTAGGTTTACTGTTTCAAAAATTGTTTTTTGAAATGAAACAAATTTTCAAGGGAACTGTTATAAAGAATCCACGCTTTAGTGGGTTTTTACATAAAACCATTAACATTCATAATGATATTTTTGAAGCTCATTAAAAACGCTAGGTTCTTTATCTTCTAAGATATTTTTTTCATAATTATTTAATCATTTAATTGACCGTGTTAATAAATTAACGTAACTAATTCGTTTGTAAATAAGGTTTAAACACGCTATGTAGAAAATTATAATATCAAGAGCAGATAGAGATAACAGTTAGTAAGCGGACGTACTCCCAAGTCTTGTGATTTCTTTTTTCGAGCAATCAATGCTCTGTTTTAATATTAGTATATTAAAACCTTATATCAGAAGGGGATAATAGAAGAAGTGTATCACTCCGTAGAAGTCCTCTTAATACTTTTATTTTCTCTCTTACTTCCTGTTAATTCATTTTGTCTTTGATGTTACTTTGTTTAGGCTACTGTTTGAATCCTTTAAGACGCCGGACTCGCGTTAAATTGGTTTTATAAACGTAGAAGTTACGTAACACGGTTAAAATATTTTTAGCGGATGTAATCAAACGATTAAAATCTAGGTTATTGTGAATTTTTCTGGCATACGACTTGACTCAGAGCTTTGAGTACAATAGAAGGTGTGTGTGTGTTAGTTATTTAATGACAATGGGGTAGTATTTTTCAATTTAGTAGCTTACAGTAGGAGACTACTAAATTAAGTATGAAAGACCCGTTCGCAAAGGCACTTTCTCTAAAACAGCTGAACAGAGTGCGAAAGATATTGACAGAAGTGAATCATATTACAGCTCCCTAGAAGTACTGGACGATATAACATCGCCGTGCATCAGCATTGTCTCCCAGCACTGAAGAGAAAAGGGTATATGCGAAACGCAGCGGTGAATTTGTGAACTAAACCAGAGGAATGATTTTGGCGCGAAAGTAATTTTTAATAAGCGGGCGAAGCAAACTGAAGTAAGTGGTAGGCTGGTAGCCAATGAGGAAAGGTATGAGAGAGAAGAGCGCGGAAGGAAACAAGTTGTTCCATACAAAGTGTTGGGTTGTGAATATAATAGTAGAAGTCCAATTTATTTTTCCGATTTTAAAAAATAATTGCCAGTCTATAGGTATTTCGCGCAATTTTTAAGCGCTTGTGTTGAAAAGAAAATTAATACGAATTCAAATGATCAAAATAGCCTTCATCATGCTAGAATATTTTTAATGTGTCCCTAGTACAGCACTGCGCTAAGCTTCCACCGATCGATTTAAAGGTTTTTAGCGGGGATAGTTGGACCTATTTATTACTAATTAAAGGTTATGTGCGTCGACATAGAAATTTGTTTTCCTTTTTTAAGTGTGACAAATTTTTTCAATGCTTCCGTTTGCGAAAGATGCTGGTCAATATTTTTCAGTTTTACAAAAAGTTTTTTTTAGTTGCTTACGGTTAAGTGCTTTTAATATCACATAGATCGTGTTCAGATGTCTCTTTAATGTGGGCATGCAACCATTGCGATTAGTTACATTGATCCTAACATAAGTCATTCTAAATCAAAATTATAACGCGATAATAAGCTTCACACTAATCACGACACTGACGGCGGTCTGACAGCCATTATCATCAACCGGAACTTCCGTAGGTTAGCCTAACTCAAGATCCGGGTTAATGGGAAAACTATACTTGTTAAACTGAACTATAGATGGCGGGCTTGGATGTCTTGGAAGAAATCGCTGTTTACAAAAGCATAACCTACGTCCAGTACTTATAGGGAGCTGTAATATGATTCACTTATGATATTGAACAAAAGGAGAGAAATTTATCGAAACTTTTCGGTTTCACTTTCTTTTCTTTTCATTTTTTTAACAATTTCCTACTGAACTTTCGCAGTTTCCAACTGTTATTTAGCAGCTCCCTACCACTACCAACGAGATATACAAGGCCCATGCACGCTCGCTTCGAAGGGGGGGGGGGGGTCCCTCATCCATATTTGACTTTTGTCGTTGATAGATGGCGCTTCTTAGTCTCTTTAATACACTTACTAATTAAGCTTAATTCGCATGAAATCCCGCCGCGCGCTCCTTCGCTGGAGGTTCGAAACTTAGAGCAGGCAGCTGGTCACGTGAGGTTTACGTAGTTTTTTTTAGACTTAAACGCGCCTCTAGCGGAGAATCGTGGCGATTTAAAAGGTCCGGGGGAAAAAATGGCGCCCACATGGGCCTTGTAAATCTCGTTGGTAGTGTCCCTACTATGTCATCATTTCAGGGGGATATTGTAGAGGGACAAGAACATACAATATAGTAGGAAAACACTACTCAGTTCTTTAGCTAAGGTTGGGGGTCGAATAGCTAAGCAACTCTCTAATCTATAAAACTTTCCCGCCACTTTACGATCGCGCCTTTTTTTTTATTAATTCCTGAGTCAATCTCGCGTCAAGGTACGCGTCGCGTGGGGAACACGTGCATGTCCGTAAAAGGTAACGCGTGGATAACTTTGGCTTCCAAAAAGAGAACAGTTTGACCTTACCGCTACCTGAAAATTTGTCATTTAACTAGTTGGCTCGCTGGATTTTTAGTCTGTATCGTGAATTTACGAACGTAACATGCTCATTACGCGATTAAAATTAGCGTTGACTTTATAGCGTCCATAAAAGCTTGTAAAACAAAATATTACGGGTTAAAGGTCATAAATGGATTGAGTATCTAAAGGGGTAAGTCACTTTGGTTACAGTTTAAAACCCCTATTTGGTTGTACAAGGCTTAGTAATGTAGTAGAACAAATTGCAGACAGTTATAATTCATTTCTTTGAAGTTTGAACTTCAATTTAAAGTTGTTTTAAAATTAGCGCTTTAAGAAGATTCTAAAATTACTTTGTGAATTTCCAGTACAATCTAAACTCTTAAATGAGTAATAATTATGGTGTACAAGGCTTAGCAAAGAAAATATACGCTCCGGGAATGGAAGGTATGTCTCGGGGTTGGGCTGATCAAGGAACTTCCGGTCTATGCAATTTCAAAGTAGCCGGAAATACCTCCGTCAACCGAGCCTGCCTTTGGAGCGTACTAGGAGGGGAGAGACAAAAATTTACACTAGAGGAAGCTACAGTTTCCATTCCTGGGGCGTGTATCTTCTTTGGGCTTAGCAAAGAAGTGGACGCAATAGCAGACGATTTTTGTTTCATTATTTTAAAGTTACTTTATAATTGAACGCTTTATTGAGTATAGAAAATTTTCTTAGGGTTAGATTAAAAACTTTCGATGCAATTTAAGGCTTAAAGTAGCCGGTAATTGGTGTGCAAGGCTTAGCAATGAAGCGGACAAAATAGCAGACGAAAATTAATCCTAATAAAAACATTAACGGTATCTACTTCTAACTAACGATTATGAACTTCTAAAGAAGATAAAATAATAGATATTACGAACCCACGATTATTTGAAGCCATTAATTTGTAATTAAAAACTTATTAAAACGAATGTCACATCGCCATGCAGTCAAAAAATGAAATCTCATAAAACACTGACTACAAAAAAAGAACAAAGTTACAGATACGCGGCTCCTTATCTAAGAGTGGTACTTTGCAAAATCTGCTAATAAAGATAAGAAATAGTCTTACCTATATAATAAAATTATAATGACAAGAGGACCTGAACCTTAATTAAAAATGTGTCGCTACGTAATAGAGAGGTTAAGAATAACCGTCGACAAACGTTACGTGTACAGTCATCAAAGACTGGCCAGAATTCCTTGCGAAAGGATGTGTTCTATAGCTAACTGGAAGAGGTGCAATGTGGTTCTAGCGAACTGAAGTTAGATGCACAAAAATGTAATTTAGAAGGATTTTTATGGTTCATCTTCATCTCGCTAGAAACATATTGCAGCACGGCTTTCAGTTAACTAGAACCCTTGTTCAACTTTTGCCTCATGCAGTGGGGATTCAAAAATCATCATTCGTTAGTCTTGATGCTCGGTTTTCAGTTCTCTAGAACAATTTTTGCTGGAAGTCGGCCTTTAACCCTTTCCTTTTTTGCTTTAGTAATCATAATAAAAATAATTAAACGTGTATGTCAACGTGAAAAGCATCTGCTTCACATCTGCTACGAGTATTTTATGAACTTACTTATATCTTTTTGAACATTGTACATAAAAATATAAATTTTGAATATATTTCAAATTTAAATAAAAGGGAAAATTCCATATATCTTTCTTAGTTTAAATGACACTTGAATTTGTAATCGTTAAAAGCATAAGTGCGAACTTCATATTTATATCTCAAAATTCAAAGATACTATGTATTCGGTGCTGGTAGACGTTTTAAGTACACGTTTTTCGGTTAAATAGACGGTCTAAAAAATTTCCTCTGCAATCTCTCTCAACTTTAACTTCAAATACAGTATTGTAAGTCCCTACGTGAGTTAGTTAAATTACTCGAATAGTTAATACTAGTTAAAAAGTACCGAACTGCTAACCATTCTTAATTTCCCCAATAAATCAATAACTCTATTGGCTCACCAATAATCTGGCAACATTGTTGAAATAAAAAATAAATTAAAATTTAGTGAAATATTACGTATTACTTAAACTCTCTATTAAATTTAAAAAAAAATAAAATTTTGATGACGTAATTAAAGCAATAATTCTCTCTTTATGACAGGGATGACTAAGGAACTTTTAAGAATAAAAATTCCATTCAACACCAACACCAAACATACTAAAAATCCCATAACATCAACAACAAAGGGATAATATATGCATGTCAGAATGATTGGAGGCGTTCGAAGGCGCCATTGGTCCGTAGCGGGAATCAGACTTGGATTCGTTCAATTTACTCTGATTTGCTGCGTATGTTTTACATTTACTGGTGTCGTATTATTTTGGCCCGCTTCATTGGATAACGAATTATCACTCGGATATCACTCGGGGTCCAATTCAATTAGGAAAGTTGAAGACAGCGAACTAATGAAGATCATTATCAAAATCAGAAAAACTTCCAAGAGAGATTTGCATTTCATGTCGCCTTTACGAATATTTGGAAATGAGAATAAGGTATTTATTTATTTATTTTTAAATGATAATGATGAAATTGTTTTACGCCTTATATCATAGCCCTATAATACTCAGTGTGTAAGTATGGGTCTGCAGTAGGGGCCATCTTTCCACGCGAGAATTAAAACGATAGAGTAGAGACTATAGTGCCATCTTTGTTACAAAAGTTCTGATTCGAAAAAGGGACAGAATAAAGGCATAGCCAACTGTGAATTTACTTTACGGGTGGAGATGTAGATCTTAGTAGGCTTTGATTCTTGTTTCTCGCAACAAATCTGGCACCAGGAGACGCTCTTGCACGAGACGCCCCCTATAAATTTATAAATAATTCATGCTCACAGCAAAAGTCCCTTAGACCCTATCTTATTATGTTTAGTATAGCGTTATGTTTATATCATAAATGAAAAAATAGCCCGATAAGTTAATTAAACAGACTAATTAAACGTTTCCCCTTAAATAGGAAGACGAAATTTCATCAACCAATCACATCAACGATTCCATAACCGTCCACCAAGAATCATTAGAAACCGATTCGGAATGGTTAAGAGCCAACTCCGACACGGACCCATTTAAACTTCTAGTCTATTCCGCCTACTGGGACAACCGTCTCAACTACGGTTGCGTTCGCGTCATCGCGACAACCTTAACTAAACACAACACTCCAATACAATGCAGGTTACACTTCCACGGAATTACCGAAACTCTACAAGTAACCGCGGTTAAAAAACCGTTAAACGAACATTGGAACTTAAAATATGCGAGTTATTTCTTGTCATGTTGCCTTCCGGGTAACGTCGAGGGCACCGGGGTCAAAGTGGTACCGGAACGCGTTACGATTTACCTCCCAAACAAAGAAAAACACGGTGCGACATTAAATGTTCGTGATAACACGCGAGCAACTTCCAAGCTACCTCGTGGACAAATGGCGCTGTGTGTTAAGCCTTTTCATTACAATTTTAATCGCGCCACGTGGTTGGTAGAATTTATAGAGTATAATTTGTTAATGGGTGTGGAACAGTTTCTGTTTTATAATAATACAGTTGGGCTGGAAGTCCAGCGTGTCCTTCAGGGTTATAAAGACAAAGGGTTGGTCAGTGTTTTGCCTTGGAAATTGGACGTAGTGACCAAGAAGGAAATAAGGACAGAAGGAATGTTCGGAGCCTTGAATGATTGTCTTTATAGATTAATGTTTTTGTATAAATACGTTATGGTTGTTGATATTGACGAATATGTAGTGCCAAAGGTATGTATTTACGTATGACCAAATGTAAATAGAAAATAATAGAAAGTAAGTCAGGCAATGGAGAGGTTAGGTAAAGTAGATTTAGGGTGATATTGCATGATTGAAATCATACTCGCGTATGACTAGTACTCTTTTGCAAGTTTTCCCCTTGCATATCAGAAGGGTGGCAGTAAATCAAATACACTACTCTCCCTACTGCTTACTTTCTGTTATATTCTATTTGCATTTGGTATGACATTATGCTATGTTATTTTACAAGCTAAATAATAATAAGTATAAATTTAAATTTGAAAATTAATTATCATTTAACAGATTCATAACAATTACGGAGAGTTAATTTCATTTGTTAACAAAAAAGTAGACGAGGACAATCAAAAGAAAATGTCCTTTAAAAAACACGAAAAATGCGTGGTTGGTTTAAGTTTCCGGAACTTTTTCTTCTACATGTACTGGGACAACGACACCAGTCTTTTCGGTCACGAACCCGAAAAGGCGCCAAGGTTTCTGCCCTACTTATTAACCCAGTACAAAACTAGAAGACTCGCGCAAGGCAACAAGCACGGACAAAGGTCAAAATACTTAGTAGCCCCCGATAAAGCCCTTGAACTCGGGAATCACGGAATTTGGAGGAAGCTACCAGGTAAGAAACGTTTACAAACGTTACCATAGAAACTATAAAAATTGGCGCGTGACTTTTGGAGTATTTTTCCTATTATCCAACAACTAAAATAATGGCGGGAAAAAATCTCGAGGATGCTCGGGTTGCTTTGCATTATTAGGCTTAAAACGTTTTCCCGCCAAGCTATAAAAATAATGGCGGGAAAATTCCGCAGTTGCATAATTAGGCTTATAAAGTTTTCCCGCCAACTATAAAACTAATGGCGGGAAAATTCTCCATATGCATAATTAGGCTTAAAACGTTTCCCTCCAACTAGGCCTATAAAAATAATGGCGGGAAAATTCTCCAGTTGCATAATTAGGCTTAAAACATTTCCCTACAACTATTTAAAAATAATGGCGGGAAAATTATTGAGTATGTTGTTAGACTAAGGCTTAAAATGTTTCCCGAGAACGCGATTAAAATTCTATAACGTACTTTACAGGTTGCGAGACCGTTTTAGTTCCCGAAAACCTGGCAGCCCTGCATCATTATCGAATTTGCGAATTCGGTGGCTACGAATGTTTGAAAAAGGCGAATACGGTCGATAGGGTGGCCCACAAATTTGGTATCGATTTGTTAAAGAGCGTCCTGAGGAGTTGCTTCCAAATATTCCCGGAAGTTGGAAGCACTTGTCCAATCACGGGACCTTTAGGATCACCGTGGTGATTGCTAACTGAGTTTTTTTTAATTACAATTATGATATTGAATTCACAAAGATCTCGGATTATTGTTTAAAAATATAATTAATTAGTCACTTTAAACGTTACAATTAAGATTTAGTATTAATTATATTTTTTGGATTATTTAAAAAAAAGAAGTGATAATGTTTGTTGTATTGTTAATTGCAGTTGAAATTATTTTTAATTATTTATGACAGGAATGCATACAGGATACAGCTACAAGGAATCATAAATAGGCGTCAATGACGTGTAGTAAGTTCTCAAGCCCGGTATACCCACGAAACCCGAATTCATAGAAATTAACATGGAGGCACAATTATTCCTAGTAGCTGTGTGCATTCCTGGTTGAACCAACACCATTAAGTTAACAGTTGTCACCATTTACAAATCGGAGCGTTTCCAAAACCAAAAACAAACAAGAAATAAATAAATAATTTTAAAAGTTTCGTCGGAGTTTCTTTGACACAAAGTCATTTATTTCTAATGGATTTTAAAATTAAACCCAATTTCAAGTTGAATTGCTACCACGTGCCGAAGCTATCCCAACTTCCATCTCAAACGACCTAAAAAAATAAACCAAGGCTTACTTCCCACGTGCTACAAAATAAACTTAAAAAAGTTGAACTGAAACCAACTCGTACCATTTGTAGTCATTTTGTAAAAGCGTTGATTTTTAGTTTTTATATTTTTCATTTTTAACAACTTCACCCTTTTCCTATGGGAAATTCTATACAATTTACAACCTTGGAAAGGAACTCCTAATCCCATAGAAAAACCGCGTTAAGTATTAAAAATACGTCTCTTTTTAAAATTGCAACGGTAATAGCTCCATAAAGACTACCTTCATAAAAATTATATTTCTCTTTCTTACATCTATCTTTTTACCAAGGGACTTAGTAAGGGTCATCCCGCCTTTCTTAATACTGCCAAGTAAGATTGGGGGTTCAACTCTATAGCAGACGATATTTATTGCTCTTTGGTAAAGGCGCAAGAAAAAAAAACGACCGCAAAATAGTGAAGCAGTTAAAATAAAAGTAAAAAGTCGTAATATACCAATAGGGGTTTAAGCCTTGGCTATTTGGAAAACTTATACCGGGTGTTCTTCCAATGTTCAATGTTCATATTGTGTTACATTTTCCACTCGAAATTAATGATTTCCCATAGAACCATGTTATCCCACCAGGGAGAGATTTAATTTTAGAAGTAGGAATGGAGAACAGAGTAATATCTGGGCGCGCGCCAAAGTCCCAGACCCCCTTCCCGGGAAGGGGGGGGTATGAAAGAAGAGGCGGGTCATAGCGACAGAGGTAAAAAGGAATTACGTAGTATTTTTCGCCGTCCCCGCATCAGCAACGTCATCAAAACGTATAGTTTAAGTGAGCCAATAAGATAATTTAAACTTTTCGTTACGTGTTGGAGGGAGGGGCTATGAGTCGAACTGAAGTAAATACTAACCGTTCTCCATTCCTACTTCTAAAATTAAATCTATCCCTAATCCCACTCACTGTACTTCGGTCCTATAATTACCCTAGCTTTTTGGAGCAACACACACTGTATTTTTCAAGTGCAAACTTCGTGTGGATAATATAAGAGAAAAAATATAGAAATAAAACGGTGAAGTTTCTTTAGATGTTGGCTATCCAAGGAAAAGAGGTCGCGAAGTCAAGCTGGCTTAGAAGTACCCAAAGAAAATAAAAATAAAAAAGGCGCGAAACGGTGGCACTTAAAATGGCGCAATATATATAAAACCCACGTGAGGACAAAGGTGTATGAAGGGAGATGGAGGGGGGTAGTTGATCTTATATTAAACTCAACTGAGAATGGGTTTATTAAAGTCAATATTGGAGTCTGTCTGTTTGCAGATAATCATTAGCTTATAATAGACAATAATTAAAACTCGATAGGATTAACATGATACCTTTTAACTCTGGTTCTACTAGAGATACTCGAAGTCCTTTGAGTATGTTATAGCCCCATTTCTCAGCTTTCAAACGAACCTAATTTCTTAGAGTTACAACAATCAGGGCCCGAGTAATTAAGCAAAATGTTCATAAACGTAAAATCTCCATATGATTAAATTGGGCTTATTTACACAACACCTTTTAACTCTGGTTCTATAAGAGATACATGGAAGTCCTTTGAGTATGTTATAGCCCTATTTCTTAGCTTTCCAATGATACTAAATACTTGGGGTTACAACAATCAGGGCCCGAGTAATTAAGCAAAACGTTCGTAAACATTGTCTCCATAACACGGGCTTATATTATTTACAAGACACTCTGCTTTTCCCAAAACACCAGAACTCGGAACTCGGCAGGGTAAACACTTCTACAGGGGCCATAGAGTTAACAATGGGTGGATTTTCCCTAAATGCTGTTTTCACCCATAGCACACAAGTAACAGGCAGGGTAAACATTTCTACAGGGGCCATAGAGTTAACAAGGGGTACATTTCCCCTAAATGTCGACTTCACCCATAATACACTGAAGTACTGGAGAGTAAAACTATCGAAATTTCACCGTAAATGTCAACTGCATAATTAATTAAAACTAGCCTATTTTTTTTCTTTCTTTCTTTTGATAAATTAGATATATAGCCTATATTTGTTGGGGAAATTCTTAGATAGTAAGTAACTATCAACATCTTTTTGGTTGCGAGAACTGACGCGAAAGATATCTGACAATGATTAATGTACCTGAAACTGAAACTAATAAAGAACCGAGATTCTTCAAGAAGATTTTCCCTCAGGTTGAAGAATGCATAGAGGACCAAAGTTCAGAGACACAATAGTGTCAAGGGCAAATATAAATAAAAGAAAGTGTGCTAGCTCAGCTAGACGACGTACTCCAACCTGAAGTCTTAATTGGTTTCTCTCTCTATCTCTAGCTTCTTAATTTGTCTGTAGACCAATTTGACCAATCAGTGATTGCAGAACTACTTTAATATTATACATATTACTGTATGCAGTTATCTTTGTGATCACATTTAATTTCCCTCTATACCCAGCTGCAGAAAATAGCAGTAACCACAACTGCTCCAATTCGGTTGGTGATTGGTGACATAATTTGTTAATTCATGTTGAATTTTTGAGCCTGCATGCAGCATAATTGACACAAGGGAAAAATTAATTAATGAGTTAGAATGATTATATTTTAATTGCTTCAATTGGAGTAATTATTATTATCCCATAGATTAGATTTAATTTCAGTAGACGTGAAATTTACACCTGGTAGGGCTGGTAAATGAAGGTAGATTTTCGGTTTGCATTCTTACAGGTTTCTACTCCTCTACGGTAAATTCTCTTTGCCACTATATCATCCCTGAGATTTCGCGCCAATAAGAACCAATTTCATGTTGAGTTTAAACCAAACTCAAAGGCGGAACTCGAGTCTTATTTGTTTGCAAAAAAAATAGCTTTATCTACAGTCGAAACTGAGTTTGAAACGTAAGCATTGCAAGGCTAAGGCCCTCTTGACTCTTCGCATCGCTAAGCCTTGTCGGCTTAGACTTTTTAAGACTCTTATAATAAGATTTTCCTTTGCAAGCAACGTTCCTGGGTTCCTTCTATAAGAAAAACTGGTAGAGCCAGTCAATGCTTTGGATTTCTAAGAAAGCTTAAAGGATCTACTGTGTTTGTTTTAGGTGGCAAAATGGATCGTAGTTTTTGGGGGGATTTTATAGCTACTACAGGCGAGATGGGATCATGAGAGTCCAGTAGAGAAATTTGTTTATTGTTTGCGTACCTGTTGTTACGCCTCGGAGTACCAGGGATTATTATTGGATCATTTAGGCCTGATATTACGACAGCTTTCTTGACTGTGAATGGAGTATTATGTACGTAAATAAAACCCCATTTTTCCTTACTGCCGTATTTGCTAATCAAAGGGCCAAGGCTTAAGGAATATTAACGTAGGCCTATTTAATAAACACGTGACATTGCAACTTTTTTTTAAGTTAAAGTTAAAGCGCGTGGAATTCAAAATTTCAAAAACCAAGGCTTAGCAAAAATTATATTAATATATTCACAAATATTTTTGTTAAAGAAAGGTCGTGAAATTAAGAAAAATCAAAACCAATGCTTATTTTTTTTCTTTTTAAATGGCTTGGTTTTCAATTTCAAATAAGGCACTGCTTACGTACGCTGTTTATTCATATATATAGGAAAAAACGGAAGCAGATAAAAAGAAGACCGGAAGTTAAACAGATACCGGAAGTAGTCCTAAGATAAAAACACGGGATTCTATTCAAGAAATGTAACACTTTGTTCTGAGATGTTGTGAAAAGATATATCTTGAAATTTCTTAACCAATTTTTTTAAAATACATATAGGAATACATACAAAAAGGAAGTGCCAAGGTGGGTTAGCTATTGTAAGTCAGGGTAGTATTAATCCTTCTATAATGTAGTAGTTTTACACCTACCGAAGAATGATGATAGGTAATTTTCATGTTATAAACGAACGTTTATTTAAACCTGTACGGTTTGAAACCATTATTTTAGTAGTATAATACTAAGGCAGGGGGAAATAGCTTCCACAATGTTAGGATTTTAACCTGCAAAAGGGAATTTAGACGATAAAGTGTAATGGCGCGAAATACGGGTTTGGGGGCTCGTATAAATTCAAACCTATAAATCCGCACCGCTGTTGAAAAATCAAAGATTCATGACGTCATATGTAAATTGATTCTTCGATAAGTTCACGGCTTTTCATCCTACATTTTAGTAGGAAAAATGCTACAATTTCTCCAAATTCTAATTTTTAGTTCAAAAACTACTACCGTTTCTTTCTATTCTACCTTTTAGTAGGAAAAATACTACCGTTTCTTTCGATTTTATTTTTTAGTAGAATATAGACAAATTCTCCCCATTCTAACTCTTAGTAGAGAAGCTTCTGCAATTCCTCCCAATTCCAATTTTTTGTAGAAAAACTACTACAACTTCTTTCCATCCTAATTTTTAGTTGAAAAACTACTACAATTTCTTTTATAATTTTTTAGGTAAAAAACTTTCGCCCCACTATTTTTTTTTGTAAAAGCGCTACTGTTACTCCATTTTACTTTTTAGTAGAAAAACTACTGCAGTTTCTCTCCATTCTATTATTTAGTATGAAAACTACTGCAGTTTCTCTCCATTCTACTTTACAGAATGAAACCTACTGTAGTTTATCTCCATTCTACTACTGCAGTTTCATACGTAACTACGAACACTCACAGAAACTAGAATCACTCCTCAATTACCAACTTAGATCCGAGTTTTATTAACACATGACGATGGTTTCACTCGGTTTTAAGGTATGTAATATAGGCTGCCGGCATGCACAGCGCAGCTTAGGCCGCAACTAGTTTTCCCGCCTAAAATATGGCGCGCCTTTTCTACAAGCGAATCACGAAGGACGCGATCTTTCCACGCGCTTCTGGGAGTGAAATTTATGAATGTAAATGGTTATTACGTGCGATGGAAACCCGAGGAAGGAACCAACCCCTTCAGTTCCGTACGCTATAATAATAATAACGCTATTCTTACTTGCCAGCGCTACGGAGGCGGAAATGCTCATTGAAAAGGTACGTTATTTTAGTGACAAGTGTCCTTGTCATTATAAGATATTCCAGGGAAGGAAAACGTCAAGTGACAACACTGAAGGTTTCCTTCCTTCCAAGCCCAGAGGCAAATAGAGAAAAATAGGAAGTGAACAGTAAGGAAAGCGCAGAGGACAATCGTTGCCTCTTGATTTGTCAACTACAGAGAGAGGGAGGAGGGGAGGGAGGGAGAGAGGGGGAGGGACAGAGAGGGGGTGAGAGAGAGAGGCAAGGGAGGGGGAGGGACAGAGAAAGAGAGCGAGGGAGGGAGGGAGAGGTATCCTGAAAGGGAGTAAGAGGGAGGCGAGGGACAGAGTAGGGGGTGAGAAGGACAGAGAGGAGGGAGGGACAGAGTAGGGGGTGAGAAGGACAGAGAGGAGGGAGGGACAGAGTAGGGGGTGAGAAGGACAGAGAGGAGGGAGGGACAGAGTGGGGGGTGAGAAGGACAGAAAGGAGGGAGGGACAGAGTAGGGGGTGAGAAGGAAGGAGAGGAGGGAGGGACAGAGTAGGGGTGAGAAGGAAGGAGAGGAGGGAGGGACAGAGTAGGGGTAAGAAGGACAGAGAAGGGTTGAGAGGGACAGAGAGGCGGGAGTGAGAGAGAGAGAAAAAAATCAAGACTTGATTGAAGCACATAGTAAATGATACTTCGAACACAGAAAAATTAACCTTTGTCAGTACCTGGCTTACTTTCTATTATTTATATTCACCCTTGATAGTAGAGAGCTCGAACCCTCTCTAAAGCTCGGGAAAAAGCGGTCCCGTTCTTAGACTAGAAATGTCAGAATTATTCAAGAGTCACGCCCACACGTCACAACAAGTTTTTAAAAAGGGGGACAGTTTCCTATATGCGTAACGAGTGTGTTTACTGATTCACAAGCAATAGAGTTAAACTATAGTATAAAGAGCATGTCTATACGGGAACTGCCTTTTACCAGCATTACTTCCAAGTCAACGGACAAAGAGAGAATCCGTCTAAACGACTATGGATAAAATGGAGACAAAGTGAATTATGACTGGGTCGTGTCGCGCGACAGCGCGGAATAACTAAAGAGACCGTTGACAAGACAGTTTTCTCATAAAAATAGACCAAAAGTAGACCAAATATAGGCCAAATGAAAAAGGATTGAAAAATATGGTGAAATTTATCTAATAAAATCTGACCTACAATTATAACAAATTGGAACTTAATTATGGTATAATAATATGCCAAAAAAACCGCCTTAAAACCAAGGATTAACGAAATTTCAAAGATAAAATTGGCTTACAAAATCTGACTTACAAAAATAAATGTAATCTAATAATTCGGTTATGTAAACGACGTAAAAATTGTCTAACGTTTCTTCTCCACTATGACCGTATACTTCTCATAGAAATAGACCAAAAATAGGCCAAACAAAAAACCAGGGGATTTACAAGATTCCTATGGTGAAATTGGCCTACAAAATTTGACTTACAAAAATAAAAATATAATGTAATAATTCTGGTATATAAACGATGTGAATGTGATATTGTACAACTTTCCGTATACTTCTCATGGAAATAGACCAAAAATAGGCCAAAACCAAAGTATTTACAAGCACCCTACGTCGAAAATGGCTTACAAAAATTTGACCTACAATCATTACGTAACAATTTTATATAAATCGCGTGCCAGTCCTTGCAAAGTTCCGCATTCAAAACCTACTAGGCCTAGAGTTTTATTTTTGTTACGACGGTTAACTGCAGCCATCAAGCAATATCCATTGTTTTTCCATCATTTATCTTATCAAATCTCCGTTATTGAATGAAAGGAGAAAGGAACCAGTCCTTTTAGATTCACTTCCGATGTTATCTTAAGCCTAGCAGTCCAATCGGAAGTACGTTTCCACCGCACGAGAACGATAAATTAAGTAGGCCTCGGCCTCTGATTGGTCCAAAAAGAAATAAATGTAAAAAGAGCACGCGCTCGCTCTACCACCACCAAAAACAGATGCTCTTCGCTTCCAAGAAACAAAAGACGGTCCCGAGGGAGGGAGACGGTGTACTCTAGAATATAATGCGTTCAAGAACAATAACCGGTGTCATCGGTTATTACAACCGGGTAAGTCCGGTTAAGCAAACTGAACGCACTTTATTTTCGCGCCCTTTCTCGGATTTCTACGTGATATTAATGACAATACTGTATTACGATTAGTGCTAAGGTTGTATATTATATTATATACGACAATATAAACTTATACAGGGTGTTATTAAAACACTCTAACTTGTGTTAGGGGGTGCATGCATCCCTTATGGGCATTCAAAATCGGCTGCTCATAGAGAGACGTATAGACGTTACATTTTTAGATTCTCAAAATTCATTGATTTCCCATAGAATAAACCATCCCATTCCCAAGAAGTGATATCTAGTTTATTAGGGAGAAGGTATAAGATACTTAAGTATTCGCGCGCCATAGTCCCAGTCCCCCTTTCAAAATACAAGGGGGGGGGGCGTAAAAGGAGGCCACCGGGCTATTTCGTTTCGCTGCCTCTCCTCAGTCGGAAAATATGACTGTAATTTTAGTCATTCGCGTCGGTCGCACTGACGTGAGTTTTCAAGAACCAATGAGATGCTGCTGGTTGTAATTTAGAGGCGGCGGGTATTAACTCCGGACCTACTATACGTTTGGACTGGAGATAAAGCTAGAAATGTGGCGAATTTATACCTTCTCCCTAATAAACTAGATATCACTTCTTACTGTACTAATAATTAACTTCCCTTTTAGTTAATTAAATTAAATTAAAACCCTGTATACGCCTTTACGACAAACAAATAAACTAATAAATATATAATTTTCTTGAAAATTATTTTAGAAGACAGAAAACCTTGTCAATTAAGGGCATTTACTAATAAATGTATGGTTACAATAAAAGCTTGTAAAACCAAATTTAATTTAAAAGCCTCGTATGTTAAGCAATAAATTTTCACTCAATTAGAGCGCGTGACACGTATAAATGAAAATCTTCCAGTAGTTGTCATGGTAACGCCACATCTTTTTCGCCCCCCCCTCTTATTACCCCCCCCTCGCGAGAAAATCCCCAAAGGCGCGCGGCTTGGCGACCATACTGGTTCCTAATCAATTCAACCAAGAATATTTAATACAAGTCAAAGGTTACCACTCATTGTTAATTTCAAAAATGAAAAAAAAAAAAAAAAATTAATAAAAATTGGACTGGACGCTTCAAAGCCCTATCTGACGTCTTTGGGTC
Organism: Phalangium opilio; assembly: GCF_054372755.1. NCBI lineage: Eukaryota > Metazoa > Arthropoda > Arachnida > Opiliones > Phalangiidae > Phalangium > Phalangium opilio. The sequence continues at coordinate 621,245 of NW_028324216.1, read as the reverse complement.
CATATACCCAATCAATATCATGTTGATGATACTGCGCAGGTCCCGCCCCTTTTATAATATGGTCTATAGAGTGGTATTAATAGGGGAGGAGCTACAAAGAGGTGACGTCAATATTGGTATGGTATAAACGCAAATTTCGAAATTATTTATATTAATTATAGGTAATTTTTTTGTTGAAAATATAGGATTTTATGGGATTTTTTCACCAGAATTATTGGATTATATAGGAAATTTCCAGTTTTTTTTAAGTCCTGGTTTAACCGCTGTGTTGCTTAAAATCCGCGAATATTTCAAAATTATAGGATTTTATAGGACAGTTTTGAATATATAGGATTTTATATTAATTATAGGACCTCTGGGGGCCCTGAAATTATATGGCCTGAGCTGACGACTTCCAATATGGTGGCCAAAACCGGAGGTAAGAGATAGGAGGAAGTTGTTTGTGATAGCAGACTATTTAAGGCAATATTCAGGTTAGTATTAAATTCATTTCAATCTTGAAAAGAACCATAAATCGCAGGTATGTAACGTCTTTCCCATTTTCTTTTCTTACGCATCAAATCGAGGGTAAAAAGTTCCATTAGGAAACTCAGGACCATCCCTAATGACTTGTCCCTGATGACCAAGGCCTACTTTAATGTTTTTCCAATGAAGAAAACTACTATGGCAAACTCTTAGTAACTATGGCTATATACCCACTGACAACAGACATGGTATAAAAAGGACGGGGTAAAAAGCACTAATATTAGCAGGGTTTTTTCCTTTTCTTTTTTTTTTTGTTATCCAAGAAAGCAACTATGATGCTTTGAAAATAAAGCAGGGGAGTTTTTTTTTTTCGTTTTGGGGGGACCAAAGTGGCCCTCACAAGAAATTCTTAGAGAGAGAGAACGTCATTAAAGGGATTGTGGACGCGATTGGACGGACAAACGAGTTCCTTTGATTTATAATCCCTTTTAAATTGGGTATGTAGTATAGTATAGTACTCCATTAGCCAACAAAACATCTGTTGAACATTTTACTTCCGTTTTCCAAGCTTAACTTCAAAAGATTTTGTTCTAATTTTACTCTAAGCCTATTTTTAAAGATTTAGACCTAATTTTCGTAAGCCTAACTTCAACCTTTGAACCTTATAAAATCCACCAAGCCCACCATTAACCCTACAAATCCACTAACCCTAACTTCACTTCAAACCCCCCAAACCCTAAAATTCCCTAACCCTATTTGCAACCATTTAATCTCCCATAATTTCCAAAACACATACAGTAACTTGGAAATCGCATTAAAACCTCATCAAAACGGTCACACACAAAAAACCCCACGCAATTGAATATCTTCACAGTCTCTTTAAATTCAATGAAATGATGTACTAGGCAATGCATACATTTACGGTGGTGATATTTCCAAGCCATTCCCCAAAAATAAATCTGATTTAATAATAAAAAATAACAAAAGAACCTCATTCATCTCGATTTTATGTAAAACATCACGTAAACCATTCTCCGAAATGCGATACAAGACACGAGATAAAAAACCTTCATACTGTATTTCTTATTCCATCAAATCACGCTATAACACGCGAATTATTTCTGTTCTAGACTAGACTAGACTAAACCCCGAAACTAAAACCGATTAAATACGTCATTACTTGCTTTTATGATATAATTCATTAAATGTTTCAGTAACGAGACGTATATAGCTATATTCTTTACATTAGGTAACTTATTACAGAGTGAACTGTGGAACTACCGAAGAAGTACATGCTGCAGCTGTGGGATGCATTTGATGAAAGGTTCTATGGGAAATCAACTGAATTTTGAGAATCGAAAATGTAACTCTATAAGCAGCCGATTTTGAATGACCCCCAGAATCCAATAGAACCATCCATCCCACTCACTGTAATAATTAAAATCCCTTTTTGGGTGGACTTACCCATGATGCCATTTATTTTCGTTAGATGGTTCCGAAGATGACTCTCCCTCAATTTAAGCAGACGACAACGTGAGGTCACGTTGACACAAGGAATTTTATGGACAGACTGTGTTACAAACTCCAGATTAATCTGCAATTAAATAAATGGAAAGAAAAAAATAAATAAACTAAAGAAATACTTAAATAATTAAAAATAAATAAAACGTTATATTTTTTTAAGCCTTGGTCTAACACAGCAGCACGTTAAAAATATTACACCTGATCTACATGTACCTATTACCTAAGTGTCCCACACTTAGTTAAATTCAGACAAAGAGTATTGATAACATTAAGTAGCCTGGTTGGTCTCCTGTAGTGTAAATGGTATCAATACTCCTAGTCTGAAAACTTTGTATAAACTTCAAGCTCTATTTAAATATATTCCTATTTTGAAATACGAGAGAACTTTCCAGAAATAAATGGATATATTTGCATTTTTAACGGAGGAATCGACTTGAACTAAAAGCAGTTAGGCTTTCGCAGCCTCTACGTAGCTTTAACTGAACATTTATTATTAAAATATGCAGTCGGCGATCAAATATTTGATTCCGATGAAACCGGCGCTTTTTTTTTTCGCTTTTTATATTTAAATAGTCGAAAATATTATTATTATAACCACACCCCCTTTTTTAGAGTTTATTGACCTATTCAATGACGTCATCAACGTCAAGAACCCGAGATGTATGAATAGCCCTTCTTAAAATCCCTAATGAACTCCTGATGGTATTATTGAATAGCCCTTAATCTATGATTTACTTGAGTTCAAAGGTCGTTTTAGAATTTCCAATATGGCGGAGATGCACACTTAAGCCCAATTCTATCTTTTTCAAGTTTTCAAGTCTTAAATGGATTCTTGGAAAGGGGGATATAAGATTAAAGTGCTGGTTATTTAGTACCTGACAATATTTGGGGAAAAAGAAAAATTATTTTCTAAATCGCATCTGTAAAAAATAAATAAATAATGGTTGAAATAAAGACTTAAATAACGAAGTACCATTTCTTATTTTCTTGCTTTTTTCTAAGTATTTATTTTGGGGTTATAAAAACACAGTTTAGTGTACTGGGCAGGCGCACTTGAAGGTGTTTCTTATAAGTCTGCATACCATAAATTAAGGGAGACAGTGTTCTTTGGGAAACGATTTTGAGTCGAAAATGTAATTTCTATACTTCTATCACCTCCATTTTGTTTACCACAAGGAACAATGCTGTTTTCGAGTTAAGATTGCACTCAGAGTATTTTACGTATGACCTTTTAATTAAACTTAATTAATAAACTGATTAAGACAATGATTTCTAATTTAATTACGGGATCATCCTTATTGCCTACCCCTTTCTTTACATCTTAAAGGTCTATTGGTTTGTCCATTACTATAGGTGACTTCAGTAGACTCATTTTATTTATCAAGTGCACTTGAAGCAGAAGAAAAAGTAGTAAAAGCATAAAAAAAATAAGGAGAAACTAAAGTAACCTCCTCCATCCCATCATTGAAGTCCCTGACAGATTGAGGTGCTAAGGGTCCAACTGAAATCAGTTCTTCTTACGCTCCTTGAGAGATGATGTTACCCCCCCCCCCCAGAAAGAGCCAAGGGCTAGAGAGAGAGACAGAGAGAGAGGACAGACATTGGGACCAAATCTCAAGCCGATAAAAAATGAGGTAGTCAATCCTAGGTGTCACTAAGGTACGAAAGGGAATTGGACCCTCATTCTTTATTGTTGAAACTGCATGCTGACATTGACTGTCGAGATATACCAATGGATTTATTACCTACTGGGCTGGTAATATCAAAGGCAAATAGACAGAACGAAAAGTATAAAGTAGCCTCCAAAATGAGCCTCCAAGGTTGGGTCTAATGCTATTCCTATGGAGTGTATGTTTGTGAATATTTTCCTCAATTTCTTGGCCCCTTTTCACTCGATCCCCAAATTTTTAGTATGGGTGGATGGGGGGCAAAAAGGACTATAACATACTCAAAGGACATCCCCGTATCCCTAGTAGAACCAGAGTTATGAGCCTCCAAAGTTGGGTCTAATGCTATTTCTATGGAGTGAATGTTTGTGAACATATTGCTCAATTACTCGGCCCCTGTTTTCTCGATCCCCAAGTTTTTAGTATGGTTGGATGGGGAGCAAATAGAACTATAACATACTGAAACTACATCCCCGTATCTCTAGTAGAACCAGAGTTATGAGCCTCCAAGGTTGGGTCTATTGCTATTCCTATGGAGGGGGTATGTTTGCGATTATTTTCCTAAATTACTTGGCCCCTTTCCACTCGATCGCCAAGTTTTTATTAGGGTTGGATGGGGGGCAAATAGGACTATAACATACTCAAAGGACATCCCCGTATCTCTAGTAGAACCAGAGTTATGAGCCTCCATATTTGGGTCTAATGCTATTCCTATGGAGGGGGTGTGTGTGTGAACATTTTCCTCAATTACTCGGCCCCTTTTCACTCGATCCCCAAGTTTTTATTATGGTTGGATGGGGGGCAAATAGGACTATAACATACTCAAAGGACATCCCCGGATCTTTAGTAGAACCAGAGTTATGAGCCTCCAAAGTTGGGTCTAACGCTATTCCTATGGGGGGGGGGGTATATTTGTGAACATTTTCCTCAATTTCTCGGCCCCTATTTTAGTCTATCTAGTCTGAATGGACTTGGTTAAACAACCCATTATTTCACTACCAAAAGAACCTCAGGCCAATGTATTGTAAAGAAACCCAACTTGGTCGTGGTGGAGGTGAAGGCGGTAGAAAAACAGCGAACACTGCATATTTAATCTAAAAAGAATTCTTCAGTTGTTAAAATATTAAGTTAAAAGCCTAAGCTATTCAAAAACATTTTTGGGGGCACCACCAGTCCACCATACCAGTCATAGCCACAAGGTAAAAAATAAATTTGGTATACACACGGATGCAAGTTTTTCTTTCCTTTTTGGGCAAAACTTTTCAAGCGTAAAACCCAGGAAGATGAAGTGAGGAAGCAAGGTAAGAGATGCGGAAGTATACAGGACCAACCAACTCTGTTCTGACAGAGAGAATGTATCAAGGGGAGTAGAAGCAAACATATTCTGGGTATAGGTTAAGTAGTAGCAGGGATGATTTAATTTTAGAAATAGGAATGGTCCTGGAGAACGGGGTTAGTATTTACTTCAGTCAGATTCATAGACCACCCAGTCCCTCCCTCCAACACGCCGTAACGAAAAGTTTAAATCATATCTTATTGGTTGACTCACTTAAACTATACGTTTTGATGACGTTGCTGATGCGGGGACGGCGAAAAATACTACGTAATTCCTTTTTACCTCTGTCGCTTACTATGACCCGTCCGCCTGTTCTTTCATACCCCCCCCCCCCCGTTCCGTGGAAAGGGGGTCCGGGACTTTGAAGCATGCGCGCCCAGATTACTAGTACTGTTCTCAATTCCTACTTCTAAAATTAAATCTATCCCTGGTAGTTCATAAGATATGTTCATATCCATAAGTTTGTAATGTCTGGTAACTTAGAAACTGGAGCTTGTAATTTTTAAGTGATAGCCTAGGTAGGTCATAGATTCGAGGTAAAGCGACGTACGCCTGATGCATGAGGCGCTGCTGTCAAAGGCCTAATTAGTAATGCAGATTAAATAGCAAGATGGACACGGGAAAAATTAATGAGTAGAATGATTATATTTTATTTGCTTCAATTGGAGATTAAATTTCTTCGGTAGGCAACGTTTCCTTCGCTATATTATCTCTGTCCCAATGCCCAGAAGGGAAGCGGTTCAACGAAAGACAGCAAGAGGGAGAGACAGAGAGAGAGAGAGAGAGAGAGAGAGAGAGAGAGAGAGAAACACTTATAATAGAAATGCCTAAAAAAATAGGCCAAACCCCTAGCGAACAAAAACTATAAACTGAAAACATATAGGCAATGGAAAAAGGCCCTTAAGGCAAACCTAAAAAGCATCCCTTATATACTCGGTTTCACCCTTGGAATGCATGGAAAATAACGCATTACCAATATTAAAAAACACATATTTAAAGATTGAGACGACTATATACGAATGATGCATACAATGGAAACATAACGCTATTCCATCATAGCTATACTTGATGGTTTGGAAACTTCAATAAACCTTTTTTAAAAAAAATGATACGTCAGTCTTCTGGTCTATAAATCGTTTCCGGAGATATGTTAGGGGGCGGGGCATAGTTTTATCTGGCAGCATTGCAAGGCAAAAATTTGCATAGACTAATACGTGAAAATATTTCAAATGTTTATGCAAATAAATGTTATTAGTTGCGAAAAATTATTCTACCATTTGTTCAAAGAGCCATAGACGCAACAACAATTAAAAGGTTGCCATTCGTAAACAAAACCTTACTTTCTAATTATAATTATCTATTTGCTATTGATATTACCAAGAAGTGATATCTAGTTTATTAGGGAGAAGGTATAAGATGCCTAAGTATTCGCGCGAGCCATAGTCCCAGTCCCCCTTTCAAAATACAAGGGGGGGGGGACGTAAAAGGAGGCCATCAGGCTATTTCGCAGCCTCTCCTCAGTCGGAAAATATGACTGTAATTTTCCCGTCATTCGCGTCGCGCTGACGTGAGTTTTCAAGAACCAATGAGATGCTGGTAGTTGTAATTTAGAGGCGGCGGGGATTAACTCCGGACCTACGTAACGTTTGGACTGGAGATAAAGCTAGATTATAAATGTGGAGGCGAATTTATACCTTCTCCCTGGTAAACTAGATATCACTTCTTGGTATAACTAAGAAACACCACTCTAATTTCCAGCAATTAATTTAAAACATATAAAAAAGGCTTAGCAGTCTTTGATAAATCAACGCGAAAACCAAATTTTCCTGAATCTAGGATAATTCAATCGTAGCCCCAAACCTATTAATTGAACCATGATGCAAAACCCCAACCAAAATGTGGTTGATATTCATTGATATCACTCATTATACCTTAAAGCTACCCTTCTAGCCTTCAACAACGCTACAAACTTAGTTTGATACCCAAAACCGGGGTTTTAACCTAATCACGTTGGTAAAACTCAATCGGAATCGCTGAAAACTTGGAAATACAGAACGGGGTGTGATATTCGCAATAATTGATGTAATGAAGGGTTATTAAAAGAAAGGGGATTAACCGGTAGACGGGGTGTAACTTCCATAGCCTTGCGCTTATTAAATCAAATTACTTAAACACATCGAAAAAGGGAGAGATTTCTATTCGCTCCAGCAAATATTTGGACGAACTCGAAGCTTTTGGGGCAACCATCCAAGCAAAGACGCTGATGGTGAAAGAGTCAGCGCTTTCAAAATCGAAATATTGTCGATAGACACTCTTTAACCTACCATATTACCAAGATGGGGTCCTTGTAAGTTTTCCACCCATAGTTTAATACACACATATTTTACTAATGAACCCCAACTTGGCTATACCTCAACCGCAATTACGTCCTTTTGCTTTAAATACCAGTATAACTTGACAGTACTATAAAAGGCAGGGTCTACCCTATCCCTTTTAACCCTTTACACCCAAGTATAATTGATTAACACCCCCATATTGACGTATACTTCACATTTTTACCAATAAAGGTCCTCAGGAAGTTTTGAAAAGGGGTTTTTCCAATCGTTTAAAATTGTCACGAGCTATTGAGACGATAGACCTTTTCGCGAAGCTATCTTACTACCCTTAACGACTGTATCTTTTAATGTAGTTAAGGGTAGTAGGGAAACAGCTCGATTTGTTGACTAAAATGGTCCATCGAAGATTGGTGGGTATCGGATGAGATGATGATGACTTAGTAAGGAAGGTTTTCCAGGACTTTTCTACCAAATTAAAAGAGTTTGGGTTTGATCTGATCTAAGGGGTTCGTTAACTTTGGGGAGGACACGCCCCCCTCCCCCTTACTGGTTGGTTTTCAATTAGGGTTAGCGGTAGTTTTTTTTTCTTTGGTACCTTTTTTTTTGGACATCTGAAACTTGGGAAACTTTTTGGGGTGAATTGATGATATGTTTATACCTTTGGAAGTTAGCTTAATTACCTCCTCAATATGAGGGTCTGTTTGTTGGCCATTTTTTATTTAATTCAGTGATTAAAAGGGACTCTAATTAGTTCTCTAAACAGGTAGAGTGATTTTACTACCGCGATATAGCGCTTTTCATACCCAGAATATAGTAGTTTTCTCCCCAGAATATAGTAGTTTTCTCCCCAGAATATAGTAGTTTTCTCCCCAGAATATAGTAGTTTTCTCCCCAGAATATAGTAGTTTTCTCCCCAGAATATAGTAGTTTTCTCCCCAGAATATAGTAGTTTTCCCCCCAGAATATAGTAGTTTTCTCCCCAGAATATAGTAGTTTTCCCCCCAGAATATAGCAGTTTCCCCCCCCAGAATATAGCAGTTTCCCCCCCCCCCAGAATATAGCAGTTTCCCCCCCCAGAATATAGCAGTTTCCCCCCCCCCCCAGAATATAGCAGTTCCCCCCCCCCCAGAATATAGTAGTTCCCCCCAGAATATAGCAGTTTCCCCCCCAGAATATAGCAGTTTCCCCCCCACAATCGAGTAGTTTTCCTACCCACAATATAATGATTTTCCTACCCACAATATAGCGTTTTTTTCTACAACAATATAGTGCCTTTCCCACCACAAAATAGTAGTTTTCATGCTATAAAATGATCTGAGATCCAATTTTTATTCGGTTAATAAATCGAATCAAGCAAAACGTTTGGGATTTCCTCAAAAAAAAAAAAAAAAAAAATTCTATTTCTTTAAAGAACCGACGAATAAAACAATAAAAATGCAAAGAAAAAAACCCTCAAAGGTTCAATTCCCTAACAAATACTAATTCAATAAGAGCATAAAGATAGTTAAGGAAACCTCCACCGTCAGGGAAAACAGCCCAAAAAAATAAAATCACAGTTGTTCGATCAAAACTAGAGACTTAAACCTCTAAAACCCTTTTCCCCATAGCTACAGAAAGAAAATCAAAAATTGCATTCTTGCAGCTAGGAAAGAGTATAAGGTTTGGAAATTGAAACGCTAAGGCAACAACCCTTACAAGCTTCTGTCCCTTTACAAAAAAAGATCAAAAAGAGATGAAAAAGCTAGGAAACGAACGGCTAAAGAAGGTAATTCCATGGGATATGAGAAACTCCAGCATGACATTTCACTCAAAGGAGACGAGGCAGTCGTCATGGAGACAGGCATTCCGAAATACGAGAGACTTTTTTCCTTCTTAAAGAGATGTAGCACGAGACATTCCGAGCTCTGTTCGCACCTTGCCTCCAAAGGTGAATCTAAAACTGTAGCCCTAACAGCTATACACGAGTATGATTTCAATAATGCATTATCACCCTAAATCTAATCTACTTTACCAGCCACCAACAGGTGTTAATTTCACGTCTATCACTATAACTAAATCTAATCTATGCTTGCTAATAATTACTCCAATTGAAGAAATTAAAATATAATCATTCTAACTCATTAATTAATTTTTCCCGTGTGTCAATTACGCTGCAGGCTCAAAATTCAACATGAATTAACAAATTATGTCACCAATCACCAACTGAATTGGAGCAGTTGTTGGCTACTGCTATTTTCTGCAGCAGAGTATAGAGGGAAATTAAATGTGATCAAAAAAATAACTGCATACAGTAATATGCATAATATTAAAGTAGATCTGATTACAATCACTGATTGCTTGGTCAAATTGGTCAACAGACAAATTAAGAAGAGAGAGAGAGAGCGAGAGAGAGAGAGACAGAGAGAGAGAGAGAAGAGAGAGAGAGAAACTAATTAAGACTTGATTGCAGTTGGAGTACGTCGTTAATCATACCAGGAATACCATACACTCAGTGCGAACAAAAGCCTTAAAGGTCTGAAAGGGGGGGTCGAAACGGGGGGAAGGAAGAGATCATCCCTTAAAGGGTAAAGCCCATTTCCCGCTGGTCGCCATCGCCAGCCACCATTTCTCGGAACGAGCACCGGCTGTATCTTCCTTTTTACAAAAAAAACCCGAGGAAATGGAAAAAATACATTGGGTTCCAGAAGGCAAGGCAGATGAGAAGCCTGCAGCAATACCATGCCATACCTTTTGGCTTGGAGAGGTATAGCAAAAAAAGCGTTTCTTTAAAACCACTCTAGAAAGTAGAAGCCGTGAAAATTCTTAGACCGATTTTGGAGCAAAGCGGGGGTTGCCAGAAACCTATAAAGGGGATTTGCTATAACCGCGATTGAATCGAAACCAACGCCAACACACTCCTGCCCTCAGGGTTACAGAAAAACCGAGATATATAACAGAAGGGTATAATAGAAGAAGTGTGACACTCTTAATACTTCAGTTATGAAATTACATGGTTACAGGTTTAGTGGTTTATTATGGTATGATGTTAGGAAGAATCATGTGCTTACAATTACTCGGCTTTGTGTTGTGGTGGTACACTTCCCTCGAAGAAGAGAAGTATTATATACTTCTGTATATAAGTTTCCAAATTCCAATCCCGGCAAAAAGAACATCTTTCATTTTTCCCATTGCTATATCTATATGCGGTTTCTGATGACAATATTAAATCCCCTGGATTTTACCAGCAGAAATGTGTACACATCAAAGATGGGTGGGTATACGTTCTACAGGTATATTATGAGAAAATTTAAATTTATATAAATTTCTAGCACTAGTCTGGTTTTAATATGAAGGTGCGTTCAGTTTAACTGTTTTTTACGTCGTCATAATGGTGCGTTCAGAAGCGTTTAGTGAAAAACGGGTTGTAAATAATTAGATTTAGTGATGAACGATATGGTATAAGTTAACAGATGGCAATACCGATTTCAACCGATTATTTAAACCCAGTGAAACCAATGATTAACCGATTTTTCACCGATTATCAACCGATTTCTCACCAATTATTCACCAATTATTAACCGATTATTAACCGATTTTTCACCAATTATTAATATTAACCGATTATTAACCGATTTTTCACCGATTATCAACAGATTTTTCACCGATTATCAACAGAGTTTTCTCCAATTATCAACAGATTTTTCACCAATTATCAACAGATTTTTCACCAATTATCAACAGATTTTTCACCAATTATCAACAGATTTTTCACCAATTATCAACAGATTTTTCACCAATTATTAACCGATTTTTCACCAATTATTAACCGATTTTTCACCAATTATTAACCGATAAATCAGCAAATAAACTCGAACCGATTAATCAATAAAATCCGATAAATGGACCTCAAACCGATAAATAGGTTAAAGTGCCATTTTGGTCACCTGTACCGATATCATATCAGTTTGGGTAAATCACAAGAAGAAATACAGTATCCAATCAATACAAGCCTATGAAGAAATTTCAAAGAAAAAAACAATGTAGAAAATTGTTTAATAATGTCGTTTAATAAGTTTTCGCTGTCATGCTTTTCAATAAACGTCAAAACTCATAGCGACATTCCAGCTTGTTTTACCTATGGGTAAAAAACCAACGCAACCATATGGGAACGAAAAGAGAAGAGGGAAAAAAATATATCGAAAGAAGTCTTGTAGAGTTGCTTTTCCGAGAGAGATGAATTTCCAAAGATCGATCAAACGTCATAGTGTCCACTCAACTATAACCAATATACTAAAAGGTATAGAGGCAATCATGGACCGGATGATAAATAATATCCCAAGAGCCTTTGCGGTATACTGTATCAATTTCGACCAACAAAAAATATCGAAATTCGAAAAAGAGTCTTCAAGTGAGCTGGAGAGAATTTCCACTTTTTAAAATGTAACAGCTTTTTTGTCCCGGGCCTAAGAGTCACTCTGGTATTGCAATGGGTTGAATGGGATGGGACTAAGGCTGCAAGGGTGGATTAGTTATTCGGGGGTAGTATTATTCTACTACAATAGTATTTTTCCTCCCATCTATTAATAAATTTCGTAAGCATGTTATTTTGTAAATGGATATTTTACATCAGTTCAGTGGTGTAGGAGAAAATTTCCCAAGTGGAGGAGAAAATTTCCCAAGTGCAGGAGGAAATTTCCCAAGTGCAGGAGGAAATTTCCCAAGTGCAGGAGGAAATTTCCCAAGTGCAGGAGGAAATTTCCCAAGTGCAGGAGGAAATTTCCCAAGTGCAGGAGGAAATTTCCCAAGTGCAGGAGGAAATTTCCCAAGTGCAGGAGGAAATTTCCCAAGTGCAGGAGAAAATTTTCCAAGTGCAGGAGAAAATTTCCAAAGTGCAGGAGGAAATTTCCAAAGTGCAGGAGGAAATTTCCCAAGTGCAGGAGAAAATTTCCAAAGTGTAGGAGGAAAATGATTATGTGTAGGAGGAAATTTCCTAAGTGTAGGAGGAAAATGATTATGTGCAGGAGGAAAATGATTACGTTTAGGAGGAAAATTACTACGTTTAGGAGGAAAATACTACCGTCCAATATCTAAGCCACAGTGTACGGAGTTACGTTTTAACTTTAACGATATTAAAGTAAGGCTTTAATAGTGTTGCAAAGTAAGATTGAAAATGGTAGCAAGGATCCCTTATGTCGCTTTTTAGGAAAGTAGAAAGTTTTCTAAGAGGATTAAAGTAAACGGGAGGGGAAAAAAAGATCCCAATAACATATCTCTAGCTTAGAAGACACCGCACTCAAAGCAATGTACTATTTCAATTGCATTACCAGCCCATAATACGAAGTAAATCAACTTCAGGTCTTACTACACCAATACCTTCGTATTCATTGCAAATTAAGGGTGAAACGAACTTATAAACTCCAATTTCTAGGCATTTTTTCGGACTCAAGTTAACTTCTAAGAAACGTAAAGCTAAAAACATCTAGCAAAAAAAAAAACACCTTACAAATTCTACGTTGCCCCAAAACCGAATTCTGGTCATTTTGATAAGCTTATAACGATACCGAACCCCCAGACCGAATATTGGAGTAGAAAAAGAATGAAAAAAAAAAAAAAAAACTTAATAAAAGCAATTTTTGCGGGTTTATATCGGAATTCTAAATCGAGGCAATCCCTGGCAATACAGAGCGACTTTTCGATATAAAACTCTGGCAGTTAAGAAGATACTTTATAGCAATATTTGTTAAAAGGTAAATAAAGAAGATATAACGTAAACAAACTTTAAAATACATTTCTAGCAGAGGTAAATAGAGATAATAGAAAATGCACAGGGCACTTCAACTTTCTCCCCCTATCTTCTTAATTTGTCTGTAGACCAATTTGACCAATCAGTGATTGCAGATCTACTTTAATATTACAAACATATTACTGTATGCAGTTATCTTTGTGATGATCACATTTAATTTCCATCTATACCCTGCTGCAGAAAATAGCAGTAGCCAACAACTGCTCCAATTCGGTTGGTGATTGGTGACATAATTTGTTAATTCATGTTTTGAATTTTGAGCCTGCATGAATGCGTAATTGACAAGGGAAAAATTAATTAATAAGTTAGAATGATTATATTTTAATTGCTTCAATTGGAGATTACTATTATCCCATAGATTAGATTTAATTGTAGTAGACGTGCGACATCTAGTGGCTGATAAAGTATATTTTCGATTATATTGCATGATTGAACCTCACTTTCCGTTTCTTATATATACACTTGATAATATCTTATATATATAATAGAAACATTAAAAGCTAAGTTTAGGGGCCATTAAAAACTGTGGTGGAAAACTTTGACCATTAAAAACTGTTGAATTTCGGTGTCCAGTCCAGTAAACATTTTAAAATTAGCAATAAATAAATAAATAAATAAAATAGCTTAGAATAATGTAGGTAGTAGGTCAGAGGTTGACCTATCAAAGATGTATAGTAAAGTTGTAAAATAGACGAATGAGAAAAGTTACAGTAACTGAAGTTTGCACAAAAAAAAAACAGAAAAAAAGAGATTGAACACGCCCCCTTTCGGAGTAAAGAATTTGGAGGAGGTGAAATAGATGGGAGAGAGAGAGAAAGAAAAAAAATTGGTCCATGATTGATAGACGCTGAAGAGCACTAGATGATCCTGAGCTTCCTTCCCACAAGTCCTTACTACTACAAAAAGAAAAAAATAACATGGTTTGGAGGCCGCGCCTCGTGCTCTCACTTATCAAAAAAGTTTTGGCCTCTTATATTTTCCCACCACTAGCCGCAACCTTAGGGTCAAACTAAAACTTGAGAACTGATAGTATCAAAGGCAAATAGGGATAACACAAAGTGCGTCCGTAAAGAGAGTTAGTACACGACATTCGATTCACGTGACCGAAAATCTAATCTACTTTACCAGCCACTAACCAGGTGTTAATTTCACGTCTACTACTACTAAATCTAATCTATGGGATAATAATCTCAAAGAAGCAATTAAAATATAATCATTTTAACTCATTAATTAATTTTTCCCGTGTTAATTACGCATGCAGGCTCAAAATTCAACATGAATTAACAAATTATGTCACCAATTACCGAATTGGAGCAGTTGTTGGCTATGGCTATTTTCTGCAGCAGGGTATAGAGGGAAATTAAATGTGATAACAAAGATAACTGCATACAGTAATATGTATATAATATTAAAGTAGATCTGCAATCACTGATTGGTTGGTCAAATTGGTCAATACAGACAAATTAAGAAGCTAGTGAAAGAGAAAGAAACGAATTAAGACTTGATTGGAGTTGGACAAAATACATCGTAAACATCATACTGGGCACTAGACCGATCAAAACGTTGAGAAAATGGCAAGTACACAATAATTCCAATTAGCTGTATGTATTCCTGGATATACAACCGCGGATAAAACCATAAGTTCATAAAGATATGTTGGCCATTCATAAGTTTGTAATGTCTGGTAACTTAGAAACTGCATGGAGGTTGTAATTTTGAAGTGAGTGAGTGAGGTAGGTCATAGATTCTTGGTAAAGCGACATACGCCTGGTGCATGAGGCGCTGCTGTCAAAGGCCTAATTAGTAATGCAGACTAAATAGGAGCTAGATGGAAGAAGTCCTGCAAAATTAATTAACCACCACCCAGTGTAGTAAGTACTTCAATCGACTCGCTTCCGTCGTTCTCCTTCTCGAACTAGTTATCTCGAGAACTGTAAGTCTCTAGGAGGTAGCATTACGAAGTGTCATACTTATCACGTAACATATCTAATATAAACTTATGATAAAACGAACGAAGGCACTGATACATTACGTGGGTGGATTGGATAACGTGTTAAAAATGTCTTCTTTTATTTTTGGAGAAAAGATAGTATATACCAAAGAAGAAAAGGGATCGAGGGTGTCTGGAAATTACTGCGTCTCTTATCTTTTGAGGGGCTTGGAAGTTTGGTGGGGGAGGGGGAGATTGATGGAAGAGCCATCCCTAAAGCAGCTACCATGATCCATCAGGCCATGGATCTCGAGCCTTAAGGCCTAGCTCTTCTTAAGGAGGCCAAGAAATCGACAGAACTCTATCGCTCCTCCAAGAAGTGATATCTAGTTTATTAGGGAGAAGGTATAAGATGCCTTAGTATTCGCGCGAGGCCATAGTCCTGTAGTCCCCCTTTCAAAATACAAAGGGGGGGGGTGAAAAAGGAGGCTGGGCTATTTCGCTAAACTCTCCTCAGTCGGAAAATATGACTGCAATTTTCCTCATTCGCGTAGGTCGCGCTGACGTGAGTTTTCAAGAACCAATGAGATGCTGCTGGTTGTAATTTAGAGGCGGGGATTCACTCCGGACTGGAGATAAAGCTAGATTATAAATGTGGCGCATTTATACCTTCTCCCTAGTAAACTAGATATCGCTTCTTGATATAACTTCGAAAGCCTCTTTGGAAAGAGATCTTTTGATGCCGAATTGAGATTATTATAACGATATTTTTGCCGGATACGGATATGTTTGGTTTTAACGGACCGGACATAGATCTATGTATGAATGGGTTTAGGTAAATATCGGGTGCGCTTGATTTATTACTTCGATAATAACGATAAGAATATTATAATTAATTCTATGTTTGTTTTCGTTTATAGATCTTCAAAAATGTTGTTATATACAGGGTGTTTCTAATATGATAAGTCTGGTGGCATAAATTGAAGTGGATGTTAATTCTTTGGGAATTCGATTTTGAGTCGAAAATGTAACATCTATACTTCTATCGCCTCCATTTTGTTTACCACAAGGGACACTGTTTTCGAGTTATGATTTGACTCAGTGTTTTAGTCTCCCTTGATTTATGCCACCAGACTTATCAGAAACACCCTGTATACACATACCCCTTGTCTCAAGTTGACTTTACAAAATTGGAATTTATTTGTGACAAAATAATTCCTTATCAGCAATCTTTATGTTGAAATTTTCCTAATCAAACAAAAATCAAATTATAGTTCGAACAAATTAAGAAAACAGATTTCCCTGAAATTTCCAGGTATTGTATTGTATTTTATTCCCATATATACATATTACAGTTAATTCTCCCTTAAAGTCAAATCAGTCCATGAGTTAAATATCCATGACTAATAATTATAATATCAATCCCCAATCAAAATATAGACCTTAATTAAACTTCCCAATCAAAAAAACTATCAAAACCCCACTGACTTAAATTCCAGGAGTTATCCATTACTAAACGAAACATAATTCTCAAACTTATCATTCAGCTATCAAAACTCCACCAGGGACATGGATCCCTTCCACATTGACCTTTGATAACCCCTAGAAAATAATTTGCCCTTCAAATATAATCTTCAATACATCAAATCAATCAAAAAATTAAACAGACACACAACTAATCCCCTAATTGAAACCACGCAAAGCGGCTTAAGAGTAGGCCCAATAAAATTCATTACCAATTTCTCTCCTTCGTTGGTTGGTTGGGCCTTATCTATCATCCAATAAAAAGAGTTTAACGAAAAATAGACCAACTAGCCCGAGAGCGATAAATCTTAACTCGAAACGAGGTCAGAGTTCATCTCAAACACTAACGAATATCGAGTGTATCCCTGCCTTTAATAGTACTGATTACCAACAACGTATCTTCATATATGACGAGAGAGAGAGAAGAGAGAGAGAGAGAAAGAAAGAGAGAACAGTGACAAATAGGAGCTAATCGAAAGGCGCTAATTCCTTCTTCCCCAATGATTTTCTCTCCGAAAAATTTCTGAACCTCTATAAGATACCCTAGGGTATTTGATAGACCTTTTCGATAGAAATATGAAGCGTGTTTACCACCCTGCGTTTAATAATACAAAAACAAAATTATTTGTATGTTAGTAACCCATAATTTAGTGTAAAATCAAGAAGTGATATCTTGTTTATTAGGGAACTGGTATAAGATGCCTAAGTATTCGCACGCCATAGTCTCAGTCCCCCTTTCAAAATACAAGGGGGGGGGCGTAAAAGGAGGCCTTCGGGCTATTTCGCTACACTCTCCTCAGTCGGAAAATATGACTGTAATTTTCGTCATTCGCGTCTATCGCGCTGACGTGAGTTTTCAAGAACCAATGAGATGCTGCTGGTTGATGCCCTAAACTGAATTAACGATTCTAGACTTTACAAACTTATGGTGGAACGTATCTAATGAACTTATGGACGGTTACACTTTAAATAACGACCTTCCATAGCTCTTATTTTGAATCGAAAAGGTCCATAAGGTAAGAGGTCGAAAAGAAAATCGAAAGAGCAAAGAAGCAAAAATAAAGATGTGGGAAAATGGGGATAGAAATACGTAACGGTATTATATTTCATCTTGAAAATTTACTAAAGATTAAGGCTAAACCTACCAAAAAAATAAAGCATTATTACCCTTTGCTTTGGTATAATCTTAACTTTAAATCAAATACAAGTGAGTTTGGCTTTAAGACCTCGTTATCCACGCGCTAATCGAAGGTTCTTGTAGAGGTCTGTTATTTTCGCTTTGCAATAATTAATGAAGTTAATGCGGGGAAAACATTAGAAAAACACCGAGTAAAAGGAGTAAACTTCATTCAACAGAGAAACGCGAACGCTTCTTTAAGAAGTTGCACGTGCGACGCTTAAACTGTATTAAAAGTTAATACTAAAATATATTTGTAGTATAAGGAATGCATACAGTTAATTGGAATCATTGTGTACTTGAAATTTTATCTAGGCGGGCTTTGTGGGAGGAGCTATAGACTAACCAATGAAACAGCAGTTAGACGTCAAAATTATAAAGTTCTCAAGCCAGGTATACCCACAAAACCCGAATTCATAGAGATTAACAATGGAGATATGATTCCTAGTAGCTGTATTTATTCTTAAATGCATAGATGCATGTACCAAGGCCCGATTTCCAAAGGAATTATTTGAACTTACGAGTGTTTTTTGGGCTTAGCGTCAAGTTAAGTCTTAGCAGACCACACAATTTAATCCTTAAAAATCCCTAGTTAGTATTTTAAATCCCTTAATTATTTCTTAAGCCTCAAATACATAAGCCATTAATTAAAAGTAAGTTTATAAATTAAAGTTTTTTAAATTTGAGTTCAGCCCGGGTAAGCTTATTAAAGGAAAAGTTCAGGTTCTTAGTGGCGTCTGCTAAACCGAACCCTACATTACATTTATATAATTAAATAATACCGGCGTCTGCTAAACCGAACCCTACATTATTTTTAATAATTTAATAATACCGGCGTCTGCTAAACCGAACCCTGCACAATTATTTAATAATTAAATAAAAACAGCGTCTGCAGCTAAACCTAACCCAGCATTATTTATTTTACAATTAAATAATAACGGCGTCTGCTAAACCGAACCCTGCATTTATTACTTATAATTAAATAATACCGGTGTCTGCAAAATCGAACCCTAATAATACCGGTGTCTGCAAAACCGAACCCTTCATTATTATTTTTAATAATTAAATAATACCGGCGTCTGCTAAACAGAACCCAGCATTTTTGTTTAAAAATAATTAAATAACACCATACATAATTCAAAAAAAAAAAAAAAAAATTCTGTAACATTCGAGAGCACTCTAAACCCATAACCGTTCTAAAAGTTAGGTAAGGCCCTACAACCTACAAGAAGCGTTACTTTTCTAAGCTTTCAAATCAAGAAGAAAAGAAATAATTTACGTCAAGTAATTTCTAAGCCTTGGTAAGAAGAACGAAAAGCTCTCCCTAAAAGACAATTAAGAGTATGGGAGTGGAGTGAAGTCAAGCGAAGCTGGCGGCGGGTTCCTCAACCGTCGTAAGTCCTTACTCCTTATAACCTCCCTCACTTCCCAATGTACCTATATACCATCTGTGAAAAGAGACAGACGCGTCAAACAACGCGTGGATGGTGAAGAAGCAAGGAACAGAAGAACAGGAAGCCCAAGCTGGTATGGGCTACTTGGAATAATTTTCTTTATATTGCCAGGCCAGACCAGTCACCAGAGTTTTCTTAAAAAATTAAAAAGTACTTGGGGCCTATAGTCGCTCTACAAGGGATGGGTATTAAAACTGAACTGAACTGAACTGTACTGTAATGGTAGAGGGGGCGCATAATGCGCATTCGAGATTTCTTTGTCCACTTGCAAATTAAAATATAATATCATATAATAAGGGATTAACGGTACGTGATAAATAGATCAGCTCGAGGAAATTAATTAATTAACGATTAGCGTTAATTAACACTAATTAGGGTACATCAACGGAATAAACTTCAACTGTGCTCATTCAGTCAACTCTCTGAATATTAATAAAGATCATAGGTACACCTAACGTTGGGGGGACGTAAGGGATCTAACTGTATTGTTTTCTGGATAGTGCATGGTGGTATATCAAGGTCGCTTAAAAGATCAATAACAAATATAGGGGAACATCAAGGTGCAGGTACGTATAGGCAATCATGCAATATCAAAAAAAAAAATAAAATAAAATCGACTTTACAAGCTATGCCTACCAGATGTTGCTGCACTACTACGAAATCTAATCTAATCTATGCTTGCTAATAACCACTCCAATTGAAGCCATTAAAATATAATCATTCTAACTCATTAATTAATTTTTCCCGTGTGTCAATTACATAAGCATGCAGGCTCAAAATTCAACATGAATTAACAAATTATGTCACCAATCACCAACCGAATTGGAGCAGTTGTTGGCTACTGCTATTTTCTGCAGCAGGGTATAGAGGGAAATTATATGTGATCACAAAGATAACAGCATACAGTAATATGTATAATATTAAAGTAGATCTGATTGCAATCACTGATTGGTCAAATTGGTCTACAGACAAATTAAGAAGCTAGAGATAGAAAAAAATCTAGCTTACTTTCTGTTAGTTCTTTATTTGCTACTGATTGGACAAAAAAAATAATAATAATAATAATAAAAAATCCCATTCCAGGAACTAAGGCAATTACAAATATGAAAGGAGTGATTATTTATTAAAATTATTATTCATTTCCATAAAATATATTACATAAAAAATAATAACAATAAAAAAACCGGACGTAATTGTTAGGAACTTAGGGTTTTAGCATTATTAGGGTATCATCGTTGTCAGACCATATAGGGGCCACTTAAGATAATTGATTCACCCCCCCCCCCAAAGTCCTCCTTCACCAATTCCAGATTCTGCAGTTTAATCAGGGTTACCACAGATTTCTCATTGCAAAATTTCCTCCCTGACATTGTCCAGGTTTTCCCAAAAACTGGACATTGACCACTTAAAATGGTCAACCTTGAAACGTAGCCCCAAAGCATTTAATTTTTAAACTGGTCCAGCAAAATTTTTTCAAAGTGGACATTGTCCAGGGCCTTCGTCTTATTTATCAGCCTAGTCTTAACCCAGGAGTTCTAACCCCGTGACGTTTTACCCAGACACTGACGTCACAACTGCTTTTTATGATACCCATGCATTTTCAAATTCCATGACTTCTCCTGGATTTCCAGGTAATACGCGAACCCTACTATTTAACCCTGGAGTTCTAAAGCCAGGGACTACGTTTTACCCAGACACCGACGTCACAACTGCTTTTTACGATACCCATGCATTTTCAAACTCCATGACTTCTCCTGGAGTTCCAGGTATTAGTCGAACCCTGTTTAATGCTAAACACGATGCCCCCTTAGCTTTTAACCCCTCCCCTTTCCAACTCATCAATTATAGGGGGTGTACTGTGCAGAAATTGACAAGGTTCTGTAACTTCTCTTTTCTCATTTTCCTTGCCAAGTTTTTTATGTTTTTGGTTGAAAGAATTCGCGGTGATCGGTGGGGGGGGGGGGGGGGTAAGGGGTAAGGTAAGAGAAGGAAGGGGTTATCTTTATACGAAATTAATAAATGTTAAAAGAGAGGGGTCATTTGGGTAATA